>NC_091058.1:110369232-110677886 GCF_000393655.2 Nicotiana sylvestris
AAATAACATCGCTGAGTATGAAGCCTGCATTATGGGTATGAATATGGCAGTTGATTGGATTTTGAAAAATTGTTAATCACGGGAGATTCTGACTTAATTATTCGGCAAGCTCAAGGTGAATGGGAAACTCGAGACATCAAGCTTATCCCATACAGGAAACATGTGGAAGATCTTAGCAAACGGCTCAAGTCGATTGAATTCGGGTACATCCCTCGATTCCACAATGAGTTAGCTGATGCGCTAGCTACCTTGGCGGTAATGTTGCCATATCCGGGTAATGTCTATATTAACCCATTGGAGATCCAAATTCGGGAAAGACATGGTTATTGCAATATAGCTGAAATAGAACCAAATATTCAGCTATGGTATCATAACATCAAAAGATTTTTGAAAACAAAAGAATACCCCGAGCAAGCCAGTAGAGACCAAAAGAGAATCATTAGAAGGCTATCCAGCAGTTTCTTCTTGATCGAAGAGGTCTTGTACAAAAGAACTCCAGATTTGAATCTTTTAAGGTGTGTAGACCCCCAAGAGGCTGGAAAGATCATGAACAAAGTGCATTCGGGAGTATGTGGGCCCCATATGAATGGATATGTCCTTGCAAAGAAAATCCTTCGGTCGGGTTATTATTGGATGGCCATGAAAAAGGATTGCTTCAGTTTTGTCCGAAAGTGCCATCAGTGTCAGATACACAGTGACCCGATTCATGCACCGCCTTCAGAGTTGCATCCTATGTCAGTACCTTGGCCGTTTGTTGCTTGTGGTATGGATGTAATTGTTTGATCAAGCGAAAAGCTTCAAATGGGCATAGATTCATCCTGGTTGCCATAGACTATTTCACAAAATGGATTGAAACAGTCACTTTCAAAGCCATCACCAAGAAAGCGGTGGTGGACTTCGTGCATTCCAACATCATTTGTCGTTTTGGTATTCCTAAAACTATCATTACAGACAATGCTGCAAATCTGAATAGACATTTGATGAGGGAGGTATGTGAACAATTTAAGATCATAAATCATAACTCTACCCCTTATCGGCCCAAAGCTAATAGTGCTGTTGAAACAACAAACAAGAATATCAAGAAGATCCTCAAGAAAATGATCCAAAGTTCTAGACAATGGCATGAGAAACTGCCTTTTGCATTATTGGGATACCGCACAACCGTGCGCACATCAATTGGGGAAACACCCTATTTATTGGTTTATGGCATTGAAGCCGTAATGTCTGCAGAAGTTGAGATTCCCTATCTTCGAATCATTGTTGAAGCTGAGATTGAGGATGATGAATGGGTCAAGACCTATTTAGAACAATTAACCATGATTGATGAAAAGCGGATGGCCGCAGTCTGCCACGAGCAGTTGTATCAACAAAGAATGGCCCGTGCCTACAATAAAAAAGTGTGGCCTAGAAACTTTGAACTGGAGCAATTCGTTCTGAGACGTATTCTCCCGCATCATGAGGAAGCGAAAGGAAAATTTTCTCCAAATTGGAAAGGTCTGTACATCGTAAGAAAACTGTTGCCGAAAGGAGCACTGTATTTGGGAGACATTACAAGAAATGATCCCGAAACAGCTGTTAATGCTGATGCAGTCAAAAGGTATTATGTTTGACCTTTTTTATGCGATTTTAATACTCTCTGATTGGGATGACGAAGGCTTTCATTTCTCGCTACCCAAACACTATCAATCCTTTGCAAAACCTTTGAGCCAGTTACTCTTTTTTGATTACCCTCTTTGGAACCAAGAAGTTGATAAAAAAATGATGAAAAATGAAAAATGAAAAATGAAAAAGAAATGAAGCGAAAAGAAACAAAAGAAAAACAAAAACAAAGTTTTCCTGGAACTACATTTGACTTGATTCCGAAAGGATATGTAGGCTGCCTCTCTCTAGGGTTCAGTCACACCAAAACAAAAATCCACATTTTCCCAAAGTTGAAACTGGGGCTGCATTAGTCTTGCCTGAAAGGTTCCAAAGTTGTAATTCAATTCAAATTCTTTTTACCCAAATCCTGTTCAAGTCCTTAAGATCAATCGGTAAAGATGTTCAAATCGGACGATATGGTTACTTGGATCTAATATAATCAAATGAGAGAAATAAAATGAAAGAGTCCTATTGGTAAAAACCCACACGGGCACCGTAAGGCGATGCTAAGCAGAGCAATTGAAAATGAGAGAGTCTTGTTAGTGAAAACTTACAAAGAGCACTATAAGGCGACGGTGAGAAGAGAAATGAGATAGATCAACTGGTGAAAACCCGCACAGGGCACCACTTATCGAAAAGGGGATCCTCACAGCCATCGGCATCGACGGAGTCCTGGCTAGGTTTCTCAGTTTTGAGGTATGAGTTACGATGAATTTATGAGAATTGGACGATTTACACAGATCGGGCGTCCAGTCCAAGAGGCATGTCATGTTCATTAAAGTCCGCATGCACTCCAGATAAGTCCTTCTTTCATTTCCCTGAAAGGGATATCTCTCCGCAAAGTTCATTTGTCTGTTTCATTGCTTGATTTTCTTTGAATCCCTTTCGGTCTAATTGTGTTTCAAAACTACGATAAAGAAAAGATGGAAAGATTGGTTTACAGGATTTTTTGTTTAACACAAGTCGATATTCGAGACGATACCCAGCCTCTACAGGTGCATCGAGTCGACTTTGACTGGCCATGATGGCTGATGCTTTGGAGTCGGAAACTCTTGAAAAGAAAGGAAATCAAAGTCAAATGCCCACAAAAGGCAAAATAAAGTTGAAAAGGTTAAGTCCCACATGATTAACCATCATTGTTAAAGTTTTGGAAAAAGTTAAGATCCCCAGATTTAGGAATGAAACCAATCCCCAGAGAGCAAGCAAGCGATGGAGATCGTTATCGAAGAAGTTGGGCCTAGATCAAATGATTGAAATGCTCAAGGCCATAAAACCAACCACTGTCTTAAACTGACAAATTGTTCTTTGTTTGAAAAAACAGGAAAACAAGTGTAATTCAAAGCAACCTTGCAAAAAAAGGTGCAACAAAAGCAAACCACGCAAAGACTAAAATGGTTCTGCATCAATAGTCAACCCAAGAGGGAAGTCCCCTCCAAATTCTTTACTCATTCTCTTAAATAAAAATGAAATGAAAAGAAAAGAAAAGAAGAAAAGTTCAAAGCCATGGTAGTGTATGGCCTCCAATCCCTAACTAATGACTTTTTAACCATAGGGTCCTACTCTGTCACGACCCCAAAACGACCCGATCGTGATGACACCTATCATAAAACTAGGCCAGCCAACTCATTTCCAAAACAAACTACATTTTCATTTAAAACTTGAGATAAACCAATTTTCAACATAAATCTAATAAAGATGTAAAATCCAGTTTAACAAAGCGGAAAAATACAAGCTCGACCTCGGGTGTCACTAAGTCATGAGCAAAATACTACAACTTCGAAATAAACAAGACTAACATAGTCTAATACACTAAGAGGGAGATAAGGAAGGAGAAGGCGGAACTGCGATCGCCAGGCAGCTACCTCGCTATCTCCAAGGAAAGTCCACAACTAATATGATCAGCAACCGCTACCGTGACCCGAGATACCTAGATCTGCACATAAGGTGCAAGGGGGTAACATGAGTACACCAACTTAGTAAGTAACAAGTCCAAACTATGGACTGACAGGTAGTGACGAACCAAGCCTCTACAGGTAATACAATTAAACTGTACAGAAAAATAAACAAGCTTGCAGTTCAAGTAAAAACTTAACAGTAAATAATACAGTCTGAATAGTACGGATTATAAAGGTCAGGAGATCTCTATGTACCAATGCACAGAGAGCATGATCAATGTTCCATGTACCTCCTCTCACAAGTACTCAACCACTCGGTACTGAATATGGCCATCCGACCCAGGGAAGATCCATCCCGGAATATATACATATTGCTGACCGCAGTCATCCAGTATCGAGAAAGGGCATTCCAGCCCTGTGGAGAAGATCCATCTCCAAGTATAAATACTTCGGACAAGATCCATGTCCAGAGAAGATCCATCCCTCAATATCATCAACTGCGCTCACTGGGGGATGTGTTATAGACTCCAGAGAGGCTCCTACAGCCCAAGCGCTATCATAATCATCAACATAACCACTGCGACATGCAGCCCGATCCCATAACTGTCACTCACAATCAGGCTCTTGGCCTGACTCAGTCATCACTCTCCAGTCTCACACTCACGGACTCACAATGAACCAGCCCGAAAAAATGATATGATGTTCCAAATAATTATAACTGAGACTGAGACATGAGATAAAATGCATGAACATGACTGAGTACAAAATATCAATGAAACTAATGATATGATAGCAAGAAACGACCTCTTGTGTCTCAACAGTATCGGCGTGAAGCCCTAACAGGATATCTAGCATGTTTTCTCAGTACATTTACTTAATCACATGATAGAAACAGGAATATCAACAAGAAAGAGTTACTAAGCGGTGCCATGGAATGATCCAGGATGCAATTCTCACCGTGCACGCCCACATACCCATCACTTGGCATTTGCGTCACCTCAATAGTAATCATAGAACACATAGTTCGGGGTTTCGAACTCTTAGAACTATGTTTGGAAGCGTTACTTACCTCAAGCCAAGCCAAACTCTAGCCCATGATGCCCTTGTCTCTCTATTCAACCTCTAAATGCCCCGAATCTAACCAAAATCTGAACCATAACATCAATATATGCTAAGGGAACAAAGCTCACGCAAAAATAATCAAATTACATCAAAAATCCCGAAACTGGTCAAACACTACCCCCAGGCCCACGTTTCGAAATCCGATAAAAATTACATCAATAGAATTCTTATCCTCCCACGATTCCATACATACCAAGAACATCAAAATCAGACCTTAAATGGCCCCTCAAATCCCTAATTTACACTCTCCAATTTCAAGCCATAATTCTCCAATTTTACGCTTTAAATCCCACTAATTTCATGTCTAATTAGTTAAAAATCACCATAGAATCGAGTATTGAGCTTAAAAACCTTACCTCCATATGTTTCCCTTCCAATATCTCTTCAATCCCTCTCAAAAAGCTTCAAAACCGTTAAAAAATGGTGAGAAATGGGCTATAAATCGCGAACGCCTCTATTTATACTTTCTGCCCAGGTGCTCCTTTCTTCGAACGCGGTCAAAGCCTCGCATTTGCGAAGCACAAATTCCCTGATCAATCTTTCCCTCTTTCGCGAACGCGAACTCTACCTCGCGAACGTGATGCCTTGCCTAGCTTGGCCTATGCGAATGCGTTCCTCTAGCCGCAAACGCGATGCCTTATGGCCTGATACCCAAGCCTGTTTCACCCTTCTACGCGAACGCGAGCTCTGCCATACGTTCGTGATGCACACTCTGCCTCAACCTTCGCGAATGCAGGACCAACATCGCGAACACGAAGAGCAACTCACTTGCCTCACTTCACATCCCTTCGCGAACGCGAGAGCCCTCTCGTGAACGCAAAGAACAAACCTCTGCAACAGAAACCAACAAAAATCTGCAACTCTCAAAACCAAGAATTTGGTCTGATAACCTCCCGAAACTCACTCGAGGCCCTCAATACCTCAACCAAACGTGCCAACACATCTCATAACATCATTCAAACTTATTCGAGCCTTCGAATCACTCAAATTAACACTAAAACACCAAATCAACCTCGAATTCAAGCCTAAGAACTTAGAAACTTTCAAATTCCACAAACGACGCCGAAACCTATCAAATCAACTCCAAATGACCTGAAATTTTGCACACACGTCACAAATGACACTACGGACCTACTCCAATTTTTGGAATTCCATTATGACCCTGATATCAAGATTTCCACTACCGACCGAAAAATGCTAAATTTCCAATTTCGCCAATTCAAGCCTAAATCTTCCACGGTCCTCCAAAATACATTCCGATCATGCTCTTAAGCCTAAATCACCTAACGAAGCTGTCCAAACTATAAAAACTAAATTCCGAGTTTGTTTACTCACAAGTCAACTTTTGGTTAACTTTTCCAACTAAATGGCCAACTTAAGAGACTAAGTGTCTCATAATACTCCAAAACTACTCCAAACCCGAACCAACTGACATGATACGATGAAATGTAGCTGAACAACACATAAGAAAGCAGAAATGGGAGAAACGGAGCGGTAACTCATGAAACGACCGGTCGGGTCGTTACATCCTCCCACTCTTAAACAAACATTCGTCCTCGAACAAGTCAAGAAACATACCTGAAGCCTCAAATAGGTGAGGATATCTGCTCCGCATCTCCCACTCGGTCTTCTAGGTAACCTCCTCCATGGGCCGACTTCTCCACTACACTTTTACTGAAGCTATATCCTTTGATCTCAATTTTCGAACCTGACGATCCAAAATAGCCACTAGCTCCAAATCATAATTCAAATCACCATCTAACTGAACCGTGCTGAAATCCAAAACATGAGATGGATATCCAATATACTTTTGGAGCATAGAAACATGAAATACCGGATGCACACTCGATAAGCTGGGGGGGAAAACAAGCTCATAAGCCACCTCTCCAATCTTCCGAAGTACCTAGAAAGGCCCAATGAACCGAGGACTCAATTTACCCTTCTTCCCAACTCTCATAACACCCTTCATGGGTGAAACCTTCAGTAGAACCTTCTCCCCAACTACATAAGATACATCTCGGACCTTCTTGTCAGCATAACTCTTTTGTCTTGACTGCGCTGTACGAAGCCACTCCTGAATCACCTTTACCTTGTCTAAAGCATCCTACACCAAGTTTGTACCCAAAAGCCTAGCCTCGCCGGGCTAAAACCAACCAACTGGAGATCTACACTGTCTCCCATATAACGCCTCATATGGAGCCATCTAAATGTTTGACTGATAACTATTGTTATATGCAAATTCCGCGAGCGGTAGAAGCTGATCCCATGAACCACCAAAATCAATGACACAAGCACACAACATGTTCTCCAATATCTGAATAGTGCGCTCGGACTGCCCATCCACCTGAGGGTGAAAAGCTATGCTCAACTCAACTTGAGTACCCAACTCTCTCTGCACGACCCTCCAAAACTGCAAAGTAAACTGAGTACCTCTATCTGAAATGATGGAAATTGGGACACCATGCAAGCGAACAATCTATCGAATATAAATCTCTGCTAGCCGCTCTGAAGAATAGGTAGTAAACACAAGAATGAAGTGCGCGGACTTGGTCAGCCGATCCACAATCACCTAAAAAGCATCGAACTTCTTCAAAGTCCATGAGAGTCCAACTACAAAATCCATGGTGATCCGCTCCCACTTCCACTCTGGAATATCTAACCACTGAAGCAAGCCACCTGGTCTCTGAAGCTCATATTTCACCTGCTGATAGTTGAGACACCGAGCTACAAATCCCACAATATCCTTCTTCATTATTCTCCATCAATAATATTGTCTCAAATCCTGATACATCTTTGCGGCACCCGGATGGATGGAATACCGCGAGCTATGGACCCCCTCCAGAATCAACTCCTAAAGCCCATCCACATTGGGAACATATATCCGGCCCTACATCCTCAATACTCGTCATCACCAACAGTCACATCTCTGGCATCGTCGTGCTGAACCCTGTCCTTAAGGACAAGCAAATAAGGATCATCATATTGGTACTCTCTGATGCGATCAAACAAGGAAGAACGAGAAACAACATAAGCTAAGACCCGACTGGGCTCCAAAATATCCAACCTCACAAAGCAATTGGCCAAGTCTTAAACGTCAATTGCAGTAGGTCTCTCTCCAATAGGAATAAATGCAAGACTACCCATACTCACCACCTTTCTACTCAAAGAATCAACCACTACATTGGCCTTCACCGGATGGTACAAGATGGTAATATCATAGTCCTTTAACAACTCCAACCATCTCCGCTTCCTCAAATTGAGATCCTTTTGCTTGAACAAGTGCTGGAGGCTACGATGATCAGTAAATACCTCACAAGACACACCATAGAGATAATGCCTCCAAATCTTCAATGCGTGGACAATGGCAGCCAACTCCAAATCATGAATAGGGTAGTTCTTCTCATGGGGCTCCAACTGGCGAGAAGCATAAGCAATCACTCTACCCTCATGCATCAACACACACCCGATACCAACCTTCGAAGCATCACAATACACTATATATGAACTTGAAGTTGATGGCAAAACTAACACTGAAGCTGTGGTCAAGGCAGTCTTGAGCTTTTGAAAGCTCGCCTCACACTCATCCGACCACATGAAAGGAGCACCTTTTTGAGTCAATTTGGTCAAGGATGATGCTATAGATGAAAATCCCTAAATGAACCGGTGGTAATAGCCCGTAAAACCAAGAATGCTGTGAATCTCTATGGCTCAGAACGGTCTGGGCCAACTCTAAAGCGCCTCTATCTTCTTCGGATCAACCTGAATACCCTCACTGGACACCACGTGCCCCAAGAAAGCCATTGAACTGAGCCAAAACTCACATTTAGAGAACTTTGCATAAAGCTTCTCCTCCCTCAATTTCTGCAACACAACTTTCAGATGCTCCGCGTGCTCCTCCTGACTACGCGAGTATACCAGAATATCATCAATGAATACAATAATGAACGAGTTGAGATAAGGTTGAAACACGTTGTTCATCAAATGCATGAACGCTGCTGGGACATTAGTTAGCCCAAACGACATCACAAGGAACTTATAATGACCATATCGGGTCCTGAAGGCTGTCTTAAGAATATTTGAGTCCCTGATCTTTAGCTGGTGATACCCTGAACAGAGATCAATCTTGGAGAACACTCTCGCTCCTTGAAGCTGGTCAAATAAATCATCCATATGAGGTAAAGGATATTTGTTCTTTATTGTAACTTTGTTCAACTGCCTATAATCAGTGCACATCCTCATTGTGTCATCCTTCTTCTTCACAAATAGGACATGCACACCCCAAGTCGACACTAGGCCAAATAAACCCCTTATCTAGGAGTTCCTGAAACTACTTCTTCAACTCTTTCAACTCCGCCGGTGCCATACGATACGGTAGAATAGAAATAGGCTGAGTGCCCGGCACCAAATCAATACCAAAGTCAATATTTCTGTCCAGTGGCATGCCCAGTAAGTTTGCAGGAAACACATCAACAAAATTCCTCACTACTGGAACATAATCAATACTAGGAGTCTCTAAATTATCATCCCTCACAAAGGCCAGATAAGAAAGACAACCCTTCCCAACCATCCGCTGGGCCTTCAAAAATGAAATCACTTTATTGGGAACATAATTTGTCGAACCTCGCGACTCAATCCGTGGCAACCCCGGCATAGCCAATGTCACTGTCTTAGCATGACAGTCTAAAATAGCACGACACGGAGATAACCAATCCATGACCAATATTACATCGAAATCAACCATACTAAGCAACAAGAGATTCACTCGGGTATCCAAACCCTCAATAGTCACCACACACGACTGATATACACAATCTACAATAATAGTATCGCCCACCGGAGTAGATACATGAACAGATGAAACAAAAGACTCACGAGGCATATCAATCTAATGAGCAAAATATAATTATACATATGAAAAAGTGGAACCAGGATCAAATAATAGAGAACATCTCTGTGGCAGACTGAGACAATACCAGTAATCACTGCATCTGAAGGAATAGCATCTGGTCTGGCTGGGAGGGCATAGAAATGGGCCTGACCACTACCTGATCGTCCTTCCCCTCTAGGGAGACCCCTGGCTAACTGACATCCACCCCGAGCTGACTGAATGGGTGGGGAAGTAACTGGTGCTAAAGTCGAAGACTGACTCATCTGCTGAGATGAACCTCCCATAAGACATGGACAAAACCTCTTAATATGACCTAAATCTCCACACTCGAAATAGCCTTTCCCGACAAATGGCGGTGGGGACTGAAGGGAGCCCCGAGCAGCGGGATGCCCACTAGAAGAACCAGGCATAGATGAGCCCTAAAATGATGGTGCCTGAGTCAAACTCTGAGCTGGAAGGGCGTTGAGAGATGAGTGACCCTGATGTGAACTGTGAGAACCGTGGCCAGATGACCCACCACGGTGGCCCCAACAGGCTGGCTGAGCATGTCTGGATGGACGACCTCTACCGTGCTGAAACTGACCTCCCAAAGGAACACCACCAAAACTACCAGATCCCCGAGGCCTCTTGGCCTCACTCTCAACTCGCTCCTAGCGGCGAACCGACTCTATCTCTCGAGTAATGTCGACCACCTCCTTAAAAGAAGCACCAAACACCCTCCCGTTGGTCATAAAAATCTGTAGCTAATAAGCGAGGCCATCCACGAATCTCTTGATCCTCTCCCTGTCTATAGGAACCAACCAAACAGCATGACGGGCAAACTTAGAAAACCTCATCTCATACTGCGTCATAGTCATATCATCCTGATGTAACTGCTCGAACTGCCTGCGCAGCTCCCCTCTACGGGACTGCAACACATACTTCTACAGGAAGAGAGAACTGCTGCCAGGTAAGGGACGCTGAACCAACAAGCCTATGCCTCTCATAAGCCTCCCACCAAGTAAAGGCAACTCCAGAAAACTAAAAAGTAGTAAGCGAGACCCCATTAGTCTCCATACCTGCTGTACGTAACATCCTCTGACACTTGTCCAGGAAACCCATGGGCATCCTCGCCCTCTACACCACTAAAAGTCGGACTTAAGTCTACCAAACCTCTCTAATCGATATTGCTCGTCATCAGGCATAACTGGAACCACATAATCCAGAGCAAGTGTAACCCGTTGGGCTGGTGGTGCCTCCGGTGTCTGGAGTCCCTACACAACCTGCTTGGGTGTATGAGCGGCAAGAGTCTGAGTGCCTCCCCCGGCTTGAGAAGTAGTTGCTGTAGTAAAAACTATGACCGCCTGAGCAAGACTAGTGCATACGGTCAAGATCTGAGCTAAAGTCTCTTGGAGACCCATAATAACAATATGCACAGTCGGTGCCTGAACTGGTACTACTAGAGCATCCCCCACTTGATCCTAATCATGAACAAGGGTGGTTGGTGGATCTGCAGGTGATGCCCTAGCTACTATGCGGACTACACCCCTGCCCTCACCATAGCCTCGACCACGACCTCGGCCTCTAATGGCCTCAACTGGTGGTATTGGTGGTCGTACTGGTGATCTCAACTTTCGAACCTGACCGGTAGCACGTGTCCTCACTATCTGTGAGAGAATAGAATAACAAAAGTTTAGTACTAGAATCAACAGATTCGCCGACAAGAATTCATGAATGTGAAGTTTTTCCTAAAGGTCCTGCAGCCTCCCGAAGATAAGTGTAGACGTCTCTGTACCGATCTGTGAGACTCTACTAAACCTTATCATAACCCGTGAGACCTATGTAACCTAGGCTCTAATACCAACTTGTCACGACCCCAAAACGACCCGATCGTGATGGCGCCTATCGTGAAACTAGGCCAGCCAACTCATTTCCAAAACAAACTACATTTTCATTTAAAACTTGAGAAAAACCATTTTTCAACAAAAATCCGATAAAGATGTAAAATCCAATTTAACAAAGCAGAAAAATACAAACCCGACCTCGGCTGTCACTAAGTCATGAGCAAAATACTATAACTATTTGAAATAAACAAGACTAACATAGTCTGAGAATATCCAACAAATACATTAAGAGGGAGATAAGGAAGGAGAAGGCAGAACTGCGATCGCCACGCAGCTACCTCGCTATCTCCAAGGAAAGTCCACAACTAATATGATCAACAACCGCTACCGTGGCCCGAGATACCTGGATCTGCACACAAGGTACAGGGGGTAATGTGAGTACACCAACTCCGTAAGTAACAAGTCCAAACTATGGACTGACAGGTAGTGACGAAGCAAACCTCTACAGGTAATACAATTAAACTGTACGAAAAAGTAGACAGGCTTGCAGTTCAAGTAAAAACTCAACAGTAAATAATGCAGTCTGAACAGTACGAAGTATAAAGATCAAGAGATCTCTATGTACCAATGCACAGATAACATGATCAATGTTCCGTGTACCTCCTCTCACAAGTACTCAACCAGTCAGTACTGTATATAGCCATCCGACCCAGGGAAGATCCATCCGAATATATATTGATCGCTGACCGCAGTCATCCAATACCGAGGAAGGGCATTCCAGCCCTGTGGAGAAGATCCATCTCCAGGTATAAATACTTCGGACAAAATCCATGTCCAGGGAAGATCCATTCCTCAATATCATCAACTGCGCTCACTGGGGGTGTGTTACAAACTCCGGAGGAGCTCTTACAACGCAAACGCTATCATAATCATCAATATAACCACTGCGGCGTGCATCCCGATCCCATAACTGTCACTCACAATCAGTCTCTCGGCCTCACTCAGTCATCACTCTCCAGTCTCACACTCACGGGCTCACAATGTCATAAAAACTAGCCCAAAACAATGATATGATGTGCCAAATAATTATAACTGAGACCAAGACATGATATAAAATGCATGAACAAAATTGAGTATAGAATATCAATGAAACTAATGATATGATAGCAAGAAACGACCTCTCGGGTCTCAACAGTATCGGCGTGAACCCCTAACAGGATATCTAGCATGTTTACTCAGTACATTTACTTAATCACATAATAAAAACACGGATATCAACAAGAAAGAGTTACTGAGCGGTGCCATGGAATGATCCAGGACGCAATTCTCACGGTGCACACCCACACGCCCGTAACTTGGCATTTGTGTCACCTCAATCATAGAACACATAGTTTGGGGTTTCGAACCCTCAAAACTAAGTTTGGAAGCGTTACTTACCTCAAGCCAAGCCAAACTCTAGCCCGCGATGCCCTTGCCTCTCGATTCGGCCTCCAAATGCCCCAAATCTAACCAAAATCAGAACCATAACATCAATATATGCTAAGGGAACAAAACCCGCGTGAAAATAATCAAATTACATCAAAATTCCCGAAACTGGTCAAACCCGACCCTCGGGTTCACGTCTCGAAATTCGATAAAATCACATCAATAGAATCCTTATCCTTCCACAAGTCCATACATACCAAGAACATCAAAATTAGACCTTAAATGACCCCTCAAATCCCCAATTTACACTCTCCAATTTCAAGCCCTAATTCTCCAATTTTAGGCATCATATCCCACTAATTTCATGTCTAATTAGTTAGAAATCACCAGAGAATCGAGTATTGAGTTCAAAACCATACCTCAAAGTGTTTCCCTTCGAATCCCTCTCAAAAAACTTCAAAACCGTTCAAAAATGGTGAGAAATGGGCTAAAAATCGCGAAGGCTTCTATTTATACTATCTTCCTAGGTGCTCCCTTCTTTGTGAACGCGGTCAAAGCCTCGCGTTCGCGAAGCACAAATTCCCTTCTCAATCTTTCCCTATTTCGCGAACGCGAACTCCACCTCGCGAACACGATGCCTTGCCTAGCTTGCCCTACGCGAACGCGTTCCTCTGGCCGCGAACGTGATGCCTTATGGCCTGATGCCCAAGCCTGCTTCACCCTTCTAGGCGAACGCGAACTCTGCCTCAACCTTCGCGAATGCGGGACCAACATCGCGAACACGAAAGAAACTCACCTACCTCTCTCTACATCCCTTCGCGAATGCGAGAGCCCTCTCGTGAACGCGAAGAACAAACCTCTGCAACAGAAACCAGGAAAAATCTGCAATTCTCAAAACCAAGAATTTGGTCTAATAACCTCCTGAAACTCACCCGAGGCCCTCGAGACCTCAACCAAACATGCCAACACATCCCATAACATCATTCAAACTTAGTCAAGCCTTCGAATCGCTCAAAACAACAATAAAACACCAAATCAATCTCGGATTCAAGCCTAAGGACTTAGAAACTTTCAAATTCTACAAATGACGCTGAAACCTATCAAATCAAATCCGAATGACCTGAAATTTTGCACACACGTCACAAATGATACTACGGACCTTCTCCAATTTCTGGAATTCCATTACGACCCCGATATCAAGATTTCCATTGCTGACCGAAAAATGCCAAATTTTCAATTTCGCCAATTGAAACCTAAATCTTCCACAGACCTCCAAAATACATTCTGATCATGCTCTTAAGTCCAAAATCACCTAACAAAGCTATTTGAACTATAAAAACCAAATTCCGAGATCGTTTACTCACAAGTCAACTTCCAGTTGACTTTTCCAACTAAATGGCTAACTTAAGAGACTAAGTGTCTCATAACACTCCAAAACTACTCCAAACCCGAACCAACCGACACGATACGATGAAATGTAGCTGAACAACACATAAGAAAGTAGAAATGGGGGAAACAAAGTGGTAACTTATGAAACGACCGGTCGGGTCATTACACGCTCCCTAGTTGATGCCAGCATTACCTGATGACTTTTCCAACATAGGGGTCTCACTCCCTAGTTGATGCTAGCATAACCTGATGACTTTTCCAACATAGGGTTCCACTCCCTAATTGATGCTAGCATAACTTTATGACTTTTACAACATAGGGTCTCACCCCCTAGTTGATGCCAACATAACCTGATGACTTTTCCAACATATGATCCTACCCCCTAGTTGATGCCAACATAACCTAATGACTTTCCAACATAGGGTCTCATTCCCTAGTTGATGCCAGCATAACCTGATGAATTTTCCAACATAGGGTCCCACTCCCTAGTTGATGTCAGCATAACCTGATGACTTTCCCAACATAACATAGGGTCCCACTCCCTAGTTGATGTCAGCATAACCTGATGACTTTTCCAACATAGGGTCCCACTCTCTAGTTGATACCAGCATAACCTGATGACTTTCCAACATAGGGTCCCACTCCCTAGTTGACGCCAACATAACTTAATGACTTTCCAATATAGGGTCACCATTCCTTAGTTGATACCAGTATAACCTGGTGATTTTTCCAACATAGGGTTCCAATCCCTAGTTGATTTTACTTTTTTAGACATAGGGTCTCCACTCCCTAATTTCCTTTTCCTGAGGATACACAATACTAATTTTTATTGCTTTCAATAATGAAGTAGTATAGAGTTTTGGTTACAAATAACTTACGAAATTTTTCTAGTGAAAACTGGGGCAGAAAAATTTCATTCATTTCGTTTGTTTTGATTTCTAAGCAGGTTATACCTTAAAGTACTGGGTTCGAGACGACCAAAAGAAGACATCTCAATCCAGAATAAGAGAAAAAAAGAAAAAGAAAAGTTAAACTCAAAGTATAGAAGCGGAGAAGATATGGACAAGATTGAAGCCACCAGTTTACATATTTCGTCTTGATCCGAAAAAGATGAAGAAGATTGAACCAACACCTGCAGCTAACAAGCATCAAGATCCAGATCACAGTCTTCATAAAGAACCAGTCAAGACTCAAGACCAAGCTTCGAAAATTTACAGATAGGAATCATATAACTCGAAGCTGATAGGTTTTGTTAGTTTTTTTCATTTTTACTTTGGTGCAATAAGGAGTTTAGCAGCAGTAACAACAACAACAGCAGTGAGATCACAACTTTCCGGTAGTCCCATCTACCAAACTTCCAGAACTACACAGACCTGATTCCTTTATAGCCAAGGATATGTAGGCAACCTCCGAAATAAGGTTCAATCAAACCTTTTCAAAATGCTTCCCATGGAGTATCTAAACGGGAAAAATCGCTCGTAATTACTCACTTTATTTTTGCCCAAAAACCCTTCGTGTTTCCGAGCAAAGAGGGGCAACTATGAGCACCTGATCTTTGCTCGATGAAAAATACTCCTATAAATTCACAAAACAAATATATTTGTTTTTAATTATTTTAATTTTTATAGAATTTTTAGGAATTTTTTTGCTAATTGTTGTTTGCATTTTAGTTGCATGTTTAATATTTTAAAATTACAAGAAAATATCAAAAATGTCTAAAAATTCATTGCATAACATTTTTAGTTTTATTTGAATTTAGGAATTAATTGCATTATCAAGCAAAATCAAAAAAATGGCCATTTTTACATAATTAAACTTTTAGTCTTTAAATTAGTATTTTTATTTAGTTTTAAGTTAATTAGTTAGAGAAATAGATAAATAATTTTAGTTTTTACCAATTAGATTAATTTAGGACTCAATTTAGGTTTTAATTAATTACGTTTTAAAGTAAAAAAGAAAGTAAAAATAAGAAAGGAAAAGGGGGCTTAATTTTTGGAGTTAAATCGGACTGGGTCAGTCTAAATGGCCCAAATTCCCCTTCACAAACCGCCCAACCCAGTTCCCATAACCTAGTCCGGTCCAACCCCCCAATTAAACTAAAACGACCCCGTTTAGTAACGACCAATCTCAGCCTTTGATTTCCTTTGATCGGACGGCTGCGAACTAACCGACTCAAACCCTTATAGTTATCCGAACAGAACCCCCCAACCCCAAACCCTAAAACCATATCTCACTCTCTATCTCCCTCAACTCATAGAAACCCCAGCCGCCAACAGTCGTCGCCGCCCATCGAAAATCGCCCACGGTGGCGGCGACATCCCAAACCACCCCAAAATTTAACCACGCAATCTCTAGCCTCCCCCCATCACTATCCTACCACCAATTTCCCCAAACTCCCTGCCAAACCCCTTTAATTTTAGATCTAAGAAATTGAAACCCTAGTTTTTCTTATTTGTTCTTATTCTGCTCCTTTGATTGGTCGTTTCAATAACTCTATTCATCTGGCCTGCACAAGTTTTTCATTTCAAGAAGATCCGGCCAGAAATTTCAAGGCGGATATCTTGAAACAAAAGATCTGTTGATGGTTAGGCATAGAGGATTTTAGGTGTCACAACTCTTCTCATCCTTGTCGACTTAGAGTTGGTAAGATCTTTACTATTGTTTTTGTTTCTCTTCCATGATTTTTCTTTTTTTTTCTTTCTTTTCCCCTTTGTCTCTCTTACTTTAGTCGTTTTAGTACGATTGTTAACCTTTTTTTTTTGCTTAATGACTCTGTGATTTTCAAATTATTTTAATTAATTTGTTTTTTAGGTTTGTTAGTTATTGAATAGTTTGATCTTAGCATGTTAACTCGAATAGAATCTAATAGTAATTAATTCCGTGTTTGTTTATCAGTCTTCAATTTTCTCTTATTTTTAGTTAGTTGATAGATTGATTGCATAAGCTTGGTTTGTTCGAATCACTATGTTCATACCTGTTTTGTTTATTAGTTGAAGTGATTAGTTATTTCTGAGTTTAGTGATTTTAATTATCAATTGATTTACGTCTAAAAATCAAAACAAAAAAGAGGGTTTAAGAGAGGATTTAGAGAAGGTTTAAATGAAAGGGTTGGGTAATAATATAAACGTTAGGGGGTTAATTGGGAACCAAAATCAGGGAGTCTAAGTATGGAATTTCCTAGAAGGTTCTAGAAGATCCTAGGAGGGATTAAAGTATAATAAAATAACTGAAATTAGGTCAGATTGGGGTAAAAAGGGGTAAGTTCAGAAATTAAAAGGACCTAAAAATATATGAAAAATTTGTATAGACAACTGTTGGGACAGCTGTCCATTTTCTGGTACAAAAATTACTTTATCCCTAAAAAGGGGCTAACAGATTTTGGCCTTATCCTATTCAAAAATCCCTTACAGGCTGTGATTTCTCCCAAAAAAGGACACTCTCATTTTCTATAAAAGGGCACGCACACTCTTTCATTTAGACACAAAAAAACTCTTACTGAATTTCAGATTCTTAAGACTAATTTTGAGACTGCATTCTCAGAGACTCACTCCTTGCATCTTCATTTTTAGAAAACTTTTTTCTGGAATTCCAGCCTTAGAGTTCTAGAGAAAACAAAAAAAAAAGAAGCATGTTTCTTTTATCTTTTCTGGGATCTGAAGTTGAGTTTTCTTGGCTCCATTTACTGCTAGTTTTCTGCTGCTGTTTGGTTTCCTACTATTCATTCTTCTCAAATCCAAACACTTATTTTCTTTTGTCAAAGATTTTTTGCTGATTAGGTATGTCTTGTTCTTCTGTAATCTTTAACTTGGATGTTTAAATGGAGATTTAATTTTTTCGAACCATTTTTGTCATTAATTTTATGAACTCCAGTATGTTTAACTGTTAAACTCCCTTCTGTTTATTTTGTTTGCTGTTTTAGGTTGTTTACTGGATTCTGAGTTTGAATCTGATAAAGTCCATAATGAACTATACTTACTATTATGACATGGTTGTATTTAAAGTTTGTCTAATTAATTAACATGTTGGTAAAGGGAACAACAACATTCAAATAGTTTCGAGGATATGGCTCAATATTGTTATCTTCTAGAATATATGTTTGTTGTTTGAAGTCGAGGTAGGCAGGAGAACCACAATTGTTTAAATCAGAATGCAAGAGTAGTAATTTGAGCATTTTGAATGCCAAGTTACATAGTAATTTATTTAAAATCAAGTTTGTAATAATGTCTTTTCTCCCGCATTTTTTTTAATCTGCATATTCACTCTTTTGTTTAAAGTCACTAGGGCGTGATGTTTTGTTTTTAGGTCCAGTAATGAAAAGAACCTATTTTTTTTGGAAAGAGTATTTATATTATTTTTGGGCCTAGTAATGAAGCGGCTCAGTTCTTAAAAGTATTTTTTGCACAATCTTCAAACTAGTTGTAAATATGATGAGGTTTTTAAGACTAATCCTTTGTGTAGACTGAAAATTATTTAGCTATCAATCTGAATCCATGAATATTTGAATTTGGGCCTGTTTATGGGCCTGAAATTGCAAGACTAGGAGCTCAATACTCTGGTAGTTTAATAGTGTCGGGTCAATTGGACCTACTAGTACTTCTCACAAGATCAAATGGGGTTTGAACTCTTCCATTAAGTCCATGTTCATTTCGACACTAATAGGCCAATAAGGAATTAGTGTTATCGTATGATTTGTTAGCATCATTTGATTCAAATAAATATCTCACATAGTATTGAACTTTTACACCTAGTTACATTACATAGGAAATTTAGCATAGAGACATGATCATAACTTTAGGTCCAATTTAAATTAGATTAACTATTACAATTATATATATGCATGCGTGACATAGTTGTGATGCCAAAGATAAACCAAGGTATACGTTCGCGTGACCATGATCAAACGTTTTAGTAATTAAAATGCCTTAATCATTTATTCGTAGAAATGCTTTAGGCGCCATTCTTAAATTGTTATCATAATTACGTTTCTTTCAAATAAATTCAAAGTATGTGTTCGCGCAACTTTGACCAAATCTTTTTTTAAAAATAAACTAAGTGTTAGGAATTGAGTATACGTACGCGTAACTCATCTTAAGTTAATTCTTTAAATATGAATTATCAAGTGATTAATAGCGGTAAAAGGTAAAAATAAACATAGGTACTAAAATGAGTGATTAGACAAAATAGGCCAAGTATAAATTGCTAAGCGACCGTGCTAAAACCACAGAACCCGAGAATGCCTAACACCTTCTCCCGGGTTAACAGAATCCTTACTTAGTCTTTCTGGTTTCGCTAACTTTTAAACGGAGTCAAATTTTCTCGATTTGGGATTTAAAATAACCGGTGACTTGGGACACCATATAATTATCTCAAATAACGACTCTGAATTAAATAAATAATCCCATTTCGAATAATGTCACTTTAATTGGAAAAAACTCCCTATCCCCTCAAGAAAAAGGAGATGTGACACCCTCTGCAATCATCAACCATATTTTGATAGTAGCAATCACTGTTAGTCATCATTTTAACTAAGTCTTTGCAGTCAGATTCAATAACCAGAGGGTGTAGTCCTTTCTCTTTAGCCAATTTTAATCCATGTAGCAAGGCTAGGGCTTCCATATATATGTTTGTAGCGTGCGGGATGGCCATACTAAAACCTAGAATCCAGTTACTGTTATTATCTTTGAAGACTCCCCAATACCACCCTTTCCTGGGTTTCCCATGCAAGACCCGTCTATGTTAAGTTTTAGATAGTTAGAATCAATCATTTAATATATAAGATGGATTTAGCAGGCTTTGTGTGAAGAGTTTTTGTCACGTACTTAAACTCTACTACTTTGCTAATGATGTGACTAGCTAAAGTAGGAGCTTTATGCTTGTTAAAGAGGATGTCGTTTCTAGCTAACCAGAGGTCCCAGAGGATAGAGGGAAGGGTTTCATTCCAGCTGATAAGATCATTGAACATGCTTTTGGAGTTAATCTATTTTTTCAGCCACGTGGAGATATTATAAACATTATTCTGTAAATGCTGAAAGTTATGGTTAAAGTTAATCCCCTCGTTGCAGCAAATGCTACACACATAGGTATCGCTAATGTGTCTTCTAAAGAGCATGAGAGTGGTAGGGAGCCTATTATGAACTACTAGCCATAGGAAAGCTTTAATCTTATTGAGCACAATGACTTTCCATATCTATCCGAAGTCTATATTGTTTATCTGATTCTCGTGAGGAGAAGAGATGAGCTCATAAGCCGCTTTGGTAGAAAAGGAGTTATGATTTAAGGTGTTCCAGTTTGATTTGTCCCTAGATGGTAGCACTTGCTTAATATAGGTGCTGTGAATTTTACTTTATGCTAATAGGCAGGTCGAAGGATAGGGTGTTCAAATTTATAGTACTATTAGCCAAGATAGTGGAGAGTGCTAGGTTTGGTTCATTCCTCATTAGAGGCCTCTGTATGAGGCTTCTAAAATGTTTTGCGCGATTTATCCATTTCTCATCCCAGATGTTTATGGATTTACCATCACCTATTGTCCAGTGTAAGCCTTTGTTGCAAATATTTATCCCTTCTACTATGTTTTTCCAGATGTGTGAATCGCTTGCTCTATTAGGGGATCTGTTAACCGTATTATTCCTCATTCCATACTTATTACAGAGAATTTGGGCCCAGAGAGAGTTCTTATCTTTCGAGTATCTCCATGCCAAAGCCACTTTGAAGGAATTTGTTTTCCAGTGTGATTTGTATAGTCCCAACCCTCCCTCCCTCCCTTTTTATTTTGGTAGCTATATCCCATTTGATAAGGTGACATTTTTTTTATTAGTGCTACCCCACAAGAAATTCCTTTGTATAACATCTATCTTGTTGGTAGTGGCTTTGGGAAGACCGTAAATTTGCATCACATGGGTATAGCTGCTAGGGTAGCTTTAATTAAGGTAGATCTACCTGCCATGTTTAAGAAATTTATTTTCCATCCTTGTAATCTAGTGTTGAGCCTATCTATAATAAATTGAAAGTCCTTTTGGGCTATTCTATAGTCGATCATTGGGAACCCAAGGTATTTACTAAAGTGGGTTGCTTGTTTCATGGACAGACTCTGCTAATGTGGTTTTTGATGTCTTGAGGAATGTTATTGGAAAACATGATTCTAGACTTGTTAAAATTAATAGTCTGCCCCGATAAGCTGCAAAATTTATTCAGGATATCAATGAGGGAGTTGCAGTTTTTTTTGTTGGCTTCCATCATTAATACTAGGTCGTCAGCAAAGAAAAAGTGGGATATGGGAGGTCCTTTGTTAGAAATTTTGATGGGATCCCACCTACATCATTCTATTTCGTGGTTAATGAGTCTAGAGAGCATTTTCATACACATAATAAAAAGGTATATGGATAAGGGATCCACTTGCCTAATGCCTTTAGAGGGTAGGAAAAAATCTAAACACCAGCCATTAATTAAGATAAAATTTGAAGTAGTAGAGACGCATGACATAATAATTTCGATAGATTATTAGGAAAATTTAGAGACTTTAGCGAGAACCTCTAAAAGGACCACTCTATCTTATCAAAAACTTTCTCTATGTCTATTTTAATCATCATCTTGGCCTTTTTGCCCTTGGTTTTTTTTTTTTTGAAATGATTTAAGACTTCTTGTATGATGATAACATTATCAGAAGCTTTGTTTCCTTTAATAAAACTAGTTTGTGTAGGGTAAATGATATTGGGTAAGAGGAGCTTAATCCTATTTACTATAATTTTCTTGACTACCTTATATGTTGTATTACAAAGGCTTTTAAGTTATTTTTAAAAAGAAAACTTTCACTAAAATGTTTCATAAAATATGATATTGTGATCCCATCTTTTTCTCTGGAAGATTATCACTAATAATAGTAGATTGTAAGTGTTCACTGAAGAAGAGAACTTCAAAATTGAAATGTTAATCTCTCTAAAAAAAAATTAGATTTTGTCAACAAAAGAAGTACCAGAAAAATATAATAAAATTAAACTTAAACTTCCACTATAATCAAAAACTAATAATGTAAATCATATATCTACAGGAAAATATAAATACATATAAAAGATCTATGTAATAGGATGGATGAAGAATTTTTTAATAATTTTTATCTTGCTATATATAACGTAAGATATTTAAAACTATAAGCAATGATGCTATTATTGATATTTTTCAAAGTATGAAAACTCGTCGAGGACATAAATAATGCTAATAGTGTTAATTAGAGTTTGTTCGTCAACTTACATCATCGTAAAAAAAAAAGTTATATTGTCAAATCATATATTTATTTAAAGATAGTGATGCACTCATGCTTTCAAAATACTGAATACGCCTTCGGTATACCTTAACAAAAGTGGCCCTCAGTACACGTTACTGCTTATTAAAACAAATCTTCTTGAAATTATTTAGTGTGATATATATTTTCAAAGGGCTTCTGTCACTTATTTGTTAAAGTTATTTTCCTTTATTAATGTATCAACTCTTATATTAGACTTTAATGTCGACCTTTATACTTAAATTAAGGATATTACTAGAAGTCTAGAACACTATTCTTTTACTAAATTATATTAGGCCACATACTTTTATATTTAATCAAAAATAGGAATAATCCAAAGAATAAATCGTCAACATAACATATTTTCTCGGCAGAATATTTTCATGAAAATAATTTTTCACGAAAAACATTAATAAATTCATGCATAGTTCGTTTCTTTTCTTAATCTTATTAATCATTGTTTACCCGTAGAACGATACAGTTGAATTTATACGTAGTTTATAGACAAACGAATCGATTTGATCTCAAAATGATAAATAAATTAAATAAGAATGTAAGACTTAGCGTTGAAATCGAGATAAGACAGCAAAAATCTTGGTTCTTGGAGCAGAGCTTCTGGACGCAATAACAACGATATTAATAAGCAAGAAAATAAAATGTTATTGAGCTTGAACAATATATAGCACAAGTGTATCAGAAAATTCGTGTCTCTTCAATGGTTGTTGAATTTACTATTTATAGTTGCTCCTAGGGAACAATGTCCTAGGATCAAGCCCCTCTTAAACGACAATTATGGTGGTCATTGAAGAATGTGTAACGGCAGGCTATGAATGTCATATTCTCTGTAACGGGATACGTACTTAATGCTATAGAATATTCTCCATTAAATGTTACCGGGTGGCAGACATTTATTTTGTCTTTATGAGCAATATTCCCTTCGGGAACAAACGAGATTGTTGCTCTTGGACTTTATTGCCATTTGTCTCGCTTTCTATATGTCTTCAACTCTACGTGTCGCTTTATTATACGAGCATTTAATATGGACATATTTTACCCTATACAAATAGTTCCCCTGCTTTCCGGTGGTACATCCTTGTGTCGCCGGGAAGTTGGTAAAGATACCAATACTTTTCTTGGCGGAAAATTCTCTGACCCCCTCAGTTTCTGATGCTTGATTAGACGCACGTCTCTCCGTATTTAATGTCCCGAAAACGCGTCATCCCATGATTCAGCAACACTTTTGCGGTTCTCGAGGTAATCATAGCCACGATTTTAGCCACATATTCCTCTACTTATACGCTTCAACCTTCTTTTTTTACACTTCATAATTTTCTAAACTCTATCAAACTCTCTTTACTCTACTTATACTTGTTTTTAACTTCCTTTAATCTTTTTCTTCAGAGAAAAACCCTTACTTCTTTCTGTAACTATGGCCTCCTCTTTCAAAAATTCTAGTTCTTCAAAGAACAATGAAAACATTGATGGTGTTTATCCTTCTTCCATCCATCCTTCTAGCATCCCTGCTGTGAAGGAAGATTGTGGTTTTCAAGATCTGAACATCATAGCTTCTGACCTAGCGGAGCGAGTAACCTTCTCCAAGAAGGGTTTCACGTACATTTACACGTACCCCTTCACTTTGGGCACGTTCTCATTGAGCGGGGGGCTTGATTCCTTTATCTTGGAGTTTTGCTTCCATTACCAAGTCTGCTTGGCACAAGTGAGCCCTTCTGTGTGGCAGACGACCATTTGTCTTCTGCGTCTATGCCACAATGGAGGAAGAGCTATCCCTAGCTCGACTGATGGACCTTTATTCCTCCAAAATTTTCCGTGGGGGAATGATACACTTCAGCAAATGTGGTCACCATACTTTGCTCACCAGCATGGACGATGACAACGACTATGGATGGATGGAGCGGTTTGTTGCTGTTTTCACCAGGGATATCATCCCGGCCATAACTCCATCCTTTCTTGAATCATGGAACCGTACTCGTAAGTTCAACGTCTGTCTTTTCTCCTGGTTAAAAGTTGTCCCATGCTATTACTGATCCTTCTTCTTTTATTATTTCAGCAACTCGGTGGACACCACTATAGGTTGAAGGTTTGGATCAGTGGGTCCAAAATTTTTTGGATGTTACCATGCCTGAGACTTGCCGGTGGAAAGAACTGGCCCTTGAATACGGGTAGAAGGCCAAAAATCATGGTAAGTTGATTCTTGAGTTTACCTTGTTCTTTATCTCACATATAAGAAAACTGGATAACTTCTCATATTGTTGAAAATAGGTCTTCCGGAGGGCTCTGTTACCGTTCCCGAGAAGAACGTTTTGGCTGATCTCGCAAACACAACAAGGTTGTTACAGGAGGCCTTTGCCCTAATGGGTATCGCCAGACCTAATTTCGGTGTGAATGCTTCCTCTCGGGATCCCCGGCCGGAGAACAAGCAACAACAAAGATGACTCTCCTTTACGGCCGAGGGTAAAAATAAAAAGGTGAACTCGCAACCGAACCAGCCGCAAACATTGTGGCGATTGTCGATGACAGAGAAGCTAGTGATGAAAAGGCTTCTCTACATAGAAGACAATGACCTTCATCAGCCCAACAGACTACTCAATCTATTGAGCTAGTTACATCAAACGAAGACAACGTACAGGAACTCTGGGTAGAGTGTGATAGAGTGGAAGATGCTAACTCTTGCTTACGGGGCCTTGTAGCTGCTCCTAGTACCATGAGGCTGGGTATCGGGTCTCTTCCATCTTTGTTTGATGAGTAACTAACAACTAGCACTGCTTTTTATGTACCTGCTTCTCAACCTACAATCTCATCAGCTTCATATCCCTCTTCGCCAACTTTGCCTTCGCCACCAGCAACTGCTACATCATCTCCACTGGCCACAGTCGTCCGAGAGGAGGATGTTCCTCTTCCCCAGTTCCCAATTCATGGGAATTTGGGACATAAGTACTCTTCCCCTTCCGAAGATCCTCAGAGGAGGAGGAGTGTTTCCCTCTCGATTTTTACCGGGTTCCATCTGCTGTCTCGGTTGGTGGAACTAGCTAATTATCTAAAGCCTCTGGCTTCAGAGAAGGATAGGAATAAAATACAGTCTCTCTCGAGAGAGTGTATGGTGACCAATTCCATGTACAACATAGAGGCGGTACGCTCCTTGTTCCCTTTATTGTTCCTTCTATCTTTATTATGGCAGGGTTTATGAATTTGTACTTCTATTTTGCAGGCTAACTTCCTTGCTTTCGAGGGTCTTCAGATGTTGATCCTTGGCAAAGAGAAACTCACCTCTGAGCGGGATCAATTGTTGGCCGAGCAAGATTAAATTGTTGCTCGCCTCTCAAAACTGGAAACACAAGCTGTTGAGGCCGTTGAGTTGGAGGCTCGGTTGCAGTAAAGCGAGCAAGAGGTAGTGACCCTCAGCCAAGGGGCTGCCCTGTTAAGGGTAAAATTTGAGGAAACTAAGGCAAAGTTGGTTGAGGTCCAGAATGTCGTTCTTGCTGCTGCCGATAACGAGGCTGCCTCTACTAAAAGACTGAATAATTTGGAGGCAGCCTTGAACTCCAAAGCTGAAGAGGCTGCTACTGCTGAGGAGAAGCATGCTCGGTTGGAAGAGAAGCATAAGAGAGTTATAGAGCCAATAAAGTTTATAACTCCACTATCCGTGACCTTGATGTTAGCCTCCAGGCCGCTAGATCTGAGCAGAATAACCTTTTGACTAAGGTTGACTAGCTTAAGGAAGAACTTCAGCGCCGAATGGCTTCTCTCATTGTTGAAAAAACATGTTCTATGTATAACATGAGGAAAAAAATCTTGGAAGAGGCCAAAGAGGGCATCATTGACTTTGATGCCAAAATCGCCAAGGCTCGTGAGTTGGAGTCAACTGCCCGAAGGGGTCTCCCGGTCCAACCTGATGCTACTGAATCTTCTGGTTCTGGTTCTGGTTCCGAGTTCTCAGGAACTGAAGAAGAACCTGAAGGGAATGATGGTGAAGGCCAAGATCTTGAGCCAGCGGTGGATCCGCCTACTTCTCTTGGGGGTGCAGATGCTTCTCTTCCCCTGGATTCCGGGGATGCAATAGCTTAGCTTTTTGCTTTCTTTTCACTTTTCTTTTCTTTTCTATACTTTTGTATTTGTGCTGCTTGGCACGTTTGTTGTGTCTATAAGTATTTTTTTAAGTATTGCGCAAGTTTTTCTCTTTGCATCAAATTATGCAAGGCTTTGGGTGCATTTTTCCCCGATAACATTTGGATTCTGGGCATAATTTCTTCCGGAATCAGCCCTTTACCGTGAGGATTTCATAAGAGAGGGCCCTCTTATTTTTACGGTGCTCTTGAAGATGACGTATCATGTTCCTTCTCTTCCCCCGAATTCCGGGGATACAGTAGCTTAGCTTTTTGCTTTCTTTTCACTTTGCTTCTCTTTTCCATACTTTTGTACTTGTGCTGCTTGGCACGTTTGTTGTGTATATAAGTACTTTTTTGTTTAAGTATTATACAAGTTTTTCTCTTTGCATCGAATTATGCAAGGTTCGGGTGTATTTTTCCCCGGTAACATTTGGATTCCGGGCATAAGTTCTTCCGGAATTTGCCATTTACCGTGAGGGTTTCACAAGAGAGGGCCCTCTTATATTTACGGTGTTCTTGAAGAGGATGTCTCCTGTTTATTATGACACTATCATTTGAAGTACTTTTTAAACTTTCAAACGATAAAATTAATTCATCGTTTAAAATAACCTTTTGATTGAGGTTGACTAGCCTAAGGAAAAGAAATAATATAAGTATTCGTTGTGCTAAAAAGAAATTGCCACTACTTGTGGCTAACTTGTACAACTTGTTTCTACGGGGCGGGCCACACAGTCCCCGTCCTGATGATAAAAAATTTTTCCCGAATTTTGTAGTCCTGATCGATGTGGAAGTCATGTTGCTGTATTCTCATATCATCCCCCCCCCCCAGTGTTCGAATGTGAAGAATGCGAATTTGAACACTGAAAGTCTTGCTCCTTTGAAGATTCCACTAGTGAACGATTGGATAATCTTTGGTTTGATAGCAAACTTCATTTCCCATTAGGAACTTTGCTATAGAGCCAAATATTACCTAACCACCCCTAATGGCTTGCACTCATGAACGGTCGGGTAACCTTTACCCCGATAGCAAGCTTTGTTTCCCGGTAGGAACTTTGCTATCGAGCAAAAGACTATCTAACCGCTCTGTAGTGGCTCATTGCTTGCATGACTTGTTATTCAAAGGTCTTATTTCTACTGATGAGGCCTCCTTCGTAGTATGTTTTCCATTGTTGCCTTATTAAAAACCTTTCTAGAAAAAACAAATTGGGACAAAAACTAGACAAAGGGAAAAATAGTGCAGTACATACTTTCAGTATAAGCGGTGTTCATCAGCAATAGTATCTTTTGAGGTGTGCCACAATCCAGTTGCTCGGCGATTTTAGTCCGTCTTGATTTTCTAATTCTTATAACCCTTTTCCCGGTGATAGCCGAAACTCGGCAGGGGCCTTCCCACGTCGAACCTAGTTTTTCTACGTTGAGCTCTCGGGTATTCTGAATTACTTTCCATAAAAACCAAGTCTCCTACTTTGAAATAATGGAGGTTGGCTCTTCGATTATAATATCTCTCCATTCTCTATTTTTGGGCTGCCATCCTTATACGCGCCAAGTCATTGCGTTCATCGAGCAGCTCCAATTTGACCAATAATGCTTTGTTGTTTTTTTTGTCCGTCCGAAAGTATCTCAGGGTAGGTTCTCCTACTTCCACCGGGATCAACGCTTCTGCTCCGTATACAAGAGAGAAAGAATTCTCCCCCGGTCTTGATTTGGTTGTTGTTCGATATGCTCATAATTCTCGTGGTAGCTCTTCGGGCCATTTGCCTTTGGCTACTTCCAATCTCTTTTTGAGATTTTGGATAATCACCTTGTTTGTTGATTCTACTTGACCGTTTGCGCTCGGGTGATAAGGTGATGACGTGATTCTTTTGATTTTCAAGTTTTCAAGGAATTTTGTGACCTTAGCGCCTATAAATTGTGGCCCGTCATCGCAGGCTATCTCTTTTGGTATCCCAAATCTGCAAATATATTATCCCACAGGAAATCTACCACTTCGCGCTCACTAATTTTTTGGTAAGGACCGGCTTCAACCCACTTAGAAAAATAGTCAGTTAAAATCTAAAGAAATCTTACTTTGCCGGTGACAACGGACCGACTATATCCATTCCCCACTTCATGAATGGCCAAGGTGATAGAACCGAGTGTAATAACTCTCCAAGTTGGTGTACCAACAGTGCATGGCGTTGACACTTATCGCATTTCTAAACATAATCCTTGGTGTCTTGTTCCATCCGGGGCCAATAATATATTGCCCTAATCAGCTTTAATACCAATGAATCTGCACCCGAGTGATTTTCACAAATCCTTTCGTGAACTTCTCTCATGACATAGTTAGCCTCGGAGGCTCCTAAGCATCGGGCCAACGGGCCTTAAAAAAGATTTTCTAAATAATTGACCTCTCCTAAAGCAGTATCGAGCTTTTTTCGTGTGTAGAACCCGAGATGCCTTGGGATCTTCAGGTAGCTTTCCGTGCTCGAGATAGTCAATAATCTCATTTCTTTGGTCCAAGATCAAATTGGTCGTGTTTACTTCATAATAGCTATTGCGTCCAATATCGAATACATAAGCTGAATGACCATATCGGAGTTTGATCCCTTCATTTTCGTGGACGATCCCAGATTGTCTAGTGCGTCTGCCTCTGTGTTTTCTTCTCTTGGGATGTGGGTAATTGACCATTCCCTAAACCGTGCGACCAGAGCCTAGACTTTCACTACATATTATTGCATGCGTTCCTCTTTGTCTTCGAATATCCCATAGACCTGATTTACTACCAATTGGGAATCACATATGATTTCTATGACCTCGGAGTCTAGTCCCCAGGCTAGCTCAAGTCCTGCAATCAAAGCTTCATATTCTGCTTCATTGTTATTCAGAGGAAACAGTTCTTATGGCCTTCCTTAGGGTTTTCCTCGGAAGGTATGATTAGCAATACACCGAGCCTAGACCCTTTTACATTGGAAGCTCCGTTCGTGAACAAGGCCCAAACTCCTGATGTTGATTCTGACACCATCACTGCTTCTTTGGTAGCCAAAGGTAACGGTCCCGGACTGAAATCGGCCATAAAGTCAACCAAAACCTGTGATTTAATCACAGTTCTAGGTTTATATTCTATGTCAAATTCACTTATTTCGACTGCCCACTTGGACAGATGACCTGAAAGTTTAGGTTTATGAAGGATATTCTACAGGGAAAAAGATATCACTACGGTTATCAGATGAAATTGGAAATAAGGCCTAAGTTTTCGGGCGGCGACCACGAGAGCTAAGGCTAATTTTTCCAGATGCGGGTAGCGAGTTTCTTCTCCTATTAAGATTTTACTAACATAATAGATAGGAGATTGCATACCTTCGTCCTCACGGACTAAAACTGCACTTACCGCTACCTCCGAGACCGCTAAGTAAATCAGCAGTTGTTCACCTTCCTCCGGTTTTCATAGTAACGGAGGGCTCAATAAATACCTTTTCAAATCCTTCAGAGCCTACTGGCTTTCCGGAGTCCATTCGAAGTTATTCTTCTTTTTGAGAAGTGAAAGAAGTGATGCCATTTTTCTGAAGACCGAAAAATGAATCTTCTTAAAGCGACCAGTCTTCCTATCAACCTTTGAACCTCTTTTACATTTGATAGCTGGTCAGGGATGTCTTTGATAGCTTTAATTTTATTGGGATTGACTTCAATATCCCTTTGCGACACCAAGAACTTACCGAAGCTGACTTCGAATGCGCACTTCTAGGGGTTAAGCTTTATATTGTGCTTTCTTAGAGTGCCAAGGGTTTCTTGTAGGTGCTTAAGATGATCATCTGCATTCAAATACTTAACCAGCATATCATCTATGTAAACTTCCATGGTTTTTCTTATTTACTTTTCAAACATTTTGTTTACGAGCCGCTGATAAGTGGCTCCGACATTCTTTAGCCCGAAAGGCATCACATTATAGAAATATGTATCAAAGTTCGTTATGAATGGAGGTTTTTCCTGATCCTCTGGGTTCATCTTGATTTGGTTGTACCCGGAGTAAGCATCGAGGAAACTCATTAACTCATGCCCGACCATCTCGTCAATCATTTGATCAATGTTTGGCAATGAGAACGAGTCTTTTGGGCATGCCTTATTTAGATTCTTATAGTCTACGCACATGCGAAATTTATTATTTTTCTTTAGAACTACTACTATATTAGTTAGCTAGTCAAGATACTTTACCTCTCGGATTGAACCTATATCAAGCAAGCACATTACCTCTTCTTTGATGAATTTATTTCTGGCCTCGACAATAGGGCATTTTTCTGCCTCACCTGAGGGATGTTAGGATCCAGGCTTAGTCTGTGCACAACCACTTCTAGCTGAATACATGTCATATCCGCATGCGACCATACAAAACAATCAACGTTAAATTTAATAAATTTTATGAATCCTGACCTGAGCTCGGGGTTTAATCCTGTCCCCAAGTGTAACTTCCTCTGCAAGAACTTTTTGAACAACGCGACATGCTCAAGTTCTTCTGTAGTGGGCTTTGTTGCGTCCGGTTCTTCTGGTACCTAGAAATATCTTGGTACCTGATAGGATTCCGATGACTTCTCCCCCTAGTTGACTTCGTCTGGCTCGGGAGTAGGCGTCTGTTCCTATAATCTCCTTCTCATTGCTACTGGAAACTAAGATTGCATTCATCTCCCTTGTCGCCAGTTGGTCTCCTCTTATTTGTTTAATTCCCTCGGGAGTTGAAAATTTTAGTAATTGATGATATGTTGATGGCACAACCTTTATCTCATGAAACCATGGTCTCCCCAGGATAATATTGTAGCCCATATCATCGTCTACTACTTCAAAAAGGGTCGTCTTCATTACCCCTTTGGCATTCACAAGCAACAGAATCTCTCCTCAGGTTGTCACGCTTGCCAAATTGAACTCGGCGAGGAGTTTTGTGGCCGGAATGATACTTCCGGACAGCTTAGCTTGCTCCAACACTCTCCATTAAATAATATTGTCCGAACTTCCTAGATCTACCAAGATCTGTTTAATTTTAAAATCTAAAACATTAAGAGAGGTTACAAGGGCATTGTTATACGGTAGTAGTAGTCCATCTGCGTCTTCCTTCATAAAGGTAATGTCGTCCTCATCGACTTTCTGGAGTCTCTTACTGTGGGTTACTGAATTCTTTGTCTTTTTTGCCGCCAAAAATGTCACATGATGACGTCCAAATCTACTACTAAAAAGTAAATGGACATGGTCGCATGCAATATAATTTACCCAACTATGAGTTGGGGTCGAATCCCACAAATAATGATATGTAGGCGATTAGGCGTGTAAGAGAATTATCACTTGTTATGCTAAGCCAAACAATTAGAAAAGTTTTTAGAATATATTTATAACTAATTGCAAAATGTAAACTAACCTAGAAAGCAAGTAAAATGATCAATGGCTACAAGCATGGATACAAGGAAAATTACACTCAAGTAACGATCCAATGTTATTTCACGATCTTACAAATATGAACGAGTTTATGTTAATTAGCCTCGAGTAATAATTCTATATTAGCTTCTTCCAAAGACTAACTAGACTTCCTAATTGAATTATCCCTAAAACAATTAAGAAATTAAGAACACCTGATTATGGCTACAAGTAATTCAATTCTATCCCTAGGTAGAATATATAAAGTGAGGGTTAAAGTCTCAAGTTCTTGTTAATTAATCTTTTCCAACCCCAAATTATCTTTCCCAAAATTAATTCGAAGTAAATGGGTGAGTCCTATGGTTAGCTAATCCCTTTGAAAATATTAAAGAACAAGAATAATTAAAGAAATAATAACTCACTTCAAAATAAATAAAAATCCTTCAATACATAAGCACAACAAGATCCACACTTTAAATATGAATATTCCGATAAACAAGATTCAAGTGTTGGAAAAAATACTACACACTTATATATACAATACAAAGCAAGGAAATGAAGAAATGAACACAAATGGGTAAGAAATTCTCAACCAAAAGCTTCAAATCTTCAAGACCCAAGTGTGTGTGCAAGAACCCTAGCTCTCAACTTGTCTTCTCTAGTCCAAAGACTGAAAAATAAGCCAAAAATGTTTTACAAATGAGCTAGTTCGTGTATTAAACGACTTGGGGGTTAAAATCGTGAAATTTCAGAACTGCCAGTTTTTCTGCCAATTTCTTCTTCGCATTCGCGATCATACCTCCGCGTTCGCGAAGGTTAGTTTTCTGCAGCTTCGCGTTCGCGATATATCCTTCGCATTCGCGAAAGGTTGGCTTCCTAAAGCTTTACGTTCGCGATCTCTCCTATGCGTTCGCGAAGGGTTGGCTTCCTGCTGCTTTGCGTTCGCATTACACCTTCATGTTCGTAAAGGGTAATTCACTGGGCAGACTTCCATTGTCTATTTTAGCTCCTTTTGACTCATTTTCACTTGGTTTCTTCACCATTACTTCTAAATCACATACAACCTGTAAAATAGAAGTAAATGACATTAAACAGACAATTTTATTAACCAATCATTGAAAAAATCTAAGAATAAAGATGAGATAAGTTGGTAAAATACCCACTTATCATCACACCATTAATCTCGTCTCCCCCACCCCAATCAAAAATCATGTTGATCGTCAGTCGAGGTGGATCTTCTCCAGCTTTCGAGAGTTCCACGTTATCACGATTGCAACCTTAGTTGTTTTTAGCCTGATCGCTTAAGAATTCTCTGAGATGGCCATTTTTCCGCAATGTCACACCTCCTCACGAAAATGCCGGCAATCCCCAGTCTGGTGGTCGTTGGTACCATGATATTCATACCAGAAATTAGGATCCCTCTGACTGGGATTGAATCTCATTGGCTTCAGGCACCGTGTTTCCTTAATGTTCCTCATAGCCGATACTAGTTCCACTACGCTGATATTGAAGTTGTATTCGAATAGCTTGGGGTGGGAGGAATCTTGAGAATGCAATATCTCATTGTCCTGCAATGATCGGTTATTTTGGCCGCGATCAGTTCTCCTATCGGTAGCAAATCTATCCGCCGACGGGAAACCTCTGCTGCATCCTTAGGCCCTTTCATATGGCAAAACCGTCATCTAGAAGACCGTTGATCTGTGTAATTATCCTTTGATTTCTCATTATTCTTATCCCAGTCTCGACCCTTGGTTGATGCAGGAAAATCGAGCTGGTCATCCTCAATTCTTATATTTGACTCGTACCGATTGTGAACATCCGCCCATGTTGTAGCCTGGAACTCGAAAAAACTTTCTTTCAATTTCTAGGAAGCATTGGAACTTCTCGGATTCAGTCCTTTAGTAAATGCTTCAGCTGGTATGGCTGGTAGCAGCATCCTTTCTTTTTGGAATCTAGTCATGAACTCTCGCAGCAATTCAGACTCTCCGTGTGAAATCCTAAATATGTCGGCATTTCGGGCATGTACCTTCCTGGCCCCGGTATGGGCCTTGATAAAAGAATCCGCGAGCATCTCGAAGGAATTTATTGAGTGCTCGGGTAAAAGCGAATACCATGTCAGGGCCCACTTCGTAAGGGTCTCCCGAATTTCTTCAGTAAGACTGTCTCAATCTTATGCGGAGCTAAATCGTTCCCCTTCACCGCCATTGTGTAGGTGGTGATGCGCTCCTGAGGATCCAAAGTCCCATCATATTTCGTCATGTCTGGCATCTTGAACCACTTCGGGATCAATTCTGGTGTCGCACTTGGTTTGAATGGCAACTAGGTGTATTTCTTTGAATCTGGTACTTTCAATACTGGGGTTGCACCCGGAATTTGATCCATTCGAGCGTTTATTTCCCTCATAAACCGCTTGAGTTCGGTTTTAAAGGGATCATTCTCATTATTGTTACCGGATCCACTATTATTCCCCTTGGCCTATCAAAGTCGACTTCGCCTTTCGGGGTGTTTTTTTCAACCCTCTGCGTTGTTTGGTTTGCGGGAGCACCGGGAGGGACTGGACCTTGTCCATTCGCTTGGAAGCACCTGACAACGCCAGCCTCAACTCTATCATGACATGATCATGTGTCGTGAGAGGTGGCACCCATAATAGCCTTTTGTTGCTCCCTCATAATCCTTACTGTTTCAGCGACGTGCTCATCTTCAGCATCAACAGAAGTTGCCTCTCGAACATGTCTTGGATATTGCCCGCCATGGACTGGCGTGGCCTCATCCCCCTCGTTCCGGTTATCACTTATCGAGTCTCCGTGTTGAGGCTAATTTCCTTAAGCCTCAACGTTGTAAGCGATGTTGACATCATTATATGCCTTTTTGTTTTTATTTGCTAAGAACAAAGAATCAAACATGTTAGTAATAGATTCAAGGATCAACTCAATTACACAATTGTCTAAGCCCCACGGTGGGCGCCAAACTATTTACCCGTAAAACAGTACAGTCGATTTTATACGTGCTTTATAGACAAGAGAATCGATTTGATCTCAAAATGATAAATAAATTAAATAAGAATGTAAGACTTAGCGTTGAAATCGAGATAAGACAGCAGAAATCTTGGTTCCGGGAGCAGAGCTTCCGGAGGCAGTAACAACGATATTAATAAGCAAGAAAATAAAATGGTATTGAGCTTTGAACAGTATATAGCACAAGTGTATCAGAAAATTCGTGTCCCTTTAATGGTTGTTGAACTCACTATTTATAGTTGCTCATAGGGAACAAGGTCCTATGATCACGCTCCTCTTAAATGACAATTATGGCGGACATTGAAGAATGTTTAATGGCAGGCTGTGAATGCCATATTCTCTGTAACGGACTGCGTACTTAATGCTATAGGATATTCTCCATTAAATGTTACCGGGTGACAGACATTTATTTTGTCTTTATGAGCAACATTTCCTTCGGGAACAAACGAGATTGCTGCCCTTGGACTTGATTGTCATTTGTCTCGCTTTCCATCCGTCTTCGGCTCCACGTGTCACTTTATTATACGAGCATTTAATATGAACATATTTTACTGTATACAATCATTCTTTTCCCCATAGTTTGTCAGTAAATTGCGTGCTAAGCCTTTCTCTATTAGTAATTTGGAGGGAGAAAGGGAGGAGAAAAAATAAAGGTAGAGAGAGATAGTAGAGGCGGACCCACGAATTTAATGTGACGGGTAACAATATTTTGTTCAATCAATGTCTCCTAAAGGCTTTAAGCTTTAAGGGTGCCAAATGATTTAAATTAATTATTTTCAAGGTATACACATATATACATATATAAAATTTCTGCCGAAGTTTACGGGATCCGGTGACCCCTCAAACCTAAGCCATAGGTTCGACTGTGAGAGAGAGATTTTCCTATACTGGAGCAAAGTACACCTTGCTCGTTTCAGTATCTACATTCTACGAGCATGATTTGACAATTGAATGAGGAGATCGTTCATTTCTGTTACTCTTCTTTCTATTTCAGTAGCTTTGTCTTGTCATATTTGGACTTGTTTTACGTATTTCTATTTGATTTTAGGCTCTTTCCAAGAGTCTTTCAGTTGATAATCTTACAATACCAAAAGAAGCTGAGCCAGTTTATGCAATTGTGCTGTTCATTTTCCAGGCTTAAATGAAATTGGTTGGTGTGCAATATATGCGGAAAATGGAAGGTACCCGAGCACATGAGGCCGAAAAGGAAATGGGCCAGTTTTCGCTATTCATTTAGCGAACCAGGCTGAAACAAAAATAGGAGCAACCATGTAAAAATCTCTTCTTATTCGTTAAAATAGCACGGGCTAGCCAGTTTTCGTATTGGTCATTCAAAAGTAGCTAGTGTTTGCCAAGTCATTAAAAAATAGTCACTATTTTGCTACAACAGAGACCGGTCCAGCATAATATACTGGAGTTCGATGCACATGTGTATGAACTTCCAGCATATTATGCTGGATCAGTATACTTTGCTGGCTCCAGTATATTATGGTGGACCGATATATTATACTGGAACTCCAGTATATTATGCTGGAATATTTTTCCGGATTTTGAACAGTGTTTTCGTTCAGATTTATCTTTAAATGAAAAGAGGCTAAATTTTGATTACTTTTGAAACTGTGACTATTTTTGAATGACCACTTGTAAATCTGGCTATTTTTGAATTTCTCCCTTCTTATTCTTATTATATCAGTAGATATTGGGCTTTTTTCACTTTTAGCCCGCGCCAAAAACTATTTACATTCGGTAACTAAAAAGTGTATAAATTTTGTATATAATATACAGAATGTATATATATACAAAAATATATATTATTTCAGCTATTTTTTTAGAGCATTTATACTGTGTCATTTTTCCGAAGATATTTTGGTTGCTCTCTTAGTGTAAATATTTCTTTTTATGTATATAAATTAAACTCTTATTTAATAAAGGAGTTAAGTTATATAAACTATGGTGTGAAATTTTTTCCTCTTCCTATGTGAGTATATTCATGTTAGTACGTTCACAGTTTTTCTTCTTCTTCTTCTTCTTCCCCTTTTTGGGTTGTTATATTCATGTCGTAGGGCAGCCAATAGAGGCTTATTTGTCCAAGCAACAGCCATATTATTAATTGGATTGGATACTGTAGTTTCCAGTTTTATAAATGCTAGTGTTCCAAGCAACGGCCATCTTATTTAAAACGAAACATTTACAAATTAATATCTATCAGTATAAGTGAAATGGAACCCAGAGGAAAAGCATCATTGTTTCTTAATTTTGATTCCTCTCTAAGCAAATAGCTGAAATCCTCGTATGAATCAAGTATAAATGAAAAGGACTTCAATACTAATCATAGCGTGAAAAAGCTACCACATTTTTGTGGAAAAGAAGAAATGAAAAATTACAACTAATAGCCTGTTTGGCCAAGCTTATTTTGAGTTAAAAATATCTTTTTTAGTCAAAAGTACTTTTTCCAAAGAAAAGTTATTTGACTAAGCTTTTAAAAGGAAAAAAAAAGATTTTTGAATAGAAGCAGAAGCAAAAAAAGTAGCTTCTCTTTAAAAATACTTTTTTGAAAAATACTTTCACTTAGAAGCATTTTTTTAAGAGTTTGATCGAATGGTAATTCCTGCTCAAATATTTTTCAAATTAAGTAGTCAAACACAAACTGTTTCTTATCAAAAATACCTTTTTGAAAAAACACTTTTAAAAAAAATACTTTTTAAAATAAATTAATTTTAGAGGCCTGACCAAATAGGGTATAAGTTACTGACGAGCTGATTTAAAAATTAAAATTCTAAACTCTTCAGTGAATATGTGAGTTAGGGAAAACTCATTTCCACCACATATACAAAGCTGGAAAGAGACCTGGGGAGAAGGAGGGGGTGTTTGGTGTGATTGGACTCCAACACTTGATTGCTTTCTTCTTTTTGTGGATTCAATTTTGACCATTAATTGGTCCCTGCCTTCCCATTTTGTTGTCTCTTTCATTCACTTTTGGTTATATAAATTGACAAAACAAGAATGACCATTCTGCAAACATGTGGAAAGGAAACAAGAAAATTTCGCTTAGATCTCTGCCGTTTCTTGCAGTTGATTGGATGATGTTTTTATCTTCAATTTTCCAGCTGATCATAAGGGGAAACTAATTTTTTCAACACTTGTTTAAATTCATTGCACAAATCAGTAAATTGTCTCTCTTTATAAGCTACAAAAACATTACATAACTTAGGCATAAGTCTTGAGGTTCGAGGTATTATGGACCATTTTTATGTAAAACTAATCTGCAGAGGATAACTCCATTTACCTCTACATCTATTGACTGTAAACCGTGACTTAATAAATGGAGTATACTTTACAGTATCATTTGAAGTCGGAGTTTAAATCTTTTTCCCCTTTAAAGAATTTGTTCAAAATTAGTCTAGGCAGTACTCACTTGAAGACGGGAAATTAAGGTTGGCCGGTGTTTGACCAAAAAGTGCTAAGCTTTTTGTTAAACTTTACAATATACTTTACGGTATCATTTGAAGTCGGAGTATACTTTACAGTATAATAAATGGAGTATACTTTACAGTATCATTTGAAGTCGGAGTTTAAGTCTTTTTCCCCTTTAAAGAATTTGTTCAAAATTAGTCTAGGCAGTACACACTTGAAGACTGGAAATTAAGGTTCGACGGTGTTTGACCAAAAAGTACTAAGCTTTTGTTAAACTAATTAATGAAGAAAATGAAGGATAAATCTTACCAAAACATAATTAACTCTAGATCTAAGCATAGTAAACATGAAAATCAAACGAGGTCAAGTTTATAAAGCTCTTCTTAAGTTTATAAAAAGGCATCAAACATAAATGATAAGCTTACATTTTTGATACATTATTCCATACTCGTAAGAGCAAAGAGAGAATGAATGCTATTGACAATTATGAGACCTATCTTTGTTGAATCAACGATGACGATTACAGAGATTTGCAACCAAAATCTAGGTTTTTACCTTGTCGGAGGTCTTCTAATATTCCTCTGTTCCTTTTCCTCTTTAGGGAGTCATTTCTTACCTTCTTACATTCCATTTATACTACCTATGTTCCCATTTGTCCAACGGTCTTTAACCAGAATATTCTCTCTTGATTATATTTTTTATTATTCCCCTCAAGTATTACAGCATGTGCTTCTCCGTACAAGCTTAGTGACGGCTCGATCTCGGCAATAACCGAGATATTTATTATTGTTATGCCTTGTGAACATGATCACGGCTCAGTCAACCCCCTACTATTCCTTTTAGCGTCGATTCTCATGGAAAGATTTTGACCCATACAGTTAGTCTATCCGCCTGTTGGGTTCGCCTCTTAGCGAGCTCGATGGGCGGACTCTGCTGATTCGAAAAGTGGGAGAAAACTGACCGCCTTACACAAGGGATGAGATTCTCATGGCGAGATAGCGATGTGACGATTCAAGAACTGCATCGGACCGTTACGTCAGTTTGGAATTGGACTGTTACATCAATTCAAGATGTCATAAATACTTCTCAAGCGTCATTATGGTGCACGTTTCCCAGGCATCGTGTTGTTTCCTGTGCCCTTTCCGTTTTTCGTTCTTAATTGGCTGCTCTTGGTTTTCCTGCTTAGGACATTTATACCCTTATAAATAGAAGGGGAACCCCTCATTTGAATATTGCATCTTTCAACTGTTTTAAGAAAAGAGTTCTGCAAATTTTCTCCTCATTCTCTAGTTCCTCATACTTCTACTACTGCTAGAATTCGCTGTGACCATTGTCTTTTTCCCTTCACTATTTTCGTTTCTTTAAATCAAAGACAATAAATGGCTGGTACTTCTTCCCATTTTGACAAGGTTTTTGGTGCTCTGGTGCCAGAGAATGACGTATCTCTACTTGAGAAGGGAGTAGAGGTGGTGGAAGATGAGGGGTTCCCAACGGTGGATGAGGTGGTTCCCCACCCAGAAAAAGCGATGACTGATTTTAACAGCCCTGCCGGAGATGAATCGAGGCCCGTTTGATCGCAGCAGACTCAACCTAAGGATGAGTGGGCGCTAATACTTTTACCCAATAGCGATATCGGGGTCAATTTTTCCACAGGGAACTTCAAATTGGAGTCGGGTATTTGTATGGTCTAGGATAGTGTTTTTGCTCATAATTGATCTTCTAACATTTTTGGTTTTCTTTTGTTTAAGAGCTACAATTTATCAACTACAGTTGTAAAACTAGGTTATGCTAAAATTATGATTCTAAATTGTATGCAAGATAGATAAAAGCACTAGGGATGCAGCATTTACCTAGGTGGTCCACTAACGGGTAGAAATTCCTAATGCAAGAATGACGAATATGGGGCTTATGCTATAACCGTTGCACCTTTTACACCCACTCTCACACCTCTCGGTAGAGAGAGTGATTTTGTCCAATTGACTCTCTCGAGACCAATTGGGTAGGCTAATTTGCCCAAGCAACTTATGGTTCAAGTTGGGTAATTACTCTCTCGAGGTTTAACCCGTTAATTGGGACTACCATTCTCATGGGTCCATCCCGATTCCTTGTTGGAGTTAATCTTGAGGTCATAGACTCTCTTTCTCAAGAAGAGTCAAGACCCACTAAGCTAGACTTAGTGTTTGCAACCACCAAATCTTAGTGAAAACTTAAGATTAATCCAAATAGCAAACACCCAACATCATTCATGCACTAAACAATCACACCCATCAATTTCCCACACTAGGGTTGAGCCACAACCCTAGCTAATGGGTTTAGCTAGATATAGTAGTAACAAAAACCAAAGAAATAATAGATGAAATTGACATAATAGTTAACTACAATGTTAATCTACTTGATTCCACTTTAAAACTAGAAGAAATGGCCCAAAATAGGCGGATAATAGGGTAACACGAGTTCAGCTGCTCTCTGCTCTCGAACCGCCCTCTAAAAAAACTGATGCTAAAAAGTAAAATGTTCTATTTATACTTCACGGGAAAAACCGGACAAAAATACCCCTGAGGGTCTGGCGCGGACCGCGCACAAATGACGCGCGGCCGCGTAGGGCTCTGGGTCTTCATTACTTGCATCTGGTACTGGGGGGCGCGGACAACACAAAAGTGACGTGCGGGCGCATGAACTTCATCCACGCGGACCGCGTTGGAACTGGGTGCGGACCGCGCAGCTTATCTTAAAAATATCATGGCCTCTGAACTTTCCTGTGCGACCGCGTGGCAAAACAGTGCGGTCCGCGCTGGTTGAACTTGGATATGCCCAGCTTCTGAACTCTCCTGCGCGGCCGCGTGACAGAACAGTGCGGACCGCGCAGGACCTTTTGATCCCCCCTTTCAGTTGTCTCTTGACACTTGGCAGATTTCACTCCTTTTTGAGCCGATCTTTAGTATTTGTCATCTTGTCGCTCAAACCTGCAATCAAGTGTCATTTGTAAGCATTTTGGGACTATTATATGGCAATAAATGCACAAAGCTCAGGTAAGAATGGGTATAAAAAACATGCAGAAATCGCAGTTATCAACTCTCCCAAACTTAAACCTTTGCTTGTCCTCAAGCAAATAAAATGAGACCTACCCCTCAATGGAAAACAACCAAGTAATTCCTGTTATCCTAAAGTAACCTCAGCAGGCATCAATTGGGACTAGCAATTGCCCTCAATGCAAATGCATCCTCAACATATTTAAACTTGCAAACTTGTGGATCAAGTGCGACACAAGAGCATCAAGAGTTGACACATTTCATCACGGAACCTTTCTGAATTTCTTTGGTCATCATGGAACCCAAACTCACACATCCTTGACCTTCCCTGAGTGAATCTCACCTATTAGTGTATTTGCACACAAATCGAGATGAATGGATTTCTCTCTCATCTCTCACAAAGAAGAGGCCCTGAGTCTGGCTCTAAGTACCATATGCTTGCCCCTTATGTAAGTATCCACTAATGTAGGCTTCCCTCAACTCAAGATCATATAGGGCTTTTGAGGAATCATTGTGAAGGCTTTTGGTAAAGGTAGGACGTGTTTTTGTTCAAATGGGTTTAATCTTCCCTTAAGCCATTCTTTTGATTTATTTTGGCACACTTTCTTGACTCAATTGAGTAGTTCACTTCTTTCAAGGGGTTAGAGGGACACATTGTCACTCTTTCTTTTGAAATTCAAATCCTTTCTCCTTTTTATCACTTTTCTACACCTTTTTCACTTCTTTTTGTCGTCCTTGGATTCCCTTTTTGATTTTTATTCAGTTTTGTCTTTCTTTTTGTCTTTTTCTCTTTTTCATTGCCTTCCTTTTCTTTTTCTTTTGCATCTTTTTAGCACATTGATGCCCTTCCTGTCTCTCCCCCAAACTTAGACATTTGCCATTTACTCAAGGGAAGATTTGGGTGCCAAGAGGGGGTTTCGTTAGGAACGGGTATAGGTTTTTTTAGCTTGGTTCATGAATAAAAAAGATTTAAGGCTCAAAAGGGTTGAACTAGGGATTATTTCATTGGTAGGTCATGAAAAGTGTTCAAATTTTGCATTTTTGATCAAGGAGAGCCTATACTCACGTCTCAAGTCATGTTCTACCTATGATTTCGCCTCAACAAACATTCAGGGCAAGTTCTAGACCATCGGCTCGGTACTTGAGCTCGCGATTCGAATTCTCACCACACACACTCAAGGATTGCCTAAGACGGAGTCAAGGGCCCACAACAACCTTAGATTTGATTCAAGCACCCCATGGCCCAAAATGACCACGTGATGATTATTTGGTCAACACAAGAGTCTCAAGGCCACAACTTTCACCATCCTAAACACAACATAATGTCTTCGACCATAGGATCAAAGGCAAATGTGTTAGGCCCAAGTGAGGCTTTGCCTGAGGTATCCTTAACTACAAAAACTTGAAAATCAAAAAAGAAAAGAAAAATCAAAAACGGACTCAAACCCTTAAGAAGGTTGTCACACCATCTATCATTGGGAAGAGCCACCCGGTTCGCACAATATCTACCCTTGGAAAGAACCGTGGCATTAAGAAAACCAAGGGCTTATTGCAAACGCCAAAACAAAACACAAAGGCTACGAGCCTAACTTTGCAACTAAAACGAAAAATAGAAAATCAAGATGAAAACCTAATGAATATGTACAAACGGGGAGTAGAATATACAACCAGGGGGAAATGAATATATACATAAACTCTGAAGATCATCTGGAATGAACAGTTATACACAAACCATCTATCCACTACTAATGTATAGAAATTAAAAGAAGGTAAAATAATATATACAGTCATCCTGACAGTTAATCCAAATAGTAGGGCCACACCCCCATGAATAAGAGCTAGCATTGTCCCCAATTCTAACTACCAAATAAGACATCAAAAATAAAAAATAAGCAAAGGATATAGAGCGGCCCCTCAAGCCTCATCAAACTGGTCCCCAGCCTGCTGCTGCTATGCTGCTGGGATAGGTGTCTGCTCATGATCCTGCTCATCAACTGGTGGAACTGAAGAGGGCTCAACATCTGTTGTACTAGACGGGGGAGCCACCTCGATCACTATTTCCTCTGTATTAGGGAGCTTCCTCTTCTTCCTTAGCCTATCCTTCTCTGCCTGTGGCTGCTCTGCTGCTGGCTCTCCAACTGGATCTCCAAATAATAAGTCGAATGGCATCTGATCCGCTAGCAGCTTGTCCACATCCCCTCTCAACTGTGCAACTGACTCCTTGGAAGCTTTCTGTTTCCTTAGTTTTTTGTGCTCCCGAGCCAATTTTTCCAAAGCTTTTCCATGTTCCCCAACCGCCTTGGTCAAGGTATCCTGTGTTGCCATTATCTTTTCCTGGTTGGCCAGGATCTTTTTCAAAACATCCTCAATGGCGGAGGGAATCTCTACAGTAGTTGGTGCTCCCTGTGCCTGCACAACAGTGGTCAAAGAAGATAACTTGGATGTCGCAACTGACATCCAGTTGTTTAAACTGGCAAGGAAGTGTGCGAGCTGGTTGGCAGTGAACCGGTGAGTCTTTGATGAAGGAATCACCGGATCAGATGCAACTGATGGACCAGCTGTGGAGGAAGGACCTGGGGGAAGTGTTTCATCAGGAGTAGGGGCAGAGGGCTGCTTTGTCGCAACTGGCTCTTCAGACTGGCCAGGTGCGGAGGAGGTAGAAGCTGGAGTTTTCTTTCCTCTCTTTGGGTTGTCCGGACCCAACTGATCATACCATGAGTAGGGGGCCACTGGAGGTATCGTAACATCATATCTTTTCTTCTTCACTTTCAACTCTCTAAAGTAAAGGGAGAGTGTGTTCGGAAAGGGGAAGTTTGTTTTTGTTTCGTTCCCGACTTGATAAATCACCCTTGACATTATGTTTCCCACATTCAGAGGGAAGCCCGCCATGATAGCTGCCACCAAGACAACCCGAGGAAGGGGGACGGAGTGATCGTATGTAGACGGGTCAAGTCGACTACACACGAAGGTTAACCACCCTTTTTCTTCAAAGTTGAGGGTGTTCCGCAAAATCTTTTCCTGTGCCTTCAACCACACATGGACTGTACCTGGAGCTGCTAAATGCTCGGCCAACCACGGACGAACCTCCTCTTTCAATGCCAGCTTATCAAGATATTGAGACTCGTCCTCATCTGCAAACCCCAAAAAGTCATTCAGCGACTTCCCATCAAAGACTACTATCTTGTCCCTCACTTTTGTTGCTTTGAAGTTCCGAACTGTGTGGTGAACATTGCAATAAAACTCCTTCACCATATGCTCATTTGCAAATTCGACTCTCTCTTTGAAGAATCCCCAACCCTCTCTAGTGCGGAATTGTGCTTGCACGTGAGGGTTGAGTGGGACAAGATCGGCGTCTATGAACCGCCTTTCCGGAATCAACTTTCTCTTCGGTCACCATTCCTTGAATTTGTGGAAAGCGACCTTGCTGACAAACCTATCCTCCCATGCTTCTGGTTTCCTGGTTCTCTCTATACCTCCAACCTGTGGTTCACCCCCTTCGGCATATCCTCCACTATCCCCTGATATTGAAGTTGTGGGAGACGTGGAGTAAGTGCTCCCCTTGTCTTTTTCTGCTCCGGACTCATCAGACGAGTCTGAGATAACATCGACCGGCTCCTTGGAAGAGGCTATATCATCATGATCCGGGGAAGGAGGGTCACAAAGTTGGAATGAAGTGGCCCTATGTGTTGGAGAAGACTCTGAGGTAATGCTCCGTGATGGAGCATACTCACTCCCCGTGGAGTGAGATGCAGCTTTATCTGCTTCCCCGATCTTAGGATTTAACTTTACAATTCCTTTTCCCCTTCCCCCACAGGAGGAACCACCTCTTCCGGATTGTATTTGTTTCCCTGTTCGCTTCTTAGCCACATGTTTTTGAACCATTGTCTGCAAGGAAGACATGTCTAGCATTGTTAGTAAAAGCACATGATATGAAATGGACAGTTCAATTGAATGAAAGAATTGCAGACACAGTTTCACAGACAGAGGAACGCGGACCGCACCAAAAGGCACGCGGTCCGCGCAGTTTACTAATTCACACAATGGTTTCTCTGAATGAACCGACGTGGTTCACACTGTTTTGTGTTGCGACTGCATAGCTTCAGCGCGGACCGCACAGAAATGGACGCGGACCGCACAGGTGAACTGCCAAAATGGTGACTTCTCTGAACTTTTCACACGCGGTCGCACTGTTTTGAACCGCGGCCGCGCTGAACTCACGCGGACCCCATAGAAATGTCACGCGGACCGCATGGAGGCGATTCATCATAGCACACAAAAAAGCCATGCGGACCGCGCAAAAGATGTTGTGCGGCCGCATAGGGCAGATTTAACTGAGGCGGAAAAAAAAAATTCTTTAAGTCCCATTTTGATCGGAATTTGACCCCTCAGTGTCCCTACTCAATTAATTACATGGACTTATGCCCCTAAGTCTCACTAAACAATAGAAATCCAAACTAACAGTCATTAAGAATTAGTGAAAATAAGAAGTTATACTAGTAGAGAGTAATGAGAAGAAACAAAAAATTAGGCTATGCATGAAATGAACAAGATTTGTTACCAGGGATTAGTGAAAAATCGACTAAATGAGCAGGGAGTGCGGATGAATAGTGAAAATTTAGAGCTCCAGATGAAAATTTGCGAAAAGGTTCAAATGAGGCCCAAGGCTTCTATTTATAGAAAAACCCTGGGACTTTCAGCTTACCTACCAGCGCGGCCGCACAAAAATGGCCGCGGTCCGTACTGGTTTTCTTTTAGTCACATTTTGACTACTCAGCTCACGCGGACCGCGCTGCTTTGATGCACGGCCGCGTGGGAGTTTATCAGAGACTTGGTAATTACAGCTTCTCACACGCAGACCGCACAGAAAGGGACGCGGTCTGCGTTGAATTTTTTTCTAAGGATGACTCACTGCTGCTCAAGCCCACGCGGACCGCACTGCTTTGATGCGCGGCCGTGTGGGGCAATTTCCATGGACTGATCATTTTTTTGTACTTCTTCCCTGCATTGGTTCAACATAATCCCTGCAACACTTCACAAATTATCCGCTCAAAAATCCTACTCTACAACAGAAAAACAAAGAAAAGGAAAAAGACATGGGTTGCCTCCCATGAAGCGCCTAATTTAACGTCGCGACACGACGCATGTTACCATCACAGTCATTTCAAATGAATGTGCGCCACCACGTGGTTGTCATCAATCTTTCCCAAATAATGCTTGACGCGATGCCCATTGACTCGGAAGACTTCACCATTTTTATTTTTGAGATCAATGGCACCAAAGGGAGTTATCCCAACCACTTCAAAAGGGCCGCTCCACTTGGACTTCAACTTGCCCGGAAATAACCTCAACCGGGAATTGAAAAGAAGAACCATATCACCCACTTTGAATTCCTTCCCTCTGGCATACTTGTCATGAAGGTACTTCATCTTGTCCTTATACAAGGACGAGCTGGAGTAAGCATGAAACCTAAACTCATCAAGTTCATTCAATTGCTCCACCCGAAGATTTGCAGCTACATCCCATTCTAAGTTCAACTTTTTCAGCGCCCACATAGCTTTATGTTCCAATTCTACCGGAAGATGACAAGCCTTCCCAAACACCAACCGATACGGCGACATACCAATCGGCGTCTTGAAAGTTGTACGATAAGCCCAAAGAGCATCATCCAATTTCTTCGACCAGTCAGTCCTATTTGCATTGACAGTTTTGGATAAAATACTCTTAATCTCACGGTTGGACACCTCAACTTGGCCACTCGCTTGAGGATGATAAGGAGTGGTTACCTTGTGATTTACCCCATACTTGGCTAGCAGAGAGTCAAAAGCCCGGTTGCAAAAATGAGAACCCCCGTCACTAATTATGGCACGTGGAGTGCCAAACCTCGTGAAGATACTCTTTTTCAAAAATGCCACCACACTTCGAGCTTCATTATTTGGAAAAGCTATGGCCTCAACCCATTTCGACACATAGTCAACCGCTACCAAGATGTAAGTGTTGCCACAGGAACTTACAAATGGTCCCATAAAGTCTATCCCCCAAACATCAAAGATGTCAACCTCTAGAATTATGTTAAGGGGCATCTCATCTTTCTTCGAAATCCCTCCGGCACGTTGGCATTCATCACATATTTTCACAAAGTCACCGGCATCCTTGAATAACGAAGGCCAATAGAAACCACAACTCAACACTTTAGACGTCGTCCTTGCACCGCCATGATGGCCACCATAGGGCGAAGAGTGACAAGCTTCCACAATACTCAGTTGCTCTTCTTCAGGAACACACCGGCGAATTACACCATCGGTGCAGATTTTAAAAAGATACGGCTCATCCCAATAGTAATCCAAGCAATCCCGCTTGAGCTTCTTCCTTTGGTTAGAAGAGAGCTCATACAGAACCACATCGGTAACAAGGTAATTGGCAATGTCGGCAAACCATGGCATGTCTAGAATTGAAACCGAGAGGAGTTGTTCATCCGGAAAAGCATCATTTATCTCAGGGCCGTCCAAAGGCCTCCCTTCCTCCTCCAATCGAGACAAGTGGTCCGCCACTTGGTTTTCACTACCTTTTCTATCAATGATCTCCAAATCAAATTCTTGAAGAAGAAGCACCCATCTCATTAACCTCGCTTTAGAATCTTTCTTCGTCATCAAATACCTAAGGGCGGTGTGATCGGTATGAATAATCACTTTGGCCCCCATAAGGTATGGGCGAAACTTCTCCATGGCAAAAACAATGGCAAGCAATTCCTTTTCGGTGACCGTATAGTTCCTTTGAGCTTCATTCATTGTCTTACTTGCGTAGTACACCGGATGGAACATCTTGTTGATTCTTTGGCCCAAGACCGCCCCTACCACAACATCACTAGCGTCACACATGAGCTCAAAGGGCAAGCTCCAATTTGGTGCGGTAATAATGGGGGTAGTCGTCAACTTTTGCTTTAGAAGCTCGAAAGCCTCCATACATTTCTCATCAAACACATATTTGGCATCTTTCTCAAGCAATTTACACAACGGGTTAACTACCTTAGAGAAGTCTTTGATGAATCTTCGGTAGAAACCCGCGTGTCCAAGAAAACTCCTCACCCCTTTGACAGAAGTAGGGGGAGGGAGCTTCGAGATAACCTCAATTTTCGCTTTATCAACCTCAATCCCTCTTTTTGAAATTTTGTGACCCAACACAATGCCTTCTTCTACCATAAAATGGCATTTCTCCCAATTGAGAACCAAGTTTGTGTCTTCGCATCGGGCCAATACACGATCCAAGTTTTGCAAGCAATCACCGAAAGAGTCCCCGACCACACTAAAATCATCCATGAAGACCTCCAAAATGTCTTCCACCATATCGGTGAAGATTGCCATCATACATCGTTGGAAAGTCGCCGGTGCATTACATAACCCAAATGGCATTCGAGAGAAGGCGAATGTGCCATAAGGACATGTGAAAGTTGTCTTTTCTTGGTCTTCCGGGGCAATGAGAATTTGGTTATAGCCTGAATACCCATCCAGAAAACAATAGAAAGCCCGGCCTGCAAGACGATCAAGCATTTGGTCCAAGAACGGCAATGGGAAATGATCCTTTCTAGTCACCTTGTTCAACTTCCGGTAGTCCATGCATACCCTCCAACCCGTCACAGTGCGAGTCGGAATAAGTTCATTATTGTCATTAGTCACCACAGTCATTCCTCCCTTCTTTGGCACACATTGTACTGGAGAAGTCCACGAACTATCAGAAATTGGATACACCACACCGGCGTCAAGCCACTTGATGACTTCCTTTTTAACCACCTCTTGCATGGCTTCATTGAGTCTCCTTTGATGTTCAAGAGACGGCCTAGCATCATCCTCCAATATTATCTTGTGCATGCAAAATGCAGGGCTAATACCCCGAATATCCGTCAAGGTCCATCCAATTGCCCGCTTGCGCTTTTGAAGAACCGCTAAAGTGGCTTCAACCTGCACGTTAGTCAAGCAAGAAGAAAGTATAACCGGCAAAGTAAAATTAGGACCAAGAAATTCATACCTGAGGTGAGGAGGAAGTGGTTTCAACTCCAACACCGGTGGCTCCTCAATAGATGGCTTGGTGGGAGGAGTTTTGCGATTTTCAAGATCAAGAGATAACTTCCTCGGTTCATAAGAATATGAGCCCATGCCAGGTAATGCATTCACACACTCCACCCTTCTAGCATCATCATCAACATCCATGTTCAATAGCACGGCCTCAAGTGGGTCCTCAACATTAGCCATAGCGCTTGTGTCATCCACTATCACTACCGTGACAATGTCAACAAACGAGCACACCTCGTTGCTATTTGGTTGCCTCATTGATTTGCATACGTGGAACACCACCTTTTCATCACCAACACAGAAGGACAATTCTCCCGCTTCCATATCAACCAAGGCCTTTCCCATAGCTAGGAAGGGCCTCCCAAGAATGATAGGCACCTCAAAATCCACTTCACAATCCAAGATCACGAAATCGACTGGCAATATGAACTTATCAACACGAACAAGGACATCATCAATAATTCCCATAGGCCGCTTCATTGATCGGTCCGCCATTTGAAGCCTCATAGAGGTTGGACGAGGTTGTCCGATTCCCAAGGTCTTGAAGACCAAATATGGCATTAAATTGATACTTTCCCCAAGTCGCAAAGGGCTTTTGCAAAGTCGGCACTTCCAATGGTACATGGGATAGTGAATGCGCCGGGATCCTCAAGTTTTGGAGCCATAAAATGCACAATTGCGCTCACTTGATGGGTCATCTTGATTGTCTCACACTCCATTGATCTCTTTTTGTAACCAAATCTTTCATGAACTTTGCGTATCCCAGCATTTGCTCGAGTGCCTCTACCAAAGGCACATTGATAGTCAAACTCTTCATCATTTCAATAAATTTCTTAAATTGGTTGTCACCCTTTTGCTTGGCCAACCGTTGAGGGTAGGGCGGAGGAGGTCTAGGCAAAGGGTGCCTTGGCTTTTGGCACCTCCGGTTCGGGCATATCAATGACGTGTTCCCTAGACGGGTTCACGGCCTCTTGAGTCTCCTCCTCACCCTCATCAATTGCAATTCTCCCATCATCATTTGCACTTGGTTCGACAACTTCCTCAACTACCAACGGGATCTCATCATTTTGCAACTCATCTTCATCTACCGGAACTCGGTTATCTCTTAAGGCATGCACATCACCTCCTCTTCCACTTCATGTTGTCACTGCCATCACATGATTGTTGTGCCCTCCCTTGGGGTTTACTACTGTGTCACTTGGTAGAGCACCCTTTGGGCGAGTATTTAAAGATTGAGAGATTTGGCCTAATTGCACTTCCAAGTTCCTGATAGATGTGTTATGCGAAGCTAATTGGGCCTCGGAATCTTGACTTTTTTTCATTATTTGTTCGAACATGCTCTCTATTCAACTCATGTCATTGCCCGACGAACTCAACCCTTGAGATTGGAACGGAGGCGGGTTATTGGGTTGTTGATACATTGGGGGCCTTTGATAGCCTTGCCCCCTATTACCTTGACCACCATTGTTGTTGTTCCAATTGTTGTTCCCGCTCCAATTTCCTTGATTCCCAGAATTATTGTTCCCCCAATTGCCTCCTTGATTGTTGTTGTAATTCCAATTGCCGCCTTGTTGATTGCCCCAATTACCTTGGGGTCTCCATTGCTGATTCCCTTGGTTGCCTCTATTCCCTTGGTAGTTGTTGACATATTGGACTTCCTCACTTTGGTCATCAAAACCTTCATTCGAATACCCACCACCATCATTGTTGTTGTCATATTGTTCACAATTACCTTGAGGTTGTTGTCCTCTTTGCCTCCTTTTCAACATAGAAACACCTTCCATTGCATTGACTTGGCGTGGGTTTTGGACTTGTTGCAATTGCGCCTTTGCTAATTGATTCATAGTTGTTGTAAGTTCAGCTATCGCTTGGCCATGATCGTGCAATTCCTTGTGCAAATGGATGACCGTGGGGTCACCTTGTGGCACGTTTGCTTGGCTTTGCCATGCCGAAGAGGTGTCGGCCATTTCATCAAGTACATCACATGCCACTTGGTAAGAAAGTTTCATAAAATTTCCTCCGGCCAATTGGTTCACAATGCATTGATTTGTGGTGTTGATGCCCCGATAAAAAGTTTGTTGAATCATAGCCTCAGTCATGTCGTTATTAGGGCACTCTTTCACCATTGTTCTATATCTTTCCCATATTTCATGCAAAGGTTCTGTTGGCTCCTGCTTGAAAGCTAAAATTTCATCCCGAAGAGCCGCCATATGACTTGGAGAGAAGAACTTGGCAATAAATTTGTCCGCGAATTCATCCCATGTTGTGATAGAATGATTGGGGAGCCTTTCTAACCAATCCAATGCTTTACCCCGAAGAGAGAACGGGAAAAGCCTCAATCTCAACGCGTCCTCGGACACGTTTGTCTGCTTGCTACCCCAACAAGTATCCACGAACCCCTTCAAGTGCTTGTAGGCATTTTGATCGAAGGCACCCGTGAAATAACCTCGTTGCTCGAGCAAGGTCAGCATAACATTTGTGATTTGAAAATTCCCCGCCCGGATTCGGGGAGGAACAATAGCACTGGCGTATCCTTGATTTGGTAGAACTCTGGGAGCCACTCTCGGCAGTTGCGGAGGAGGGTCTGGAATGTTGTTGTTCTCATTTGCATTTATATTTACATTCCGACCTCTCCGTGGAAGTTGAGGTAAGACCTCATCTTGTTCTAGATCTTCCACCTCCTCCTCCACTATCACATTGCCGAGAGGGTCATTTGCATTAAGAGCCATGGTACCTGATTGATCAACACGCAAAATTAGAATAAGAAGGAAAGAGAAGCAAAACACAATACTAGCTACACAGATAGTCAACACCGTAAAGTTCCCCGGCAACGGCGCCAAAAAGTGATCGCAGCAGACACAACCTAAGGATGAGTGGGCACTAATACTTTTACCCAATAGCGATATCGGGGTCGATTTTTCCACAGGGAACTTCAAATTGGAGTCGAGTATTTGTATGGTCTAGGATAGTGTTTTAGCTCATAATTGATCTTCTAACATTTTTGGTTTTCTTTTGTTTAAGAGCTACAATTTATCAACTACAGTTGTAAAACTAGGTTATGCTAAAATTATGATTCTAAATTGTATGCAAGATAGATAAAAGCACTAGGGATGCAGCATTTACCTAGGTGGTCCACTAACGGGTAGAAATTCCTAATGCAAGAATGACGAATATGGGGCTTATGCTATAACCGTTGCACCTTTTACACCCACTCTCACACCTCTCGGTAGAGAGAGTGATTTTGCCCAATTGACTCTCTCGAGACCAATTGGGTAGGCTAATTTGCCCAAGCAACTTATGGTTCAAGTTGGGTAATTACTCTCTCGAGGTTTAACCCGTTAATTGGGACTACCATTCTCATGGGTCCATCCCGATTCCTTGTTGGAGTTAATCTTGAGGTCATAGACTCTCTTTCTCAAGAAGAGTCAAGACCCACTAAGCTAGACTTAGTGTTTGCAACCACCAAATCTTAGTGAAAACTTAAGATTAATCCAAATAGCAAACACCCAACATCATTCATGCACTAAACAATCACACCCATCAATTTCCCACACTAGGGTTGAGCCACAACCCTAGCTAATGGGTTTAGCTAGACATAGTAGTAACAAAAATCAAAGAAATAATAGATGAAATTGACATAATAGTTAACTACAATGTTAATCTACTTGATTCCACTTTAAAACTAGAAGAAATGGCCCAAAATAGGCGGATAATAGGGTAACACGAGTTCAACTGCTCTGTGCTCTCGAACCGCCCTCTAAAAAAACTGTTGCAAAAAAGTAAAATGTTCTATTTATACTTCACGGGAAAAACCAGACAAAAATACCCCTGAGGGTTTGGCGCGGACCGTGCACAAATGACGCGCGGCCGCGTAGGGCTCTGGGTCTTCATTACTTGCATATGGTACTGGGGGGCGCGGACCGCACAAAAGTGACGTGCGGCCGCATGAACTTCATCAGCGCGGACCGTGTTGGAACTGGGTGCGGACCGCGCAGCTTATCTTAAAAATATCATGGCCTCTGAACTTTCCTGCGCGGCCGCGTGGCAAAACAGTGCGGTCCGTGCAGGTTGAACTTGGATATGCCCAGCTTCTGAACTCTCATGCGCGGCCGCGTGACAGAACAGTGCGGACCGAGCAGGGCCTTTTGATCCCCCCTTTCAGTTGTCTCTTGACACTTGGCAGATTTCACTCCTTTTTGAGCCGATCTTTAGTATTTGTCATCTTGTCGCTCAAACCTGCAATCAAGTGTCATTTGTAATCATTTTGGGACTATTATATGGCAATGAATGCACAAAGCTCAGGTAAGAATGGGTATAAAAACATGCAAAAATCGCAGTTATCACCGTTCCTTCCACTATGGATGAGGCGGCGATCACGGTGCTTAAAGCCAAGTGGGGAATCCCCGCTCATATCGAAATAGTGCTGACAGGGAGGGATATAGTGCATTTGCACTGCCCGGGATACTGCGCATTTTATGCATATCCCTTTGTTGTTGGGTACACGCTTCCCTTTCCTTCTCTGATGGTTGATGTCTGCCACTTCTATGAAGTATGCCCAGCCCAACTCTCTCCGTATACATACAAGCTCTTTCTTATGATTATCAAGTATGCGGAACTGGCCGGCCGAGGAATTTCCCTAGGGCATATGCTCCACATCTTCTCCCCTCATTTTCTTCGGGGGTACGATGATTCATCTACGCCATCGAGGAACCAAGAGTTTGGTGGTGAAGATGGACGATAAGGCTAATCGCTACTTTTGGGAAAGCTACTTCTACGTGCGGACAAAGCGCCTCTTGGCGAACTCGGCATGGTTTCCGGAGACATGGAATTCGCTCGTGAGTTTCCCTCTATTTACTTTGTAATTTTTCTTAAGAAGGTTGTTGACCGTCTTCCATTTTTTTTTTTGGTCCGCTAGGCAAACTCCTAGGGCAAGTTTTATTAATAGCCATATAGAAAACGACATACAATGTCATGATAAAGAATCCTATTATCAAAATTGAGTATTACACTCAACATTGATGTCACCTTAATGCAATTAAACTTTGAAATACAATTCTACATCCAAGAATGTGCATGTGAAATTCACACTGCTTTGATCCTTGTTTAACGCATGCTTAAATTTGTTTCCATATCGGGTTCCCTCTATCCTCCATTGTATATTCTCCTCTAGGTACCCGTTCGTTGTTGACGTACCAATGCACCTAAGTTGCGCACGCTATCTGCTCGTGATGGAGACGAGTTCTGCTTCTTCCTTGTTATCGATGATATTGAAGATAGCTTTGTGGTGGGGAGCAGTTGAGCTCCACCTACATCCTTTTCCATGTGATCCATTTGCTCAACAACATTCCACTTTAACCCATGCGTGCACATTCAATTAAGACTCCGAAAACCCCAATGCACAGTTAGATGTAGCTGCCGTGCTCGTTGTCCCTTGTTATTTTGCATCTGCTGATTTTAATATCTTTTACGCGTGCATTCACGTCTGAAGTCATTGTCGATATCCGTAAGCACCAAATCCCATTTTTGTTGTTGTTTTTCGTGCTGTAAATTCCACTCCCCAAAATCACAAAGTCAGCAACTTGTTTGAATCATCAAACTATCGCGCATGGCCTCTTTTCCCGTTGCTGCATTCATTTTGCCTTATCGATTGAACTGATGAAGATAGCTTTGTGGTGGGGAGCACGTGAGCCCCACCTACAGTTGTTTCATAAAGAAATATATCCCATATTACCTTCATCCTAGAGTATTGCATGCTTTTATGTATCCTAGATAACTTTCCATGTGCATTCCACTTTTTTCCATTTTATTTTATTCCTTTGCTCACCAGCATGTTTTCTGCCAGGCCTTCTTAATTCGAGAATTGTGTTGAAGCATGCATCTTTGTTGCCTGCTTTTCTCGAAAAAATATTTGTTGTACATGCTAGTTGTGTTTCCAATGCCATTTGCTTCTTGTTGTGCTCGACATGAAGAGTAATCAATTTTATATTCCCAGATCCTTTTTGTAACTGAACCATGTGTGTGATATAAAACACTTTTGCACCATGCTGGTTGTATATCCAATGAGCTGAAAGCACGCTTTCACCCCATGCTGGTTGGGTTGCCAATGCCATTATTCTTTGTTGTTGTGCTCGATTATTGATTTTTGTTTTTTTTTCTTTTGCATCATTTATCTCGAAAGTCGCAGCATGGATTGCCATAAGCATCGTAGTTGCACCTGCATTAGAGAAAAGAAAGTTAGAAATACCAACCCTTATATCCTCATCCCTTAGGATTTGAATATAGTGGTCGAATAAGTTATGCCTCCTGCACTTCCTTTTTTCTTTGCTTCCTATCTCCTGTTCACCTTCACCCTTAGATTTGGACATTGCAGCTTATCTTCATTAACCAACCTCCTTCCTTGTGCATCTAGATGGCAGAATTGTTGGCATTCTATTTCTCCAAAATCTAAAGCATAATTAGCCAAGTGGTCTGCTAGCTTGTTGCCCTCCCTATGAATATGAGTAACTGTGTAATTGCTCCCATTCATTAGTTGCATCATTTCCTCTACCTGCTCAGAGATGATCCATGGTGGTTTCCAGATCCCATCCATAATCTTTTTTAATAACATTGAGTCAGTTTGAAGCCATACATGTGAGTATTGATAAGATCTGCAGAACCTTAGTGCTTCTACCATGGCCTTCGCTTCAGCTACTGTGTTTGTTGTCTCCTCAATCTCTTTCCCTACTGACTTAACTATGTCACCCTTTTCATTTCTTATACAAAAACCTATTGAGCTCCTGCCTGGATTTCCTCTCGATGCACCATCCGTATTAACTTTTAGCCATCCTGCACTTGGAAATTCCCACACGACTTTTGTAACCTTAAGTTTAGGAGTGAAGTTTTCCATCATAGCTAATAGATCTTGCCATTTGTGAGGTACCATGTCAATCCCAGGCTTTCTCACTTTCACCAAAGCCTATATATTTGATGAAACTTGATAAATCACCCTGCTAGTTGTCACCGCCTCCCCATACTTCATACTATTTCTTCTTTTCCAAAGTTCCCAGACTACACATGAGGGGAGTGCTTGCATTACCGATTTTAATCTTAAGCACACATTTGCAGTCCAACATTTTGTGATTGCTTGGTGCAATGTAAGTCCCTCCACATCTATTCCTGCCCTTGATAGAAAATACTTCCAAGTTGTCTTTGCAGTTTCTGATCTAAAAAACAAGTGCTGAAGAGATTCCTCGTCAGGCTGTACACAACACCAACATTTTGATGGCATGCTGTAACCAACCCTTTTCAAGAAATCATCTAAAGGTAGCTTTTCTTTCCACACTTTCCACATGAAAAATGCTATTTTAAAAGGCAGTCCCTTTACCCAAATCATTCTATAAGCTTTTCTTGGTTCATCTCTTCTTCTCGTATACTCCCATGCTGACTTAACACTGAAATATCCTATTGTTTCCCGCATCCAAAAGGGCCTGTCAAGAACCCGCATTGTTGAAGGTGGTTTGATTTTCTCCAGAATGTGTACTGCTAACTCTTCAGGAAACATTTCAAATAGCCTGTCCACATCCCACTCACCATCTATGGTAACATCATGTACATTTTCATCAATTCCAAAGTCGTGAGGAACTAAAAAATATATTGCCCCAAGACCTGTCCAGTTTTCATACCAAAATAATGAGGATCCCATTTTTGTTTGCCAAAGGATTTGATGTTCAAACAGATCTCCGCATTCCAACATTTTTCACCAGATGTGAGACCCCCTTTTCCACGGAACAATTACAGGATTTAATTTTTTACAGTATTTCTGACATACGAAAGAGCTCCATAGGCTTGGTTTTGTTCTGAAATTCCACCACAACTTGCTGAATAATGCCTTTGTTACATCATGCAGTGACCTGAAACCTATTCCTCCTTCCTCAACTGGCATGCATAAGGTATTCCATGAAGCCCAATGCCTACTAGTTCCTCCTACAGTGCTGCTCCAGAAAAACTGAGCAAACAATTTGTGCAACCTATTTATCACATACTTTGGGGGGTTTACAGCTGACAGTAGATGCATAGGCATACTTTGCAATACATGGGATATAAGAACTGCCCTGCCCCTACTGATAATAACTTGTCGTGCCATGATTGCAATTTGTCCATTACCTTAGTAATTCGGGGCTGATAGAATTCCAACTTTCTCCTTGCATAAAATATCGGACAACCTAAATATATGATAGGGAAATCATTCCTATGAATGCCTGTGATCCTTCCACTTTGCTGACCACTTCCATGTCTGTTAAATGATGCAGGTACACAGCTGATTTGGTCTTGTTAACAAGCTGCCCAGATGCATTTTCATATGCCTTCAGCACTTGCATAATCAACATCAGAGATGTTTCATCTGAGGATGAGAAAATAATCATGTCATCTGCATACGCCAAATGATTGATCTTTGGACTCCACTTTGGCATCCCAAATCCACTAAAATATAGGTTAGTATGTAGTGCATTGAGACCCCTAGATAATGCTTCTGCTGCCAATATAAACAAAGTTGGAGATAAAGGATCACCTTGTTTTATTCCCCTTGAGGACTTAAAGAACCTATGATCTTGACCATTTATTAGAATAGAATACCAATTGTTTGAAACTAATCCAAAGACAATCCCTATCAATCTTTCTGTGAAACCCATTTTTCTCTGTACCTTGGTTAGAAATAGCCAAGATATTCTATCATAAGCTTTGGTCATATCTAGTTTCAGGATGACATTAGGTCCAGCCTTAGTTCTAAGTCTAATGTCCGTCACTATCTCCTGAGTTAGAAGGATGTTTTCTACTATATTCCTTCCCTTAACAAAACCTGCATGTTCCTCTGATATCAGACTTGGGAGAAATTTCACTAGCCTTTCATGTACCACCCTTGATATAACCTTATTAGAAAAATTACTGAGGCTTATTGGTCTTAAATTAGAAAAGGTGGTAACTTCTTTTTTCTTTGGAAGAAGAACTAGGTTTGTGTGTGTTACACACTTGCGTAGCTCATGACCATTGAAAAAAGCCCTCACCATGTCGTACAGGTCATCCCCTATTAAGTCCCAACAAGAATGATAAAATTTTCCTGTCATACCATCTGGCCCCCCAGCACTATCACCATTAAGTCCAAATACTGCCACTTTAACCTCCTCTTTTGTTGGTTGTTTAATCAATTCTGCATTCTGCTCAGTGTTAATCAGATTAGGAACATGCTCTACGATATCAAATGATGCATGAGTAGCTGCTTCTGTGAACTGTTCCTCGTAGAATTTGATAGCCTCTTCTGCAATTTCTTGTTCTTCTTCAATCCAGGTTCCTCCACTGTTTTGAATTCTGTTAAGTTTAAGTCTCTTCCTCCTACCTCTCACTTGTGCGTGGAAGAACTTTGTGTTCCTATCCCCTTCCTTGAACCAAGTCATGCCTGTCTTTTGTTGCCAATATTTCTCCTCTAGTGCCAGACATTTGATCAATTCTGCCTGAACCTTTTGTAGTCTTTCCCTGTTCATCCCTGTAGGATTTGCTTCAAATTCTGCTTCATGAACCATCACTACCTCTTCCATACTTGCTATCTTTTGGAAAATATCTCCAAATGTAGCCTTACTCCAAAATGATAGGGCCTTCTTTAATTTTTTTAACTTGTGATTAAAAAGTACAAAAGGGTTTGCACTGAAATCAGCAGACCAATTCTCTTTCACCACATCTTTAAAAGTCGCATGTTCCACCCAAAAATTCAAGAACTTAAAAGCTTTTTTTATAGGTGGAGTCTCAAAATCACACTTCAGATACATTGGACTATGATCAGAGCCAGTCTTTGACAAATGTTGCACCTTTATTCCTGGAAATGTTTGTTGGAACTCACCATTTGCCAAACATCTGTCTAGTCTTTTGAATATACAGTCTTCTTCTGCTCTCCCATTCCACCATGTAAATATGCTGCCTTTAAATCCAAGGTCGAATAGATTGCAAGTGTTGATGTAGTGTCGAAAATCATCAATTTCATTCAGTGACACAGGTAACCCACCAAACTTCTCTTCTTCGTCCCACATTACATTGAAATCACCTCCTACAAGCCATGATGCATCCATATCCCTTGCCATTGCATATAATGAGTCCCATAATTCTATCCTCTCAATTGCATCACATTTTGCGTATATCAATGTTAGGACAAACTCCACATGCGTTTCATTTGAAATTGCCTGTGCAAGTCCTATCTTGTTTCTGTACCTTTCCAGTTTTTTTGCTTGTTGCTTTGGCTCCATTAATCCTACAAAATCATAGTGATTTTGCCTATGCATCTTTGTCAACCTTTCAAAGGCCTGTTGTGTGTTGACTGACCTTATATTCCAGATGAGAGCATTCATCACTGATTGTTGGATTTAGTTAGCGTTCTCCTTGTGTGCACCCCAGCTTTTGGTGCTGTAAAATTATCTTTTTGTTGCTTCTTCTTACCTTTTGCTGCTGATTTTGCCTTTTCCACTTGCGTAGGTGATAAATCACCTTTCCTTGCAGCATTCATAAGGTGTTGGGTAGTTGATTCTTGATCCATGTCGTATCCTGTTTTACCAGGTTCTTCTCCCTCTTCATTGTCTTCCTTCCCTGCTGATGTAGCTCCAAATGCACTCTTTTTAGGGACCAAGGCTTTCTCTTCTCCTCTTTTTAACAGCTGCACTTGATTTTTCTCCAATGTAACAGTAATATTTACTATTTCTGTTTTTTGTTTTGGTTGTTTCTCCTTCTCTGTTTTGATGTGTCCTTGTAGATCTTCTTGTAATTTCTGAAGTTGATCTTCTTCTGTTCCTCCAAAATCATTTACCTCTGGGCCTCTTCCTTCATAGTTGCTAATTTTTGTGACTTCTGCTGTCTGAAAATTATTGATGTGCTCAACATTTTTTGATCCTTCCTTTATTAAATGAAAACCAGTTGTATTGTTGTCATTGGCATGAATCTCTCCATTTACACTTTGCTCATCTTCTTCTTTGTCATTCTCATTGGGTTCATCATCAGCTTGTGCTCCTAGTGGTACTTCGTTCTCCTCTGAATCGTATTCCCTTTGTGCCTCCCATATCCTGCCTCCACATTCTTGCACTCTTTCTTTAAATGTAGACAATTTTGACCCTTCTGCTTGAGAATTTGGATTTTTATTAAGTACCTTGTTCACTATTGTATCTTGTGATGGGATTTCCTGGCATGGTTTATTGATCTTCATAATTCCTTCTCCTGTTTTATCCTTGAAGTTTCTTTCTACCCATTGTGTGGTATCGTTTTTTGATTTTGATGCCTCCTTTCCATTGTCTAGACCATTATTCGAAATAATCCCCGATGAGTTAAGATGAAAAGCTTGTGCTGCTGGATTTAACTTTCCCCAATTATTAACCATATTTTTTTGTTTTTGCTCAGTAGATGCTTGGTTATGAAGTGCTGAAATGTTTGTTGCTACATTAGCTGCCACCATTGCCAATTGATTAACAGGTTCTTCCTCTTCATCCATCCCTTGTAATATTGCAAACTTGTTAGCTACTTGAACATGATCATTATCTTCATTGTCTACTGCCTCCAACTCCTTATCATTGTTGCTTTGTGCTTCTACTTGTCTTCTACAGTGCTTGTACCCTCCTTGTTCTTATTATTTTCAAACTGCTTCGGTGGTGCCATCTCCATTTCATTATTAGTGAGACTAGTATTTTGATTTACTACATTTCTAACTCTATTGTCCTTCACTTCCTTCCATTGCTCTTTTGCTATAACATTCACATTACCCACGACCTTTCCACTAGATAACATCATTATAGGCTGTGCGTTCCCTATGTCCTACTTCGTAGCTGTATCTGCATGGTTGTCATTCTCCTTCTCCACATATAGTTCAGGGTGTATCCTCCAGCATTCAAATTGATCATGCCCTTGAAGTTTACAATGTCTGCAATATTTAGGCAGCATGTCATATTGAATTCTCACCCATTCAGTTCTTGTTGTTCCGTTAGCTTCGTTGACTATGTCCATCCTCACCTTTTTAGGCAGATCTGCAAGTAAGTCAACTAGTACCTTTACCCTAGCACAACTAGGTCTAGTTTTGTTAATTGTTGCCATGTCTAGATGCATAGGTTTACCTACTGCTGAAGCTAAAGAGAAGAGGCATTCCTTTACAAAAAAGGTTGGCAATAGACCTGGGAATGAAATCCAAGTCATTGCCTTGGGTGTTTCTTCATCTGCTCTAAACTTTGAGTCATAAATCAAAGGCCTAAGCTGATATTGATAGCCATCCCTGTCCTTTATGTAATGAGTTTTTGATGAGAAATGAAGATAGTCCTGCCTTAACGTCATTCTAATTAAAATATGTCTATCCCTTAGAAAACCAATGTTACATTCACCTTTAATACCGCATTGAATTGGTATTAACTTACGCAGTTGTTGAATTTCTGGGCTTCCATAAGAACATTTACCAATTATTGCATATTGTAATCCTTCGATAATATCCATCCTTTCTACTTCTGCTTCTGTGAATTGAATAACATGTTCTCCATTCAGTATTGTAGGTGGACGAATAGGAATTGGCTCAACTTCCTGTTGCTCTTGCATTGCAGCATTTAAAGTGCAAGGTTTCAGAAATTTGGAGTAATCCATCGGCTGTTTGTTGTTATTTGTGTTCCCTGATGCTTGTGCCAAGTTTGGAGGAGATTGTTTAGGCAGCGCAGCCTCTAAATATGGCTGGCCACCTGCCAGTGTGTCCATTACAGTTGTAATTATTTAGCATTATACTTACATGACACAGGAGCTTTGCAATTAAACGATGCTACTGTAATTTGAACTAACTTCACTTTACTTATTGCGTATGGCTATGAATCCAAAAATGAATCTTAGAAATCAAACCAATCTTAGAAGAGAAGAGAACACTTTCATGAACCTTAAAACAGTAGCGCTGGATTTAGCTGAGTTGCTAGAATTGAATGAAGAAAACTGTCTGCTACAGTAACTCGTAAAAATGAAATTAAGATCTACAAAAATTGACTATAGATCTGAGGTTGAAACCAATTGGAAATTATTCGTAAGGAAATTATGTATCTTTTGACACCAAGTTTGGTAAGTTCCACCACCGGATTCCGGATTTATGACCGGAAAATGATGAGGAAATTACTATTCCTTCTCTACCTAGAGAGAAGGCAGAGAAAAACTTTGCCTCTTGTTTCAGGGTGTAACCGGCCCCCAATTATAGTCGCAGACCAAGTGCTAAATTGAGGATTCTCTGAACTTTTCTCGTAACAGTACAGAGCCAATTTTGCGGCCTATGACACAACTATGTCCCGTCTTCCTTTTGGCGACTTTGCTGAGGATTTATTTTTTTGTACCGAGAAATTACCTCTCCCGCTAGTTGCCATTATCCGCAAGTGGATGGGTGCAATTCTCCCCCACACGGTTGGGATTCGTGAATGGGCGCCTTTTATGAGAAGTTTGGGCGCAAGCCTCATACTGGTGAGTTGGCTTGTAGTCTTGCTTTTTCTATCTACTTCATAGTTTCTTTAACCTCGTCATTATATGATCTAACCCCTCATTGTTTACAGGTCAGAGATGAGTGAGAAGAACGAAGGCTCCTCCGCTCGCATTCCGTTAACTTGGTGCCCTCTACCTGGCCCGCACCAAGATTTACTACGGATGAGGGTACAAAAAGCCTAGCTGCTCGTCAAACCGCGACCGTGGCCGGGGCTGTATGCTTGGAGGTTGCTTCCCAACCGGAGACTCCGGCCCCCGCAGTTCGCTCAACGAGCGAATATTTTCTCATCGATAGTGGAGAGGCCCCATCGAATGGACGGAGGGTAGTGCTGGAAGAGGCCTCTGTAGCTGAAACGTCCTCAAGGGGCGACCTTATTTCGACGGTTCCTGAAACCGGCTATGGGGCTAACCAGGAGGTGAAGGCGATGCCTGTTGCGAGCGCTCAAGAGGCTAGTATAGCGGAGGCACAGAGTCCCGAGGCCGCCGTAGTTGTTTCGAGCAGACCATCATCATCCCAGTAGAACTGTGCCCCTTCTTCGGCTAAAGAGAAAGGGAAAGGCGTCATGGTTGAGGATTATGAGACTGAATCCGACATTGATCTTGATGACATGAGGATGTTCGAATAGGACTATACCAGGACTGTGGTAAGGGCGGAAGGCCCCTCCCTCATACTCGAAATCCCGTCGGATTTCAACCTGCTACAGGATAGGTGGATTTGGCGCTGCAATTTGATCTTCTCTGCTCCGCCGCTGAAAGCAGAGCCCTCCAGGAGGTCAGCGATTCTCAATTGTCATGTGGTGCGCCTGCGATGGGATTAAGGGTGAGTTCCCTTTTGTTTTCTTTATTTTGCGACCCTTTATCTTTACTGACACTTTCCCCTCCCTTTTGCAGACTTACTTGCTGGAGATCGAAAGCGCTCGTAGGGCTGAGACGCGGGCTGAGAATTTTCTGAAAATGGTCGAGAAGTATCAACGGTATTGTAACAGATGTTATGAGTTGCGTGAGTGGCTTAGAGCGTGCGTTAGTACCCGTCTGTCAGGGAGGAAATGGAGAAAAGAGATGAAGACCTGATGCGGTCTATCCGCAGGTGCAGTAATCTCGAGGAGCTACTTCATGCCAAGAATGAGGAGCTCGAGGTGGGCAAAAAAGTCGCCACAAAATGTGAGGATCTTTAGGAGAAGGTGCTATCTTTACGAGCTGAGCTTGAACAAAATGCTGCTAGGGTCGACACTCTCAGTGTAGAATGTACGGAGAAGGTGTCCGACTTGGAAAAGAAAGTGGCTGAGTTGGAGCAAGCCGAGGATGCTCGAGTGTCAGCTTTAGGGAGGGCTGCAACGTTAGAAGACATTATCCGTATCCTCATATCCGAGCAGGAATCCGAGAGGGCAACGACCACGATGATGAAGGCGAGGCTTGAGGAGCTCATTGGTGAAATTGACCGGGAAGCTTCAAACTTGGGAGACAGGGTCGCGACTCTCGAGGCTAAGAAGGCGCAACTGTTGGCTCAGGTTAAATCTGCTTCGGCCGCCGTTCCCCGCAACTTTTATGAGCTATGGGCCCATTCCGAGGACCAACGAGATATATACAAGGGTTTGTGGGAAGCGGGAAGTGTTCCTGAGGCTGCCTTTGACGATGCTCGGGCGAAGGCGCACGAGGCTCGTGTTACCTGCGACTATGAACCTGCGACACCGGAGGTTGGCGTGGACGCTGATATTGAGGATGGATTTTCTGATGATAATGATGGGGAGAACGGCGGAGATGACGCCGAGTGAAACGTTGTTGTAGCATTCATACAATTTTTTTGTTGTTGTTTGATTTCATTTTTTTTCTTGTTTCTGAGGGCCCGTTTTAGCCTTTGTAAGGTGCGACTGTTGCGTACGTATATTTGAATGAAATAGTTTATTCGCCTTCGTTTGTGTATCTATTGATTTTTTTTTCCTTCCCTCTCGTCTATTACATATTTTTTGTTTTAGCATAGACCTTCGGATTTCTTTGTGACGAGTCCCTAATCTTTTTGATTGGGAATCCGACCCTGCCCGGATCGAGTAGGATCTCATTGCGTGAGTTAGAATGAAGTCTTTTTGGATCTGCAACTCCGGGCGAGGTTGACTTCTGATTTGCCGACTTAGGCGGAATCAACCTTAATTCAAATGAGGTCGAATTCAGACTCGCCATCTTGGACGAGGTCAATTTCGACTTGTACATTCAAGTGGGATTGAATTCAGACTTACCAATTTAGGCGAAGTCGATTTTTCCATATGCATTCGAGCAAGGTCGAACTTGGAATCGTTATCTCAGGCGAAGTCAATTTCTGACTTATACATTCAAACGAGGTCGAACTTGGAGTCGCTATCTTGGGCGAAGTCAATTTCTGACATATATTCGAACGAGGTCGAACTTGGAGTCGTTATCTTGGGCGAAGTCAGTTTCTGACATATATTTGAACGAGGTCGAATGTGGAGTCGCTATATTAGACAAAACATTTTGACATATATTCGAATGAGGTCGAACTTGGAGTCGCCATCTTGAGTATTTTCTTATATATTTGAACGAGGTCAAACTTGGAGTCGCCATCTGGGGCGAAAATTTCTTATATATTCGAACGAGGTCGAAATTTCCTTTCGTTTGTGTTACACCCCGCAATATTACAATGATGTTACGTCCTGCAGTATTATATTACGACGATGTTGCACCCTGTAGATTGTACGTTGAATTTGTCGTAAGGTAATTTCCATCAGTCTAAGTAAAAAATTATTTGGAGATTATAAGGAATATGCTATTTCACAAGTGATGAGTAAATTCGTGAAGGTGAAAGGGGAAGCAAGTCAAAGAAATAAATTTTCGTCAAAGTTTGGCATTTTGGGGTAAAATACGGCTCGAGCTAAAATACCTGGTATTTATGGACTTGTGTCATACAAGGTACTACATGACCATAAGGTGTACAAGGTATGTTAAAAGAAAGTAGTATTTTAAGTAATTTGAGATAATTCTTGATTAAGTGGATAAGAATAATTTTTGGGTTGCCACATGGCATTAAGCCAAGTCAAGTGACATAAATATGAGTGATGAGTCAAAAGGCTTAAGTTGGGGAATGTGAATCAAAGAGGAGGATCAGCCACGTTACCAAATACATGTCCCTAGTAATATCATTACAAATAAAAGAAGTAGTGATAACCTAGTGCTACTTCATTATTTACCATCTCACATTCGGTCATTATTTCATATTGCTTTAGTTTGTTTCACCAATCTGTTCTTTAGCTTTAGAGCTAAACATTTCAATTCTAATGGAGGAATTCTAAACAAATGAATTCATTTGAATTTCACAATGCTACATCAGTGTGAGACGCAATTCGGAGGGAGCACGGTACAATCTTTCTCAGGAATATCATACGGATTTTCCCTACTTCGATTCGCCGTTATGTGTTCTTTGCAAAAGACATGTGTTAGAGGAATTGTCAATAGAATCGGTACAGGTATGTTAAGTCTATCCCTTCTCTCTTTTGGCATGATCTATACGACACAAACGAACGAGCAAATGCACAAATTCCATAAATGACTCTATTCATAGAAGTATTAGAGATATTTACGTTCTTGAATTTCCATGTGCCATAATATTCTATCATCTATTAATGGGTCTCAGAAAAATATGAAAGTTGAAAAGAGTTTACTTTATGATATTACTCAAAGGCAAAATGGTCTTATGACATTCCGAAAGATTTTATTAACGTACTTTTCATGCATTGCATTCATATACATTGACCCATAACCAGATGGCGTTATATACGCGTATATATATATATATATATATATATATATATATATATATATATATGTGTGTGTGTGTGTGTGTGTGTGTGTGTGTATGAGATATGGGAAAGGTTATGACGTTATATACGTACCACCACCTGATCAGCTGATATACGTTGATGATTTTTCCCACAGTGGCCGAGATGATATGATAGGATGCCCTCAGAGGCCGATGATATTATGAAACATGTACCTATGCACGACATGACATTCATATGCATATGCATGACACAATAATTATTTCATGATTTACAAAGTTATCTAGACTTACAGGTGGAGTCATTTACTCTATATTTCCTCCATGTCTGTTTTGTACTTATTTATGTGCTTTACATACTCAGTACATTATTCCTACCGACGTCCCATTTTTTATGGGGACACATGCCTGCAGGTCCCGATAGACAGGTTGAGAGCCCTCTAAGCAGACTATCAGCTCAGCAGAAGATGTTGGTGCGCTCCATTTGCTTCGGAGTTGCTTGTTTGGTTAGTATGAGTTAGATGTGTATTGTGTGGTATGGCGGGACTCTGTCCCGATCTTTATGAAAAATATATATTCTTAGAGGCTTATAGACAGATCTCATGTACGTAAAAGATTGTATGGCTTTGTCGGCCTATGTTCAGTGTACGAATGATTATTTTGGCCTTATAGGCCCATATGTCATATATATAAGTCAGTATATCAGGTTGGGTCGTTTTATGTCGAGTGTTTCCTCCATGTTTTATTCTTGTTACCTCATACGGCCCATTTTCCCATGTTGATGTAATAAGAAACATATGTTATGTTGGTACTCGATTGAGTAAGGCACCGAGTTCCCATCGCGGCCTATTGGTTTGGGTCGTGATAGTTGGCGATGGCCGATGGCCGTAAGGGTGTTAATTCGACCGTGATCGGATTGTAACCCATTGTAGATTCGAGAGAGGTCGAACTTTCCTTTCGTTTGGTGATGGCCGATGGCCGTAAGGGTGTTAATTCGAGCGAGATTAGAATTATAACCCGTTGTATTATTTCTATTGGAGAACATCGCTCGTCGCCGTGTTATTTACGCGTGCATCAGGGAAAGTCCCAGTTCGCTTAATTTTGCTTTCATTGGAGAATACTGTGCATTTCATGGGTGAGTCCCAGTTTGCCTAACTTTGCGTTCATTGGAGAATACCATGCGTTTCATGGGAGAGTCCCATGTTTTGGAGATTATTTCTCAATAGTCGACCCATGTTGAACCTTTTTTGTTATTTCTAGTATGGTACGACTTAGAGGGCTTTGCTCGGTTGTTACTTGCGAGATGGCATGGTACGGAACCTTTTCCTGGGGTGTTTTAGTGGCGTTCATTCCTTGTTCGCATACCTAGGAGAGTGCTTGTGTTCCTGTCCTGAACCAACAAAAGAGCGTAATAAGTTAAACCCAAATGAAATTGTTACCTTGGCCTGGCAAGTCGGTGAAAGGAAGAATGACACTGTAGGGTCGCTCGCTTTTCCTCGTACTCGAATGATGGTTTCAGATTTGGCAGTCGTGTTCGGCCTCGTCGTTAATTGCGCCTAGGCTTCTCGTGGGTTGGACTTACCTTGCCTGTTAGGATATTGAGACCGAGTCCCTGTCCAGCTCCATCCGATATGCGCAAACAATAAGGGAAACATGTCATACTTTGTTCATAAATCATTCAGTGCGTGTGGGTACGAAGATAAGGAAGGATATGCCTGCTATTTCAAAGGATCACACACCTATCGTCTCTTCCTAAGAGGTAGAATTATAGGCCGGTATGTAAGGTGAACACGTCGAATGGGATTGTGGTTATGCTAAGCACATAGTGATCATGATTCTACTTTAAACATGCATATGACGTGCCAATCCCATCACTACAGGTGAGGTGTGGGTTTTGCATAGACGTTGGACATAGTCTCTATTTTATGTGGAGGTCCAACCCAGATTGTGTTGGTTATCTCAACCACTTATCTTCTACTTTTTCAAGTTGGTGCTCGCACCGAGATGGTGAGGTTGTGATAGTTGGGAAGTGGTACTTTGGCTAGTTTTAGATCTAAAGGAAACTAAAATTTTGACTAGAAAATCCCCACAGATGGCGCCAAATTGTTTGACCAAAAAGTGCTAAGCTTTTTGTTAAACTAATTAATGAAGAAAATGAAGGATAAATCTTAGCCAAACATAATTAACTCTAGATCTAAGCATAGTGAACATGAAAATCAAACGAGGTCAAGTTTATATAGCTCTTCTTAAGTTTATAAAATGGCATCAAACATAAATGATAAACTTACATCTTTGATACATTGTTTCATACTCGTAAGAGCAAAGATAGAAGGAATGCTATTGACAATTATGAGACCTATCTTTGTTGAATCAGTGATGGCGATTACAGAGATTTGCGACCAAAATCTAGCCTTTTACCTTGTCTTCTCCTATTCCTCTATTCCTTTTCCTTTTTAGGGAGTCAGCCCCCTTTTCTTGCCTTCTTACCTTCCATTTATACTGTACATGTTCCTATTTGTCCAACGGTCTTTAACCAGAATATTCTCTCATGATTATATTTTTTTATTATTCCCCTCAAGCATTACGACACATTCTTCTCCGTACAAGCTTAGTAACGGCTCGATCTCGACAATAGCCGAGATGTTTATTGTTGTTATGCCTTGTGAACACTACAACGACTCAGTCAACCCCCTACTATTCCTTTTAGCATCGATCCTCATGGACAGATTTTGACCCATACAACCGGAGGGCATAACTTTAATATAATCTTCATAAATTATTCACAAATTCTATCGAATTGACAAAACAATGGCTCTGGAAAAGAAACAATTGCCATAATGTGGGGGTTGGGTGTGCGGTGGGGGGAGAGGGGACTGGGAGAAGAAACAAGCCATAAAGTGGGGGGTTTTGTGGGGGGGGAGGGGAACAATTGCCATCATGTTTTCTTATGTTAATACTCAAGTCCGGAACCCAATTGTGGTTCTTTTGGACTCAAAATACATAATTAGGTGATAAAAAAGGTGACAATTTTATATATAGTGCCACAATACTTGGCGCTATATATTAACGTTAACTGTGTCGTTAATGTATAGCGCCAAATATTGTGGCACTATACTAAAAAAGCTGACACGCCCAGGTATAGCGCCAAAATACCTGGCGCTATACATAAATTTTTATATATAGCGCCTGGTATTTTGGCACTATGCTCCTTTTTCCTGGCCCCACCAATAATTCCTGGCTTCAATGATTCAAAAGCGTATAGGGCCAACTTTTTGGGCGCTATATATATAAAAAAATATTTTCCGGCTAGCCATTCCCTATATAAAGAGGTTAGGATTGTATAGAAATTCATTCAAAAATTTAACTCTTGTTGAAACGTTTATTGTTGTTAAATTCTGTAGCATTTTTTCATTATGTCTGAAGAGCGTAGAATAAGAGTTTCATTATATTGGGGGGGGGGTGAGGTTGTGATGGAAAATAACTCCGTGGGCTACAATTTACCTGCTCAGTGTCATGTTAAATTTCCACTTACAATGGAGTATGATAAATCGATATTGTTGTTATGAAAAAAAAATGAGTGTGGGGAAATGTTTAGTAATACTTAAAGTAACCGGAAGATATCCGTATTCCGTCACTCCGCAGGGGGTTGCTTTTTACTCGGAGTTTAACATCGACGATGATGAAACTTTGAGTGATTTTCTGAGGACTCCGGACGAATGCCGAGAATTTCTTGTAATCATAATGTTGGAGATGTACGTGAAGGTCGAAGACGTTCCAAAAAATGAGGTTGTGCGTAGTAGAGATAAACTCCAGTCATCGGGTCGTTATTTTGGAGCAGTTTTTGCCGGACAGGTTCCGGATGAAAGAGTTTTCCTTGATTTAAACTTATCGCCGCCGACGAATGAGCAGCGAGAAAATAATTTATACCCTGCTTTCCACAATTCACAAGACGAGTGGTAAACTTCAATTTTCATTTGTGTTAATTATGTATATTTTTGGCGTATTGAATTTGTATTAATGCTCATATATTTAATAGGGGGTACCGGCTGGATATGAATTTTACAAGTGGCCCATCCGGTAGTCATCACCTAATTGAAAACGTCCATCATGGAATTTCATCACATTACGACTTATAAGTGAAGTGATATAGCCATATGGAAAGCATTTATTAATTCAGTAGCTTATATTTTTGTTGGTTGTGCAGTGAAAACAAGCAAGTTGAACCACCCGTACTCACTCAATTGACCGAAAATGACGTATTATATCAGGATATGGCAGATGCATAGAGTGAGGAGCAGAACAATGATTACGATAACAATGCCGATGAATCCGGAGATGAGACACCCTTTCCTCGTGAGGATGGTGATGAGCAGTATGAGGAGGAAGGACCTGATTTGAAGAGAGACCCCCATAGACGAAGAGTGTACGAGTTCGAAGTGCCGTTTCATTCAAGGGAGATTCCTTACATTGATAACTTGCCAACCGTGCCGGATGTGGAAGCTCTCACAAGGGACTTTGATGAAATCCGGATAGCAATATGGGATGAGTCTAGACCAACGGTGCTTGCAAAGGGGATGCTTTTTCCTGATAAAGCACGCTTAAGCAGGGCTTGTAAAATGCACAACGTAAAAGAGTGTCGTGAGATGCAGGTACGAGAGTCAAGTCCGATGGTATACAAGGCTTTTTGCCGCAGGTGATTTTGGCCATGTAATTGGATGTTGCGTGCGACCAAGAAGAAGACAGGTATGTGGAAAGTGGGTAAATACATTCCCACCCACCCATGCGAAATGGACACATTCAACGGGAATCACTTCAACTTGGATATTGACTTGATTTCTCTTGTAATTATTCCGCACCTCGAAAGGTCCATAAGGTATACAATCAAAGAGTGCATTACATCAGTCCACCAGGAATATGGCCATACCATTACGAAAAGAAAGGCATTTCTCGGGCGCAAACGAGCGTTTGAAATTGTCTACGGCAATAGGGATAAGTCATTTGCATCTCTGCCCAAGTACATGGCCGCACTGCAACACTTTAACCCCAGGACAGTTGTTGAATGGAAGCTTGAGCAGAGTCTGGGAACACCAGAATACATATTCAATTACGTGTTCTGGGCGTTTAAGCCAGCAATTGATGGTTTTTCGCATTGCCGGCTCGTAATATCTATAGACCGAACTCATGTCTATGGAAAGTATGATATCAAGCTATTGATAGCCGTGGCAATGGATGCTAATAGACAGATATTTCCTCTAGCTTTTGTTGTTTGTGTCAATGAAAACATAGAGACGTGGACGCTATTTTTGAACCACCTGAAAGAGCACGTTGTCAAACAACGTTCAAGTATTTGTCTAATATCCGATCGTCACGGTGGTATATTAAGTTCTGTGGAGAACTTGCCTGCATGGCAAGAACCTTATGCATACCACCGTTACTGTGTGAGGCACTTGAAGGCCAATTTCTAGAAGGCACATCCCAACAATGATCATGATTTGATGTGGATGGCAGCAACATACCACCAACAACATAAATTCCAGAGGCATATGGATTCTATCGGGCAAGAAGACGAGGCAGCCTATCGTTGGTTAATGAGACATGACCCTGAAAAATGGACGTTGCATGTGGATGGTGGCAGACGATGGGGAATTCTTACTACAAATGTGTCAGAGTCCTTCAACAGGTTATTGAAGTCGGCAAGAGGATTGCCCGTCACAACCATGGTGCGGATATCGTTCAAGCAAATGGAGGAGAGGTTTGTTGAACGGTCTACAGCTGCAACGGAATTGATGGAGAGGGGTGTTGAATTTATGCCAGTGTCTATGAAGAGATTTGAGAAATACAGACGGCGAGCACATTGGCATTCATTTTTGCAGTATGATAACGAAAGAGGTGTTTTTGAAGTTCGCACCGCTATCCATAATAATCGGGGTAATAATGTACATACTGTAAATGAATCTCCAAGGTTATGCTCCTGTGGGAAATGGTCCATCTACCACATGCCTTGCTCACATGCCATCAAGTGTTTTCAACGTGTTGGTTATGCGGAGACCAACTATATTGATCAATAATATAGTATTTCCAAGTACTTAAACACATATAGTGGTCAGTTGCAGCTAGTGGGCGCTGAGCATTATTGGCCTCCGGAACCATTTAAAATGGTGTGTAATAAGTCCTATTTGCGTAAAAGACAGGTGCAGAAGAGAACACGTATACGGAACCAAATGGATGTTAGTGACACCGTTTATACGCGCAAATTTGGTATATGCTCGCAAACAGGACACGACCGTAGAAAATGTCCTTTGGGTGGCAACAATAATCAAGCTCGGGTGGGTGTTCTTCTAGTGTACCTAGCTACCCATGAGTTGATGTTGTAGTAATTAGTTGTTATGTCTATGTTGCAAGATTTATGAAATAAAATTATGCTTGTTAATTATGATTTGTACTTTCCCATTTTACCTATTTAAATAAAAATTTAATAAAATTATCTGTATATTTATTATGTGTGTGTTGTCTTGTCGATTTGAAAATGATGACCAGCTGACATAAAGTTGTCTTATCAACATCATGATATTTAACATGCAAAATATAGCGCCATTAGATAGTACGTTATGTGTGTGTTGTCTTGTCGAACTGAAAAAGCTGACCAGCTGACATAAAGTTGTCTTGTCAACATCATGATATTTAACACGCAAAATATAGCGCCATTAGATAGTACGTTATGTGTGTGTTGTCTCTTCTATAAATAACGGGCTCATTGTAGTTATTTTGTGTGCTCAAAATTTACTAAAAGCAAATATTTCTTTAAAAGTAAGGTTTTTTTTTACTAAAAGCAAATATTTCACAAATGGCTCAACCTCTTAGTCCACCAAAGTGCAACTGTGGAAAAGCATGCTTGATGCAAAATTGTTGGGACGGTGGTGAAGTTGGATGCCGCTACTGGCACTGTATGAACTAGTTTTACAAGGTTCCCGGCGAAGCTATTTGTGATTTTGAGGAATGGGTTGATGAACCATGTTATCAGGAATGTTACAGAGAACAACTGCAGTTTCTTCATAATATGTGTTTAAGACAACGGGAACATGAAAAAGAAAACAATAGAATTATTACAGACTTGAGGGCGAAACTGAAGGAGGTGGGAGAAGAAAAATGAAAAACATAATGGAATTGTGAAGCACAAAAGGAACGTAAAAAAAATATAAACTGGAACTTGCGGAAGTGAAGGCTAAAATGAAAGAGGTAGAAGAAGAAAAAGAACAACTGGAAGAACAATATAAGTGGTTGGACCGGAGAATAAATGGCAACCGGGGCTAAACATTGGCATGTATGTATTTAGTGTATTTTTTATATTTCATGTATTTTTATTATGTTGGCATGTTATGTTTGTGTTTGCGCTGTAGTAATGTTTTCCTTGTTTGTTGTACTAAATTTTATTTTAATTGAAGTGGAAGTTAAGTTTAAGTGCTTGTGTTGTTCTAAATTTTATTTATGAAACTATCAAACGAATGGAGAACTAAAAAAGTAACGGGCATATTCGATTAAATATTGTTGTTAATGTATACAAAAATATTGTTTACACCATGTCAATGTGTCCCGCATCCGGTATGTCTCAATGCAGCCGCTGGCCTGAGGTGCATCCCCTCCCGCCCGGGTACGCTATCAGGATCATCATCATCAAGTCGTCTCCTTATAGCCGGATGCGGCACAGGATGACATGTATCGGTGGTGCTGTCAGCTCCAGTAGAAGGCTACATAATAATATGAAACTTAGTATAGAAAACTACATAACAATTCACAACAATTTATATCGTCTTACCATCATCGTGTCTAGATCCTGAATGTAGTCATCTGTCGTTGCATCGCATGAAGCATTAAAAAGGAAATTAATAAAGTTAAATAAAATAAATAAGTTACAGTTAACACAAATTCAAATTCAATACTAATAAACTCATGCCTGCGCATGTGATGTGGAGCCATAACTCAGTCGGCGCCCATTATAAAAATCACCGGTCGGTCGATCCTCAACAGTGGTAGACGGGCCTGGGAAGTATCTACCCCAATCCACTCCTTGAATATCCAAGAACGTGATCAATAATTGACCCGATGGGGTCACCTGCGATGGCACTGGAGTGTGATAAATTCCAAGGCTGTAAGACGACATGTCCGTCTCATGCATGCCACCTGCCATATCAGCAGCAACATCATCAGCAGGAGCCTCAACGCCCCCTTGCTGGGGACCACCTCCTCTCCACCCACGACCACGTCGTCCGGCACCACCAGCTCGTTGGGCACCACCAACTCGTGGGATACCACAACCTCAATGGTACTGCATTGGGTCCATATAATCAGCCTCATGTGCCAAACGTTGATTCGATCGGGCTCGCTGCAGTGTCTGGCCAGCCGCATCCATGAATCGACTAATATACTCCTGCATGGCCACAGGATCGTGGACATGACTCTGCATCTGCTGCCCCATATGATAGACGGTATGCAATCCAATCGCCTGCACAAAGTAAAAAATATAAACTACATATTTGGCATTAAATTACAGGTATATAATTAATAATAACAGAAAACATACCAGGGCCTCGTATCTCCCGACGTATGGGACGTACCGACCATGTGCCTGATGAACTGGGTTCCCGTTAAAAAGTCGGAAAATAGTGCAATACCATGCCATATAACGTTGAATAGGAAAGGGCTGCGGAGGTGGGGTCAAGTCCCCTCGCTTGTCCCAAGTACCCAACTGCTCGTTAAGCTATGCCATAAATGTGTCGTCTGTCCTAGACCGATCATCCCTCTCATAATGTAAAGCATGCCATGCAGGCGGAGTCGCTATAGGTTGCGGCAGGCCAAACTGACGAAATACCCACTCGGAGGCATGATGCTCGACAATATCGAGGCATATGAGCGGGACAGAAGCCCTCCAAATATGTCGGCCGAACGTGCAATATGCTGGCAGGGTACCTATCACCTCATCGCTGTATGACATCCAGATGAACTATCAAATAAGAACACAAACTGTTAGTATGTGCAACACTAAGTTAATCTATAATAGGTAAGTTTAGTTAGATATTCACCTGTGCGTCTTCCAGTAGATCCAACACATCCCTGCAGATGGGGAGATTATGATGGGCATCATACTCTCGTGCAAGAGTACGACGCATAACCCACCTACAGGCTAGAGGGAGTTGCAGAATTTCTACATTAGCCGGTAGCTGTGGTAGAGCTAGCCGAAACTGCAGAAATCGCTCCCAGACCCAAACCTAACATACAAAGTTGACGTAAAGTATAAGATTAACTATAACTAGGTAGAATTGTAACTAATGGACATATTATTTGAATATGTTGTCACCTGTAGAAGCGGCAGAAAGCCACCAACGTCTCTCTGTGTGCCGATGCAAACCCGATACATCTGCCTGTACAGATATGAAATGACAGCACCACCCCAGCTGTAGATGGCTGTATCCACAAACCGGGCAATATGATGCAGAAAATATAGGCTCACTAGGCTCCCCGAAGTGTTCGGGAACAAGACTCCCCCAAATAGAAGGAGCAACAACAGCCTCGTATATCGCTGTACATCCACCTCCGTTGACTCGTCGGTGATAGTATAGTGGATCTGCACCAGCTGGTCTCTAATGGGGACCAACTGTATACGACTGGACCCAGACGCTACCTCATCGTCCTCCGGCATGAAACCCGCGAGCATGTGCAGCATATCCCAATATGCCTGCCGCGAATAATATCTCATGGTTGCAGGCAGTAAAACTAACAAGCCATCAGCGGACAAGCCATATAAAATCACAACGTGCTGGAGTGTGATGGTGGCCTCGCCGATGGGCAAATGGAAAGTGTGCGTCTCTGGTCGCCACCGCTCAATCAAGGCCGTGATCAAAGCATAGTCGAGCTGCATTCGGCCAATCCTAATAATCCTATATAATCCCATCTCCTCCAGGTAATAGACCACGCGGGGATGTAGAACGCGGGGAGGACTCAAAAACTCCCACAATAGATCCACTCTCCTGGCCCAGAAAGTCTGCGTAAGCAACTGTCCGTCCCATATATACTCGGATCTATGCTGGGGCTGTAGGGCTAATAGATCCAACGTCCGAGGGCCGGGATGTATAGTCGCGTCCATGTCGTCAACTGTAAATTCATATTTTTTAATAACTTAATTGTACAAATTATATATATATATATATATATATATATATATATATATATATATATATATATATATATATATATATATATATTTATATACCTATGGGTTTCAGGCTCGATATTTTGAGGCCCAGTGGCACCAAACTATCATTAATAATTATGGTTTTTTTTTATAATTTAAATTCATATTTTTAATAACTTAATTGTACAAATTACTAATTATGTGTGTTGATACAATTATTAACTTAATTGTACAAAGTTTGCATTTTCAACTACCAGTATAAGATACTTGAACAAAAGGATTCTAAGCTAAAATACTACACGTTACTACGCTACAAGGCTCTAAATTTTACTACGCTAAAAGGGTCTACGTTTTGCTACGCTAAAAAGGTCTAGATTTTACTACGCTAAAAACTAATCTAAACTAAACATAAACAACAAATAAATTTAATTGCAAATAAAACACAAAACGGCATGAAAACACATATATATAAATCAGGATATTTTTTTATAAAACACTAATATGAAATTCGGATAAATTTAACATGCTAGTTTCGAAAAAAAAACACAAACCGAAATAGAACACATACAAATCAAATAATATGCATTATTATAAAAGCTTCAACTTAAAATAAACCGAAATACCTCGATTTAGAATTTTCGGAAAGCAAATAGATTGAAATTTTGACTTCGCAAGTGTGAATCAACAATAATACGAAGCTCTACTCGAATGTGGGACCTACGTTCTACAACTTTTATGTGACGGGAGGACCCAAAAAAAGTTTTTAACTCGTGGGCAGCGGGTATGGGGGGACCAAGAAGAAAGATGAGTAAAATATTGAGGAAGAGAACCAGAACGACGATGAAGAAGACGGTTCTATTTTTAAAAATTTATGTATAGCGCCAAGTATTATGGCGCTATACCTGGGCGTGTCAGGTTTTTCAGTATAGCGCCAAGTATTTTGGCGCTATACTTGGGCGTGTCAGCTTTTTCAGTATAGTGCCACAATACTTGGCGCCACAGTTAACGTTAATGTATAGCGCCAAGTATTTTGGTACTATATATAAAATTGTCACCTTTTTTATCACATATTCATGTATTTTGAGTTCAAAAAAACCAAAATTGGGTTCTGGGCTCGTTAATACTCACATCTGACATTACATATCATGGGATTCCGTTTGAATCTCAAAGATTAAAATGTCCTTTGGATTCTTCCCAAACCTAAGGAAAAAAACATTGTACGACAGTTGCTATATTCATGTCGCACTGGCAAAAGCGTTTACGCCACATATCACGGTTGCACTGGTCCTACTAATCTTTAGGTGTCTTGAATTTAGTCCTAACAATTGATTTAATCAGCTTATAGACTTAACATCCTGTTATTTTTCGAGACGAATACTTTATTATTATATTAAGTATCTTTCTATTTTGAGTAAGAAATCTCATCACGGTAAAGCAATTTAGCTGCAACACTTGCTCGCTTGGAGCAAGGAAACTGTGGTTTAGTCAAAATTTTAGGATTACAAAAAAAAATTAAAAAGTGGCCAAGTTTAAACGAAAAATTGATATGCACACATTAGTAAATTCATGCAAGAATTGACTCATGTTTGTAAAAAATATAAGGTAATTTACATTAGTAGCGCAATTTAATCTGTTATAAAAGGTTGACTTATTGTTCAAGTTATTAAAATTCACTAGTTATAGGTGATTACTTGTAATTAAAAACTTTTACATTGACAATATATATGTTTGATCAAAAAGTGCTAAGCTTTTTGCTAAACTAATTAATGAATAAAATGGAGGATAAATCTTAGCCAAGAATAATTAACTCTAGATCTAAGCATATTGAATACGAGAATCGAATATAACCGAGCTTATAACTCTTTTTGAGACTATTAAAAACATCAAACATAAACGATAAGCTTACATATTTGACGTATTGTTCTGTAATGTAAGAGTTAGGAAGGAAAGGAAGGAATATCATTGATAGCTATAAGATCTATCTTTATTGATTCGGCAATGATGATTACAAAGATTTGCCACCAAGATCTAAACTTTCGCTTTCCTATTGTTGGAGAGTTTCTCCTGTTCTTCTGTCCCTCCTTCTTGTGGGAGAGAGAGAGGCCTCCTCTTTTTTCTCTTCTTCTCTCCTCTATATATTATAAATATTCTCTTTTATCCAACGGTCTTTAGCCAAAATACCCTATCTCTTGATTATACTTTTCATCACTCCCCTTAAACATTACGATACACATTTTTTCGTACAAGCTTTCTGATAGCTCGATCTCGACGGTGGCCGAGATACTAATCATTATTACGCCTTGTGGGTGTCATACCTCCTTTTTACCACCCCGAAGGAAAGCGGTATAAGAGAGTTTTTTCCAATTTAAGTGACAATCGAAACATGATTATTTATATTAAAATCAGAGTCGCCACTTGGGATAGTTTATGGTGTCCCAAGTCACCGGTTTAAAATCCCAAATCGAGGAAAGTTGATTCTATTTATGGTCTGCGAACACAGAAATTCGGGTAAGGAATTCTGTTAACCCGGGAGAAGGTGTTAGGCATTCCCGGGTTCTGTGGTTCTAGCACGGTCGCTCAACTATTATTATTGGCATATTTATCTAATTTTAAATCTTTAAAACCCATGTGCATTTTTATTCCTTTTAAGCCGCTTTTAATAATCCAATTGTCATACAACTAATTATTTGATTACACGTTGCGAATCATGTCATGGGAATCGTACCCACGATCCACAACATGTTTATTTTATTAACAAGATTAAATTGTGGCCGGATCACATAAATGTACCCCTGGATTTAGAAATTAGGCATCACAACTACATCACGGGAACCGTACCCGTAGCTATGACAATTTATTTAATTAAACGCGCCTAAAGCAAACTCGAGAGTTCAAGGCATTTTCTACACTAGTTAAGATATCGATGTGAGGGCCATAGACTAGGTGATTGAATGACACAACTCAATTTTATTAAAGGAAAAATATTCAACTAAGTGACCTACGAATGTTCATATTTAAAACTAATTTGAGATTAAGTTTCACAGCTACGACATGGAAACCATACCCGTAGTTGTGATAATTTAATTACGTGCCTAAAGTTTTACCTACCCGGGTGTGGTATGCCTAAACATGCTCTTAATGGTCCAAGCAGGTAAAGTAAAATGGTAAGTTTGATTTTCATTCTGGATGGCCAATCCTCACATTCCAAACAACGAGAAGGGCAATCAAATTACTTAATCAAGTTAACTTAACCTTTCTTCGTCAAAATTTGATTCTGAACTATGGGACGTTTATTTTCAACGAAAGCAATATGACAGGGATACAAAGGAACTCATTTCAACCATTGAAATCCATCCTAATACAAATTCACGAAGGAAACACCCAAACATTATATCCTCAGAACAAAGAAAACATACACAAACACTACTAAGGCATCACAAACAACAATGAAACCTTAATTAAAAGATCAACACAACATAAACATGGAACTAAGGCAAATAGTAGGAGAAAGGGAGAAATAGACCTTGAACAAATCTAAAATATGATTGTTTGATAGCTTGAAAATGCTAAGCGACGGAAAATTGGCAATAAAACCAACGAACTGAAATTCAACAAACTCAAATTCGACCACGACGAACCTCGAACCAGCAACCTCGCTCGTCAACTCCAAACGGATCTCACACGGTCTATTTTTGAAACCAGATTTTGACTTAAACAGAGAAGCACGAGCTGATATTAACTTGAGTACATCCATGATATTAAAACAGAGATTTTCGTGGGTACATCGATCCAGATATCTACTGTCTTGTTGGGGCTTTTTGGTTGCTCGTTTTCAGAGCTGAAGTGACAGCCTTTTGTGGCTGAAACGGGCTGGTGGTGGTGGAGATTTTTGTGGTTGTTTCAGTCGCGCTCTTTGGTTGAGGAGGTGGAGATTTGCGTCTTGTTTTTGTGCATTTTCTGGTGAGTTCACCGATGTTCTGTTGCTGGCAGCTTCACCGGGAGAGGAACGAGTTAGTCAGGGAGACGACTGTTGCTTGGAGAAGATGATAGCTGGATCTGTTTGGTCGCTAGGGTTTTTGTTTTAGGTTGAATAAGAAGCTTATCTTTTCTAGGGTTTTCGTTAAGTTTTTTGAAGAAGAAAGGTCTTAGGTCCTTTTTTAACTCCAAAAACGGCTGTAGCTTCTTTTTAAAATCCCAAAATGGCTGATTGGTTAAGGTGGGATCTAGGTCTTGTGTTTTTGGGTTATTTTTAGGTTAGAGGGTATGTGCTTAGGAATTATGGACTAGATCCGAAAATTAGGCCTAAAATGGGTTGTTTGAACACAAATTTTATTCTTTCTCCGTGAACGACACTAAAATATGACTCATTTACTAATTAATCCTACTTAAGTAAAATAACTATTAAAATAAGACTAACCGTTAAAACAAACCTATTTTTTGGTATTTTCAAATAGCATATTAAAATAAAAATAAGGTACTATTTTTGTATTTTTTTTAGGTTTATGAAAGGTATATAAACTAAAAGCAACTAAAAAGAAGAAATATTTTTTTGTAATTTTTATTTTGTGACGAAATAAAATAAAAGAGTAAATATTAATTGAAATAACTATATTAGACATAAACTAAGTATTTAAATGCTAAAATATATAAAATCTTGGAGAGGGTCAAAAATCACATGTCTACAGCTGCTCCTCTATGACTGAAAATGCGAAAAGTTTTCAAACAAAGAACGACTAGACAGGCTTTTTGACCCGATCCTTATTTAGGGAGACCAAAAACTAAGAGGAATGAGAATGTGACCGAGCCCTGGTATCTGAGCTGCCTAGATACCCTTGGCTATAAAGAAATCAGGCTACGTGTAGTTCAGAAGTAGGAACAATGATGGAGTATATTGAGGTGGAGAGTCGGTCGAGGTGCCATTCGGTCGAGGTTCCGGTCTGCGGTCCTGTTATTACATCAAAATAAAAAAAAAAAGACTAACTAAGCCTGTCAACTATGAGTTACAAGATTCCTATCTATAAGTCTTCTGAAGCTTGATCTTGAGTCTTGAATGGTTCTTCATGCAGACTTTAGATTTGAATCTTGACGCTTGCTAGATGTAGGTGCTAGTTCATTCTTCTTCAGCTTTTCAGATCAAAACCGGACACACCATGCTTGTGACTTCAGTCATGTCTTGAGCAATCCACCTCTTGTCTCAGCTTCTGCATTTTTGATTCACTTCCCTTTTCTTTTTTTCTTTTTCTTTTTTTTTTATTCTGGATTGAGATTACTTCTGTTGATCATCTCGGACTGTTGACTCGCATTCTTGCCGCGAGCTTCTACTACTTCTAACTTGAATTGAATTCTAAAATGACTTCCCTTGTTCTCTAGGTGGGTGTCTGCTACTGACTTGAAGCTTGAAATGTATTCCCTTGTTTTCCAGGTGGGCGCCTGATTACCAAAACTTGAACTGTATTCCCTTGTTCTCCAGGTGGCTGCCTGATTGCCAAAATTTGAACTGCATTCCCTTGTTTTCCAAGTGGGCGCCTGATTGCCAAAACTTGAACTGTATTCCCTTGTTCTCCAGGTGGCTGCCTGATTGCCAAAACTTGAACTGTATTCCCTTATTCTCTAGGTGGGCGCCTGATTTCCAAAACTTGAACTGTATTCCCTTGTTCTCCAGGTGGGCGCCTGATTGCCAAAACTTAAACTGTATTCCCTTGTTCTCCAAGTGGGCTCCTGATTGCCAAAACTTGAACTGTACTCCATTGTTTTCCAGGTGGGTTCCTGATTGCCAAAAACTTGAACTGTATTCCCTTGTTCTCCAGGTGGGCGCCTGATTGCCAAAAAATTAAACTGTATTCCATTGTTCTCCAAGTGGGTTCCTGATTGCCAAAAACTTGAACTGTATTCCCTTGTTCTCCAGGTGGGCACTTGATTGCCAAAACTTAAATTGTATTCCCTTGTTCTTCAGGTGGGCGCCCGATTGCCAAAATTTGAACTGTATTCCCTTGTTCTCCAGGAAAGTGCCTGCGATCACAACAACAAAACAAACAAAACTTTCTGCCCCAGTTTGCACTCGGAAGATTTCTGAGTTGTTAGCAAAACTGTAAATCACTTATACTATTAATGCAATGATGAAAGTAAACTAGAGACTCGACTAGGATGTGCATCTCCGGTTAGTAAAACGGAGACATTTTCCAGCAAATGCGTCTGCTAAAATAAAACCTGAATGACCCAGATTAGGAAGTGCGTCTCCTACGGGCGAAACTTGAATGAACCAAACTTGGAAGTGCGTCTCCTAGGAGTGAAACATCAATTTATGAAGTGCGTCTCATAAAGGTATATCCTAAATTACCCAAACTAGGAAGTGTGTCTCCTACAACAAAATATAACTTGAAAACCCAAACTAGGAAGTGCGTCTCTTACAGGTAAAACTTCAGTGAACTAGACTAGGAAGTGCGTCTCCTAGGGCCGAACTTAAATGACTCAAACTAGGAAGTGTGTCTCCTACGGGTGAAATCTCAATTTAGGAAGTGCGTCTCCTAGGGGTGAAACATCAATGACTCAAACTAGGAAGCGCGTCTCCTACGAGTGAAATCTCAATTTAGGAAGTGCGTCTCCTAAAATAAAATATAACTCGAAAGACCCAGACTAGGAGTGCGTCTCCTAGGGGTGAAACATCAATGACTCAAACTAGAAAGTGCGTCTCCTAGTGGTAAAATCTCAATTTAGGAAGTGTATCTCCTAAAAGTATATCCTGAAAAACCCAGACTAGGAAGTGCATCTTCTAGGGGTAGACATCAGGAGCAGTAGGAAGCTGGATGTGTGACAGTGGCGGAATGGTGACAAGGCTTTCAGTGTAGTTGGTAGGAACTGATGGTGGAGGACGCCCACTAATCCAGGCTTGGTATATTTCGGTCATCTGTCCTTTCACCCTTAAGACCTCTTCTTTCAACTCAGATTCTGATTCAACAATTCCCTTAGACGGATCAATAACCCTTATGTCCAACTCTTTGCCAGTCATGACTACCTTGCTCTTTGACCTTGTGTTGTATGGATGAGTTACCTTAAGAATCACAAACCAACCACTCTTCTGCTCAATGAAGATAACAAAAGTAACAAAATGGAGTCATCCTGCTAGCATTAAGGCATTTAACAGCTAAAAATCATATTGTGTACAATGCACCTAGCAACAATTAACGGTTCTAGAATGACTTTGAGGGTCACAAGGTCACTTGGCATCATCTCGATTTTGTTCATTTTAATCTTCTCTTTTCTTTCTTTTCTAGCACTTCTTGGCCCGCTCATTTCCCTTCCTTTTTTTTCTTCTAGCTATTACTCTTTTCTTTCCTCTCGTTTCTCACATCCCATAATTTCATCTCTCTTTTTTTTCTTTCTTTTCTTTTTTTTCTTTTTCTTTTAATAATAAAAAATGATTCGATCGAACCCTATGTAGGTTGCCTACCTATCATGACGCTGCATGAATAAGATCTTTGTGTAGTTCGGGAAGATCGAGAATAAAGTAAACAAACTAACGTTCTCATTTTCTTTTTTTCTTTTTGTTTATTACCTTAATGAATATTCTTTTGAAAAAAGAGAAATAAAAGAAGCAAATCTTATTTTTTTTGAATTTTATAGACTTAATTTCTATAACTTATTCTATACTCAAGATCAAACGAGCATATATCTTTTTTTTTTTTTGAAATAAATACTCTATGAGAAATTATTAAAAAACCTTAGAAGAAAAAAAAAATTGATTCTTCTTTTACGAAAGAAATCTAAAGAATAAACCAAAGAAAAATATTTTGAATCTTCATTTGATATCCCTGAAAATAGATTTCGAAACGAAAAATGAACAAGATAAAAAAAATATTTTGGATTTCCGTTCTTGATTACCTAAGGAAGTAACTCTAAAGATAAACAACATATAAAGTATGTTTTTTTCTATGTACAATATCCTAAAGTTCTAGTGAAAATAAAAAGAATATTTATTTATTTATCTATTTTATTCATTTTTCATTAATTTCCCAAAGAAGAACCTCAAAAGAAAATCTTTTTGGATTTTTAGAATTAATATCTTAAAGAAAACTTCTAAGAGATATTGAAAGAAAATTCATTTTTTTGAATTTTTAGTCTTAATATATTAAAGGAAATATAAAAACGATTTTTATTTTATTTTGAGTTCTAGCTATTGATTTCCTAAAGGAAAACAACCTCAAAATGATTTTTTTTTTAAATTTCTAGAATTAATATTCTAAAGAAAACTTCTAACGGAAATATAAAACGCAAAATCTCTTTTTTTTTAGATTTTGGATTTATAACACATTTTTTAAATACAAAATAGGTAATACAATAACAAAAGACTCGACAAACTTAAATAGACTATGACAGACTTTAACATCACCTAAAAGACTCGACATTACTGTACAAAACTAGAAGGTAAAAGACGACATAAAAGAAAAACAGACTCAAAATATAAAAAAATAAGAATAATAAAAATAAAAAAATCCCCCTAAGCAACTCCTGAATGAGCGATCCTGGCTGGATGGTCCCGGGCGTCTGTCATGCTCAAACTCCGGTAAGTAAACCCACACCTGTATGAGAAAATTAAAACCAAATAATTTAAAGACCTAGAACACTATGTGAGACAATAACCCTTCCTGTTGGACACATGCAAGACATGATTGTGACTATTTTTCTAAAATTAACATGTGGCTAAAAGTGACTAAAAATGCAAGATTTGGCTAAGACCTCGCGAAGCCAAGAACATAAGATTCACTAGGAAGACCGGATCCTATGTGGGTTGCCTACGTACCCCGCCCCGAGAGACGAGAATCGGGTTCGCGTAGTTCGGGCAAATTGGATACGGGAGAAATAAAAAAAAACAACTAATTTAGAGAATATATTTTTTTTTGTCTTTTCCTTGAAAATGATGAAACATGTAAAATCTTTTTGGATTTTCTTTTTCCTCTTTTTTTTTATGGGAAAGTGCAAAATTCTTTTTGGATTTTTTTTTTCATTTTCAATTTTTTGGTCTTTTCTTGAAAATACATGAAAGAAAATTATAATTGGGCCCTGCTTGCTTTATTTTTTATATTTCACCCTCTTTTTTTCATTTATCCCCAACCCTCATTTGTCCGCCAAATGACCCCTTTTACCCTTGAAGATTGCAACATGTAGCACATAGAATGCATCAGGATGATCATTTATTTTTTTGGGTACACTTGTCCTAGACGGACCCAACCCCTGTGTTGAGTCCCCAAAGTCAAATGCACATGATGCAAACAAACGTTCCTACTAGAGATCCGGCATGAGGCTGTGTTATTCTAGGTTTAAAACCTGGGTGTATTATTCTCGACCTGGCTTACCCGAGCGGACAACTAGAGCCGGGGGGGGGGAGCGTATCGGTAACCAAAATATCATCTGACTACGCAACTTGTCCGTACCTCGTTCTGAATTAGGGTATGACACTAACAGAAAGAAGTCATGCCAGCGTGCACTTCTCAGAAGATTAAAAGAGAGGGGTTTCGTAGCAGTTTATATACAGTTCAGATAATATCAAAGCAGTAAAAAGCAACATTTAGCACATTAAGCCCAAATATGTAAATAAAATCAGATAATAAATAAAGCCAAATATAACAACTATTCTATGATCGAATTCTTGAACCTTGAACCAGAAGTTCTGGGTTCTCATCCCCAGCAGAGTCGTCAGAGTTGTCACACCTCCTTTTTACCACCCCGAAGGAAAGCGGTATAATGGAGTTTTTTCCAATTTAAGTAACAATCGAAATGGGATTATTTATATTAAAATCAGAGTCGCCACTTGGGGATAGTTTATGGTGTCCCAAGTCACCGGTTTAAAATCCCGAATCGAGAAAAGTTGACTCTACTTATGGTCTGCAAACACAGAAATCCGGGTAAGAAATTGTGTTAACCCGGGAGAAAGTGTTAGGCAATCCCGGATTCCGTGGTTCTAGCACGGTCGCTTAACTATTATTATTGGCCTATTTATCTGATTTTAAAACATCTTTGCAACCCATGTGCATTTTTATTCCTTTTAAACCGCTTTTAATAATCAAATTGTCAAACAACTAATTATTTGATTACACGTTGCGAATCATGTCACGGGAACCTTACCCATGATCCATAACATGTTTATTTTCTTAATAAGATTAAATTATGGCCGGGTCACATAAATGTACCACCGGATTTAGAAATTAGGTGTCACAACTATCGATGTGAGGGCCATAGACTAGGTGATTGAATGGCACACCTCAATTTTATTAAAGGAAAAGCATTCAACTAAGTGGCCTACGGATGTTCATATTTAAAACTAATTTGAGATTAAGTATCACAACTACGCCATGGAAACCATACCCGTAGTTGTGATGATTTAATTACGTGCCTAAAGGTTCGCCTACCCGGGTGTGGTAGGCCTAAACATGCTCCTAATGGTCCGAGCAGGCAAAGTAAATTGGTAAGTTTGATTTTCATTCTAGATGTCCAATCCCCACATTCAAAAAAAAAGGAGAAGGGCAATCAAATTACTTAATCAAGTTAACTTAACCTTTCTTCGTCAAAATTTGATTCTAAACTATGGGACGTTTATTTTCAACGAAAGCACTATGACAGGAATACAAAGGAACTTATTTCAACCACTGAAATCCATCCGAATACAAATTCACGAAGGAAACACCCAAACATTATATTATCAGAACAAAGAAAACGTACACAAACACTATTAAGGCATCACAAACAACAACGAAACCTTAATTAAAAGATCAACACAACAGAAACATGGAACTAAGGCAAAATAGTAGGAGAAAGGGAGAAATAGACTTTGAACAAATCTGAAATATGATTGTTTGACAACTTGAAAATGCTAAGCGACGGAAAATTGACAATAAAACCAACAAATTGAAATTCGACAAACTCAAATTCGACCACGACGAACCTCAAACCAGCAACCTCGCTCGTCAACTCCAAATGGATCTCACACGAAATCTATTTTTGAAACCAAAGTTTGACTCAAACAGAGAAGCATGAACTGATCTTAACGTGAGTACATCCATGATATTAAAACAAAGACTTTTGTGGGTACATCGATCCAGAGATCCTCTGTCTTGTTGGGGCTTTTTGGTTGCTCTTTCTCATAGCTAAAGTGATAGCTTTTCGTGGCTGAAACGGGCTGGTGGTGGTGGAGATTTTCGTGGCTATTTCAGTCCCATTCTTTGGTTGAGGAGGTGGAGATTTGCATCTGGTTTTTGTGCATTTTCCGGCGAGTTTGCCGTTGTTCTGTTGCTGGCAGCATCACCAGGAGAGGAATGGGTTGGTGAGGGAGACAGGCTGCTGCTTGGAGAAGATGACGGCTAGATCTGTTTGGTCGCTAGGGTTTTTGTTTTAGGTTGAAGAAGAATCTTATCTTTTCTAGGGGTTTTGTTAAGTTTTTTGAAGAAGGAAGGTCTTAGGTCCTTTTTTAACTCCAAAAAACGGCTGTAGCTTCTTTTTAAAATCCCAAAACGGCTGATTGGTTAAGGTGGGATCTAGGTCTTGTGTTTTTGGGTTAATTTTTAGGTTAGGGGGTATGGGCTTAGGAATTATGGGCTAGATCCGAAAATTAGGCCTAAAATGGGTTGTTTGAGCTCAAATTTTATTCTTTCTCCGTAAACGACACTAAAATACGACCTCATTTACTAATTAAACCTACTTAAGTAAAATAACTATTAAAATAAGACTAACTGTTAAAAAAACCCTATTTTTTGGTATTTTCGAATAGCATATTAAAATAAAAATAAGGTACTATTTTTGTATTTTTTTTTAATTTTACGAAAGATATGTAAACTAAAAGCAACTAAAAAGAAGAAATATTATTTTGTAAGTTTTATTTTGTGCCGAAATAAAATAAAAGAGTAAAAAATAGTTGAAATAACTATATTAGACCTAAACTAAGTATTTAAATGCTAAAATATGTAAAATCTTGGGGAGGGTCAAAAATCACATGTCTACAATGGGTACGACCACGGCTTAGTCGACCCCCTGCCACTCCTTTTAGCATTAATCCACGTGGTCAAGTTTTAACCCATACAAAATAGAAGTTAAATAATTCGTACAAATCATAGATATAGATGAAGCCTATGTTGCGCTGGTAATGACATATTGAGAAACAAGATAGCAATAACGGTTATCTACTATGAATTTTTACCTCCTATAGCAAAGGTTGATACCTTATTTATTTTAAATAAATACCTTTTAAAAAAATTATGTTCCATAGCTGCCTCTTAATTTTTATAGTCAAATATCTATTTATGGTTACCTCCTACCCTTAAGCCATAAAATACTCTTTGTATTATTTTTATCTCTCATTCTTTCAGATTTTTCTCCACCCTTTCTCTCTCAATGCCAATCTTTCTCCATAGAAGATAAACTCGTCGAAAAAGAAGTATTATATTAAAGTATATCCAACCTCTTTGTCATCGTCAACCCTCTTCGGTTCCGATTCTTCTTCCTCTTCTTAGCATCACCACGGAGACGGAGCACGAGATGAAGAGTCAATTCCTTCTAGATGTAGTAGTCGGCTAGGATACGGTCGTCTTCAAGCTGCTTTCCGGCGAAAATCAGACGTTGCTAATATGGGGGAATCCCTTCCTTATCTTGGATCTTGGCTTTCACATTGTTGATTGTGTCGGAAGATTCAACCTCAAGCCCGGCCCCGTGATTTAACTGTCCCGGAGGGTCCGTAGAAAAATATGGGACTTGGGCGTGTGACCGGAATCAAATTCCGAGGTCCCAAGCCCGAAAAATGAATTTTTGAAGAAAATTATTTTCTGAAATTGTTTATAAGGGTTGGAAATGAATTTTGATTAGAACATGTTGATATCGGGTACGTATTTTGGTTCCGGCACCTGGTATAGGTCTTATATATGATTTAAGATCTGTGAAGTTTGGTAAGAAATGGAATCCGTTTGACGTGATTCGGACCTTAAATGCAAATTTGATGTTTAAAGGAGTTTTGAGAAATTTCATTGATCTTGAGGTTTAATTTGATGTTCATGATGTTATTTTGGTGATTTGAGTACACAAATAAGTCCGTAGAATGTTTTTGAGGTTGTGTGTATATCTGGTTTGGAGCCCCGAGGCTCGGGTAAGTTTTGGATAGGCCGCGGGGTGCATTTTGAACTTAGAAAAATTGGAGAAATTTTGCTGGAATGATCAGTCCTGCAGGCTTCACATTTGCAAAGCCTGGCTCGCAAATGCGAGGGCTTGGTCGCAAATGCGAACCAGCCCAGGCTTGCCTTATCTCGCAAATGCGAGCTATGTTTCGCAAATGCAAGGATCCCCTTCGCAAATGCGATGCATGGTGGGAAGGCTTGAAGTCGCAAATGCGACTTATTGTTCGCAAATGCGAAAAGCCCATATTTCCTAAGAGTTCGCAAATGCGAGCTTCCCTTCGCAATTCCTAAGCCAGCAGGGGTCGGGGTTCACAATTGCGAACCCCTGTTCGCAATTCCCACATCTGAGACCTGCAACTTTTATATTTAGACGATTTTAAACTCATTTTTCACATCTTTTCAAAACACAAACTGCTTTGGGCGATTTTCGAAGAACAACTCTTATTCCAAATCAATTGTAAGTTAATTTTTACACATTTCCCTCAATCATTAACATCTTTTAACATGATTTCAACTCAAAATCAATGATTTTCATGGGGTAAATTGGGTGTTTTGGGTAGAACCAAGGTTTTTTAAAAATTGGGGATTTGGACCTCGATTTGAGGTTCGATTTCAAAATAAATTGTATATTTGGGTTCGTTGGGGAATGAGTAATAGGGTTTTGGTTTGAACCTCGGGTTTTGACCATGTGGGCCCAGGGGCGATTTTTGACTTTTTTGGCAAAACTTTGGAAAACTCATTTTTATGCATTCAAATTGATTCATTTGGCGTTTATTGATGTAATGTGACTAGATACGAGCGAATTGGTGGTGGACTCAAGGGGTAAAGCTATAATTGAATCGTGAATTGAGTTCGTGACATCGAGGTAAGTGTTTGGTCTAACTTTAGCTTGAGGGATTAGGAGTTGAGTCCTATTTGCTATGTGGTAATTGTTGAGTACGATGTATAGGCATGGTGACGAGTATCTATACGTTGGTGTCTAGTATGCCCGTGAGTCTTTATATTGTGATTATCATGACTTCGTTGTATCTTTCATGCCTTAATGGGAGCTTCTATTTGTTGTACAAAGATTGTGGAAGGAAATTGTGACCTATGAACATTGAGGAGCGTTGGTTCAAGTTGCATAACGAATTGTGAAAGTGCAAGAGATAGTTGAACCTCTAGAGCATTGGCTCGAGTTGTGAAGTGAATTGCGAAGTAAAAGTGAGAAAAAGAAAGGATTATTATGTTTTCACCCTTGCCGGGCTATTGTTGACTTATTTGTTATCTCCCTTGCCGGGATGTTGATGTTATTGATGTTGTTCCCTTGCTGGAATTTAATTGTTGACTTGTTGCTCCCTTGCCGAGATTCTTATTGCAAATTTCCTTTATTTTATTGCCTTATTGTTTGTGATTGTTGTTTGGGTGAGGAAGAGAGTTAAAGCACGAAGGGTGATGTCGTGCATTATTTATTTTTTTTGTGAGAAAAGAGTGTAAAGCACGAAGGGTAATGCTGTGTATGATTGTGAGGAAAGAGTGTAAAGCACGAAGGGTGATGCCATGCCGCACGATGTACCATTCTGTGCCGATTATATTGATTATGTGGTGAGGAAAAAGAGTAAAAGCATGAAGGGTGATGTCGTGTACGTTTTTACTATATGATTGCTTTGGTGAGTACGAGAGTAAAAGCACGAAGGGTGATGCCATGCATTGATTTATGATTCTTTGTTAATATACGAGTTATGTTGTTTTCCTTCGTTTATTTTATGTTCCTTCCATTTGGAATTATTATCTTCCCCACAGCATATTCCCCCTCTTATACTTGGCTGGTTATTTCTGTATTACTTTTCCGCTGCATATATATTGAAACTGCACAGGTTTATTTGGTAGTCTGGTCCTAGCCTCGTCACTACTTCGCCGAGGTTAGGCTGGACACTTACCAGCACATGGGGTCGGTTGTGCTGATACTACACTCTGCACTATGTGCAGATCCCGGAGCAGCTTTTGGACAGTAGCTTGGAGGCTTCCTTCAGTCCATCTGGAGACCCAAGGTAAACCTGCAGGCGTCCGCAGGCCCTGGCGTCTCCCTCTGTCGCTATTTCCTGTTTCATTTTCCTTTTATTCAGAAACAGTGTACTGTTATTTCTTCAGACTTTGTATGTAGCAATCTTAGACAGTTTGTGACAATGTGACACTAGGTTTTGGGTGGTTAAGGCTTAAGTATTTGTAATAGATGCAGTTTTCATATATTTTTATGGTTGTCTTCCGCTTAAATTTGAATTTCGGCTGTCACCACGTTATCGTCTTATATTTATTAAAAAGAAATAATTGGTTAATAAAGTAATTAGATTAAAGGTTTGGCTTGCCTAGCTCACATCAGTAGGTGCCATCACGACTACCGAGGGTGGGAAATTCGAGTCGTGACAAGTTGGTATCAGAGCTCTAGGTTACATGGATCTCACAGTTCACAAACAAGCTTAGTAGAGTTTGAGGGATCGGTATGGAGACTTCTGTATTTATCCCCCAGAGGCTACAGAGTTAGGAAAACTTCATATTTATTCTTTCCCATCGTGCGGTTTGGTTTCTTAATGCTAATTAAATTTCTACTCTGTTCTTTTGCAGATGGCGAGAACACGCGCTTCCTCATCCACTGACCAGTAGCTCGAGCCCCTAACAGTAGCTCCCATTAGGGGCAGAGGGCGAGGCCGAGGCTGTGCTAGAGGCCGAGGTAGGGGCAGAGCTCGGCCCCGGGCAGCAGCACCAGCGGTGGAGCCTCAGGTTGACTTTGATGATGAGGTTTTAGCTCCAGCAGTTCCAGTAGGCCTTGCACAGGTCCCAGAGGAGTTTATTGCTACCCCAGTTCTTCAGGATGCTCTGGTCCGTCTAGTGGGCCTCATGGAGAGTGTCACCCGAGCAGGCTTGCTTTCTATAGCACCAGCCATCTCTCAGGCTGGAGGAGGAGCCCAGACTCCTGCTACTCGCACTCTGGAGCATGTAGCTCCCTAGATTCAGACTGCAGCGGTTTAGCTAGTTGGAGCAGTTCATTTGGGTGTGGTAGCTTAGACCGATGATGGAACGACTATGTCTGTCGATGCTTTGTGGAGGTTGGATAGGTTCACCAAGCTCTTCACTACTATTTTCAGCGGTGCATCTATTGAGGATCTCTAGGATTATATAGACAGCTGTCATGAGGTTCTTAGAAACATGGGGATAGTTGAGACTTGGTGGAGGGATTTCTATTTAGCTAGACCAGCCGGATCGCCAGCTTTGACTTGGGAGTAGTTTACGCAGCTATTTCTGGAGAAGTTTCTCCCATCACTCAGAGAGAGGTCTATTGGAGGCAGTTTGAGCGTCTCCAGCAGGGTTCTATGACTATTACCCAGTATGAGACCAGATTCATCGACTTGGCTCATCATGCTCTTATCATACTTGCCACCGAGAGAGAGAGGGTGAGGAGGTTTATTGATGGACTTATTCAGCCAATTTGTCTCCAGATGGCTAGGGAGGCTGGGAGTGAGATATCATTATATGAGGCGGCCAATGTGGCCAGGAGAGTGGAGATGGTTCTGTCACAGGGAGGTGGTCATGGATCAGATAAGAGGCTCCGTCATTCAAGCCGATTCAGTGGTACCTCATCTGGAGGTAGGGATTCATATGGTAGAGTCCATCCTCCTAGGCCTTTTTAGTCGGCACTTCAGGTTTCTCACGGTGCTTCAGGTGGCCGTGGTCCTCAGATGCAGTATTCTGATCAGCAGTCCTACAGTGCACCACCTATTCCTATCAGTGCACCGCCGCATCAGAGTTTCCGGGGTGGTAATTCAGGTCGTCAGGGCTAGCAGTCTCAGCAGCCGAGGGCTTGTTACACTTGTGGTGATATGGGTCACATTGCTAGGTTTTGCCCTCAAGCACCGAGTGGCTCTCAGCATCAGGGTTCCCGTTCCATGGTTCAGGCACTAGGTGTTCCACAGCCCGCCCAGCCAGCTAGAGGTGGGGGTAGAGGTGCTAGAGGTGGGGGTAGAGGTGCTAGAGGTGGAGGCCAGCCAGCAGCAGGCCATCCCAAAGATGTAGTTCAAGGTGGTGGGGCCCATCCCTGATGTTATGCTCTTCTAGCCAGGCCCGAGGCTGAGGCTTCAGATGCAATTATTACAGGTACGGTTCTGGTTTGTGATAGAGATGCTTCAGTGTTATTCGATCCAGGGTCTACGTACTCGTATGTGTCATCTTATTTTGCACCGTATCTGGTCATGCCTAGTGATTCTTTAAGTGCCCCTATTTTTGTGTCTACATCGGTGGGTGATTCTATTATGGTAGATCGAGTCCATCATTCATATATAGTTGTGATTGGGGGTCTTGAGACTCGCATAGATTTGCTTCTTTTGGACATGGTTGATTTCAACGTCTGATGGACTGATTATCACCTTACCACGCTATCTTGGACTGTCATGCTAAGACTGTGACCTTAGCTTTGCCGGGTTTGCCTCGTTTAGAGTAGAGAGAGACTCCTAGTCATCCTACTCATAGTGTTATCTCTTATATGAAGGCTCGACATATGGTCGAGAATGGGTGTTTGGCCTATTTGGCATATATTCGTGATTCTAGCGCTGAGGTTCCTTCTATTGATTTTGTGCCCGTTGTTCGTGAGTTTCCTAAGGTTTTCCCTTCAGGCCTGTCGGGTATGCCACCCGACAGGGATATTGACTTTTGCATTGATTTAGCTCCGGGCACTCAGCCCATTTCTATTCCTCCGTATCGTATGGCCCCACCGAAGTTGAAAGAGTTGAAGGAGCAGTTGCAAGACTTGTTTGAGAAGGGTTTCATTAGGCCGAGTGTTTCGCTTTGGGGTGCGCTAGTGTTGTTTGTTAAGAAGAAGGACGGATCAATGAGAATGTGTATTGATTACCGATAGTTGAACAAGGTTACAATCAAGAATAAGTATCCATTGCCGATGACTGGTGATTTGTTTGATCAGCTTCAGGGTGCCAAGGTATTTTTGAAGATTGACTTGAGATCTAGCTAACATCAGTTGAGGATTAGGGCATCTGATGTCCCTAAGACAGCTTTCCGCACTCGGTACGGGCATTATGAGTTGGTCATGTCATTCGGGTTGACAAATGCCCCATCAGCTTTTATGGATCTAATGAACCGAGTGTTCAGGACTTACTTGTATTCGTTCGTGATAGTCTTTATTGATGATATTTTGATTTATTCCCGCAGCCGAGAGGAGCACGAGCAGCATCTTAGAGTGGTTCTTCAAACCTTGAGGGATAGTCAATTATATGATAAGTTCTCGAAGTGTGAGTTTTGGTTGAGTTTAGTTGCATTCCTGGGTCATGTTGTATCAGTATAGGGTATTCAGGTTGATTCGAAGAAGATTGAGGCAGTCAAGAACTGGCCTAGACCAACATCAGCTACAGAGATTCGGAGTTTCTTGGGATTGGCAAGCTACTATCATTAGTTTGTGGAGCAGTTTTCATCTATCGCAGCCCCGATAACCAGGTTGACCCAGAAGGGTGCCTAGTTCAGATTGTCGGACGAGTGTGAGGCGAGCTTTCAGAAGCTCAAGACAGCTCTGACTATGACACCGGTGTTGGTTCTGCCCACAGATTCAGGGCTTTATATAGTTTATTGTGATGTGTCTCGTATTGGGCTTGGTGTAGTATTGATGCAGGATGGCAAGGTCATTGCCTATGCTTCACGGCAGTTGAAGATTCATGAGAAGAACTATGCATTTCATGTTTTGGAGTTGGCAACCATTGTTCACGCATTGAAGATTTGGAAGCATTATCTGTATGGCGTGGCATGTGAGGTGTTCACGGATCACAAGAGTCTTCAGTATTTGTTCAAGCAAAAGGAGTTGAACTTGAGGCAGAGGAGGTGGTTGGAGTTGTTGAAGGATTATGATATCACTATCTTATATCATCCGGGAAAGGCTAATGTGGTGACCGATGCCTTAAGTAGGAAGTCAGCTAGTATGGACAGTCTTGCTTAAATTCCGGTCGGTGAGAGACCGCTTGCTTTGTATGTTCAGGTTTTGGCCAATTAGTTCGTGAGGTTGGATGTTTCTGAGCCCAGTTGGGTGTTGGCTTGTACAGTCGCTCGTTCTTCTTTATTAGAGCGTATCTGTGATCGGCAGTATGATGATCCCCATTTGTGTGTCCTTAGCGACACGGTGCAGCACTGAGGTGCCAAGCAGGTTACATTAGGTGATGATGGAGTTTTGAGATTGCAGGGTCGAGTTTGTGTGCCTAATGTGTATGGGCTCCGAGAGTTAATTTTAGAGGAGGCCCATAATTCCCGGTACTCTATTCATCCGGGCGCTGCGAAGATGTATCAGGATTTGTGGCAGCATTATTGGTGGCGGAGAATGAAGAAGTATATCGTTGCATATGTGGCTCAGTGTTTGAATTGTCAGCAGGTTAACTATGAGCATCAGAGGCCTGGTGGTTTATTTCAGAGGATTGAGCTTCCCGAGTGGAAGTGGGAGCAGATCGCTATAGATTTCGTTGTTGGACTCCCATAGACTCGGAGGAAGTTCGACACAGTATGGGTCATTGTTGATAGGCTGACCAAGTCAGCACATTTCATTCCTGTGGCAGTCTCTTATTCTTCCGAGAGGTTAACTGAGATCTATATCCGGGAGATTATTTGTCTTTATGGTGTGCCCGAGTCTATCATTTCGGACCAAGGTACGCAATTTGCCTCACGTTTCTGGAGAGCAGTTCAGCGTGAGTTGGGCACGCGGGTTGAGTTGAGCACAACACTTCATCCTCATACGGACGGACAGTCCGAGCAGACTATTCAGATTTTGGAGGATATGCTCCGAGCTTGTGTCATTGACTTTGGAGGCTCATGGGATCAATTTTTGCCTTTAGCAGAGTTTGCCTACAACAACAGCTACCAGTCAAGTATTCAGATGGCTTCGTATGAGGCTTTGTATGGTAGGCGATGTTGGTCTACGGTTGGATGGTTTGAGCCAGGAGAGGCTCGGTTGTTGGGTACGGATTTAGTTCAGGATGCCTTGGACAAAGTCAGGATCATTCAGGATAGGCTTCGTGCAGCTCAGTCTAGGAAAAAGATTTATGCCGACCACAAGGTTCGTGATTTAGCATTCATGGTCGGTGAGCGGGTATTGCTTCGAGTGTCGCCTATGAAGGGCGTGATGAGATTTGGGAAGAAGGGCAAGCTTAGCCCTAGGTTCATTGCCCCGTTTGAGATTCTTGATTGAGTGGGGGAGGTGGCTTATAGACTTGCGTTGCCGCCGAGCTTATCATCCGTGCATCTAGTGTTTCATGTGTTCATGCTTCGAAAATATCACGGCGATCCATCCCATGTGTTAGATTTCAGCACTGTCCAGTTGGACAAGGACTTGTCTTATGAGGATGAGCCGGTAGCTATTCTAGACCGGCAAGTTCGTTAGCTAAGATCGAAGAGTTTTCCTTCTGTTTGTTTTAGTGGAGAGGTCAGCCTCCTGAGGCATCAACTTGGGAGTTCGAGTCTGACATGCGGAGCTGTTATCTCCATCTTTTCCTCGACTCAGGTACTTCCTTCTTATGTCCGTCCGAGGACGAACGTTTGTTTTAGAGGTGGAGAATATGATGACCCAAGAGGTCATCACTAGTTTTTAAAAGAAATTCTATGTTCCGAGGCGTTAAAAACTCTTTTAGCATTACCTCAATATGCGTGCGCAGTACGGGCGCATAGCTGGAAAGCCTATGTGTGGAAATCTGTGAAAAATAATAAATTTTGACTATAAAATGAATTAATTTGACTTCGGTCAACATTTTAGGTAAACGAACCCGGACCCATGATTTAACGGTCCCGGAGGGTCCGTAGGAAAATATGGGACTTGGGCGTATGCCCAGAATCGAATTCCGAGGTCCCAAGCCCGAGAAATGAATTTTTGAAGAAAATTGTTTTTTAAAATTGTTTATAAGGGTTGGAAATGAATTTTGATTAGAACATGTTGGTATCGGGCCTGTATTTTAGTTCCGGTACCCGGTACAGGTCTTATATATGATTTAAGATAATTTTGTAAAGTTTGGTAAGAAACGGAATCTGTTTGACGTGATTCGAACCTTAAATGCAAATTTGATGTTTAAAGGAGTTTTGAGAAATTTCATTCATCTTGAGGTTTAATTCGATGTTCATGATGTTATTTTGGTGATTTCAGTATACGAATAAGTCCGTAGGATGTTTTTGAGGTTGTGTGTATATTTGGTTTGGATCCCCGAGGGTGAGTTTTGGATAGGCCACAAGGTACATTTTGAACTTAGAAAAATTGCAGAAATTTTGCTGGTATGATCAGGCTTCGCATTTGCGAAGCCTGGCTCGCAAATGCGATATCGCAAATGTGAGAACTTGGTCACAAATGCGAACCATCCCAGGCCTACCTTATCTCGCAAATGCGAGCTATGTTTTGCAAATGCGACCTCACAATTGCGAGGATCCCCTTCGCAAATGCGACGTATGGTGGGAAGGCTTGAAGTCGCAAATGCGACTTATTGTTCGCAAATGCAAAAAGGCCATATTTCCTAAGAGTTCGCAAATGCGAGCTTCCCTTCGCAATTCCCAAGCCAGTAGAGGTCGGGGTTCGCAATTCCCACATCTGAGACCTGCAACTTTTATACTTAAACGATTTTAAACTCATTTTTCACATCTTTTCAAAACATAAACTCCTTTGGGCGATTTTCCAAGAACAACTCTTCTTCCAAATCGATCGTAAGTTAATTTTTACTCATTTTCCTCATCATTAACATCTTTTAACATGATTTTAACTCAAAATCAATGATTTTCATGGGGGAAATTGAGTGTTTTGGGTAGAACCTAGGTTTTTCAAAAATTGGGGATTTGGACCTCGATTTGAGGTCCGATTTCAAAACAAATTATATATTTGGGTTCGTGGGGGAATGGATAATCGGGTTTTCGTTCGAACCTCGGGTTTTGACCATGTGGGTCCAGGGGCGATTTTTGACTTTTTGGGCAAAACTTTGGAAAACTCATTTTTATGCATTCAAATTGATTCATTTGGCGTTTATTGATGTAATTAAGTAACTTGTGACTAGATACGAGCAAATTGGTGGTAGAATCAAGGGGTAAAGCTATAATTGAATCGTGAATTGTGTTCGTGGCATCGAGGTAAGTGTTTGGTCTAACCTTAGCTTGAAGGATCAGGAGTTGAGTCCTATTTGCTATGTGGTAATTGTTGAGTACGATGTATAGGCATGGTGACGAGTATCTATACGTTGGTGTCTAGCATGCCCGTGAGCCTTTATATTCGTTGTATCTTTCATACCTTAGTGGGAGTTTCTATTTGTTGTACAAAGATAGTGGAAGAAAATTGTGACCTATGAACATTGAGGAGCGTTGGTTCAAGTTGCATAACGAATTGTGAAAGTGCAAGAGATAGTTGAACCTCTAGAGCATTGGCTCGAGTTGTAAAGTTAATTGCGAAGTAAAAGTGAGAAAAAGAAAGGATTATTATGTTTTCACCCTTGCCGGGCTATTGTTGACTTATTTGTTATCTCTCTTGCCGGGATGTTGATGTTATTGATATTGTTCCCTTGGCAGGATTTAATTGTTGACTTGTTGCTCCCCTTGCCGGGATTCTTATTGCAAATTTCCTTTATTCCCTTGCCCTATTATTTGTGATTGTTGTTTTGGTGAGGAAGAGAGTTAAAGCACGAAGGGTGATACCGTGCATTGTTTATTTTTTGTGAGGAAAGAGTGTAAAGCACGAAGGGTGATATCGTGTATGATTGTGAGGAAAGAGTGTAAAGCACGAAGGATGATGATGTGCCGCACGATATACCATTCCGTGCTGATTATATTGATTATGTGGTGAGGAAAGAGAGTAAAAGCACGAAGGGTGATGCCGTGTACATTTTTATTGCTTTGGTGAGGACGAGAGTAAAAGCACGAAGGGTGATGCCGTGCATTTATTGATTTCTTATTCTTTGTTAATATCCGAGTTATGTTGTTTTCCTTCGTTTATTTGATGTTCCTTCCATTCGGAATTGTTATCTTCCCCACAACATGCTCCCCCTCCCATACTTGGCTGGTTATTTCTATATTACTTTTCCGCTGCATATATATTGAAACTGCACAAGTTTATTTCGTACTTTGATCCTAGCCTCGTCACTACTTCGCCGAGGTTAGGCTGGACACTTACCAGCACATGGGGTCAGTTGTGCTGATACTACACTCTGCACTATGTGCAGATCCCGGAACAACTTTTTGACAGTAGCTTGGAGGCTTCCTTCAGTCCATCCGGGACCCAAGGTTGACCTGCAGGCGTCCGCAGGCCCTGGCGTCTCCCTCTGTCCCTATTTCCTATTTCATTGTCCTTTTATTCAGAAACAGTGTACTGTTATTTCTTCAGACTTTGTATGTAGCAATCTTAGACAGTCTGTGACACCAGGTTTTGGGTGGTTAAAGCTTAAGTATTTGTAATAGATGCAGTTTTTATATATTTTTATGGTTGTCTTCCACTTAAATTTGAATTTCCGCCGTCACCACGTTATCGTCTTATATTTGTTAAAAATAAATAATTGGTTAATGACGTAATTATATTAAAGGTTTGGCTTGACTAGCTCACATCTGTAGGTGCCATCATGACTACCGATGGTGGAAAGTTCGGATCGTGATAGAACTTACGTAGTATTATATAAATAAAATTTCCAGTTTCTTAAGAAAAGAGTGTACTCCAGAATTCTTAAAAGGAAGATACAAAACAAGCAAAAGCAGAAAATTGATTATTCTTTTTTGGCAGCTAAAACGTTTTCCTTATCAATGTAGTAACGTACAGTAAAACGATCCGCCATGTATAGCGAATTTTTTTCTCTCTGTATAACCATATTTTGAATAAAAATAAAATTTATTAAGTGTATTTAATATCAATCTTACTACAGAAACTATCAAATTGAGAAAGTAAAGACCGATAATTATGATGGGTTATGTCTTATGATAATTGTTTAGATAGTACATCATAAGCAATGGGAAGGCACAGAATGCTAGTGCCGCTAAGCATGCCAGTCAGGGTCCTTACGACATAGTAGGCATATAAATAGTTTCTGGTCCTCCTATATGCCATTATTACTTAAGAAATCGAAGAAATCAGTGATAATTCTACAACAATTTATATGGATGAAAGAATTTTTATCGAAAATATGAGAAAAAAATTTCTGACAACAGCTTGTCAAAAAGTCAAATTCAAAAGTCTCCAACTAGTTTATCAACCAAAAGTAAATGAAAAAGTCATCAAAATTTTCTAGTGGCGATCTTTTCCTTCATGAAAAGAGCTGAACTCTAATATATAATGCTTGTTGTCGATTTCTTTTTTTTAAATCTCTTTTCATCAGATTCTTTCGTCGAAATTTTAGTAGTGTACTCAGTTGCATGCAAAAAAGCTGTAAAAGGGAAAGGGTGTACCGATCTTTGAGTTTTTGGTCAGCTATTATAATTAGTTTTGGCTTCAAATTGCATAATAAATTTTTGGGCTAGAGTTTGTCAAAAGTTTAAGCCGAAGTGAAATTGTCTCATGTGTGCTATACGTGGCCTTTTTGTCAAGGTATACTTAATCCAAAGCCCAATTTGTAATAGCCCCACTTTTTCCTCTCTATCGTGTCCCTTCCCACTAAGGGTGTCAGTGGATATTTAAAAACCGACTAAATCGATCGAATCGTACCGTACCGAATCGATTTTTAGGTTTCTTTTAATAAAAGCGTAGGTTTTTATATAAATCTATTACCGTACCGATAATTAGGGTAGGTTTTTTATTTTGTGAAAATAAACCGAAAAAATACCGAACCGTACCGAATAAATTTATAATATAAAAAATATATTTATATATATTAAGTTTAAAAATAATAAAGCATTAATTTTTTTCTTGGGCATTGGAATTATGAAACAGTTACAAACCAACAAGCAATTAAACTAAAAATCGTAACTCTCAAACCTATTATGCTACTTCTATTGGAACTAAATTATTTCGAGCAAATTCACTAGCAAGACACAAGTTATTGTAGCAATTATGAATAACAAATTACAATATATTGAATATATTTCCTTTCGTATTATTTATATTTATCTTTTTGAATGTTTAATCTTCTATAGACTTTATTCTCTAATCCCAACTTGATTTAATATCTTTCAACTCGTGTGATTTATATTTTATTTGTATTTGCTTAGTTTCTTTTTTATGCTGCTGTAGAATTATTGATGGATCTATACTCTAGCCATCTTTCGTATTTTCTTAATTCATCACCTATTAAACTGTAAATAAATGTACTGCCATTTAAAAAAATTACCAAAAATTAACCGAACCGTACCAAAACCAAAGAGAAATCGACATGATTGAGACGGTTTCAAAAAGTCTAATTTTGGTTATACATAATAGAATAACCGAAAAATTGGTGTGGTATAAATTTTATAAAATAACCGGACTAACCGAACCATTGACACCCTTACTTCCCACGCCTTTTCTCAATGTTGATTTTTCATTTTCTTTTTCTTTCTTATTTACTTCATTTTATTTGATATGATGATATTTAATTAATAGTAGTAAAACACAATGTGAATCTATTTCTTTTTTGGCATATTTAAAAAAAATGACCCCTTTCTAAATTTGAAAACAATTTAGCCTAAACTACAATTCTACCCTTAATGAAAAGCTTTTAAAATCACACAAATACTCTGGACCCTTTTCTGACTTGTTTAGAATGACAAATTTCAAAAGTCTTTATTTTTTTCTTAAACTCCGTATCCAGTCAAACAGATTCACATAAATTAGAACGGAGGAAGTATATATTTTTATATAAGGTGACTTGCACAAAAGGAAAAGGGTTAGAAAATTAGGGTTTGAGGGGGAGAGAAAGGAGAAGGGGGGGGGGGGGCTGCAATATAATGAAGATAGAAAGGAAAGTGGAATCTCTTAATATATTAAAGATCCCTTAATTTGTGTGTAAATTTATTTTTAAAATATTTACAATATGCTGTAATTGTAAACAAATCTGTTATTTTAAAATAAACTAAAAGTACGGCTATTTTTAAGATTAATCGTAAATAAATGCTGTACAAATGAAAAAATCCTTTGATTGATTTAATCCCTCGACCCAGCCAACCAAATGGGCCCTAGCTGTTTCTTCCGAAGACCAAGATCACAAGTTTCATTCATTGTTATTATTTGGTTATCCTAGCACAAAAATATAATTTCCATCCAACTAAAAAGTGAATTGCACCATTCCGGAAAAATAATTGCGAAATGAGAACGAAAAATTTATCTAAAGTATTATTTTCTTCCATATATAAAAATAAAGCTCCGTAATACTAACCCTTCACTTGGATTTTCATGTATGAGGCTAGCCTTTAAACTGTAAAAATTGCACGGGGCGTCCTATTTGGTCGCCTCCATTTAACATATACCCATTTTTTAAAAAACTTTTAATTTGTACCCACTTTTTAAATAACTTCAGCCCCTTTCTTCTTCTTCTTCTTCTTCTTCTTCTTCTTCTTCTTCTTCTTCTTCTTCTTCTTCGTCTTCTTCTTCTTCTTCTACTACTACTACTACTACTACTACTACTACTACTACTACTACTACTACTACTACTACTACTACTACTACTATTTTCTATCTAGTCTACTAGTCTAATACCTTAAAGAAAAGATGATCTGCTGGTGCAATATGTTTTTTTTTTTTTTTGCTAAAAGGTGCAATAGGTTGACTTTGCTTACAAAATCTCATGCTTAAATGATTTCCATGTGACATTGTGTGACTGCTACCATTTGTAAAGGCAAGATATTGCACCAGAAGCTTGTTTTCTATCTAGCTTTTACTCCTGGATGATGAACTTCAGGTTTGTATATTATGTCTTCGTTCCATTGAAAGAAAAGGAACTGAGAACTGGCCATAACAATTGCAGTAAAAGAATCCAGGTAAAAATTATGTGAAAAGAGTGTCATTTGGGGTAGTAAACATATAATGAACTAAATAACTTCAGCTCTATGACTGACGTTTCCCAGTTACAAATTTTTGTCTTTTCTTCATCTTTGTGCTTACCGGCAAATTTGAAGAGATTACAAATTAGATGAATCTGGATTTATCCTTCTTCATCTTTTTTTGGTGAATTCTATATATGCATGTGATTCTTTGTTCAAATACCTTATGAAAATTTTACGCATAGGTTTACACACCGAAAATCCGACACATTACCACCAATGCTGGTCACACTGACTGAATTGCATCTAAACAAAAGCTAAGTTGAATTAGAGGAGAATTTTGATGCAACCCATGTGCTTGACGATATACTTGAACAAATTTCCGTTAGTTGTGTTTACAGGTCGCTGCAATTGTTCGACAAGAAGTTTCCCGGTTATAAAATAAAAATTTCAGCTCTAGAGCTAATGTTTTTCAGTTACAACACAAAAACTTCAGCTCTAGAGCTGAAGTTTCACAGTTACTACACAAAAACTTTAGCTCTAGAGCTGAACACAAAAACTTCAGCTCTAGCGCTGAACTTCAGGCCCGACTACTAGAATGCTAAAATTTTGCGCGATTGCCTTTGCTACTTCAGCTCCGTGTGCTGAAGTTATGCGAAAAAGCAGGTACGTTTGCAATTTTTTTGCAAAGCGAGCACAAGTTAAAATGTGACACAAAAAGCGGGTATAGATGCAAATGCCCCCTTTAAACTTAAGCTATTTTGTACGTGACAAATCCAATGGAAATAGACTATTAACACTGGGTTGAACAATTTGGTTAAACAATAGTGAGAGGCTTAGTATGACACTTCTTTTCAAGGAATTTTTACCTCCTATAGCAAAAGTTGATACCTTATTTATTTAAAATAAATACCCTTTTAAAAAATTATATTCCATAGATACCTTTTGATTTTTATAGCCAAATATCTATTTATGGTCACCTCCTACCCTTAAGCCATAAAATACGCTTTGTATTATTTTTCTTTCACATTCTTTCAGATTTTTTCCCATCATCTCTCTCTCAACGCCTGTCTTTCTCCATGAATACAACCATGATTCTCCACTGATTCATCTCCATTGTCGAACGGAATTTTCATTGTCAGTGGCCGGGAGCTCTGAATCAATGTCGAAATCAAGCCCTAAAGAGAAAGATAAGGTTCGAAATATGCTATTGAAAAGTAAATTGGGGTTGACAATGAAAATTTAGCGATTGTGCAATGGGCTTTGGTAAAGGGACCACTGGCGGCAAAGTCGGCCAATTCTACGTCGTCACCGACTATTCCGACGACAGCAGCAACCCTAAGCCGGGAACTCTCTGTCACGCTGTCATTCAAAAGGAGCCATTGTGGATCATTTTTTCAAAAAGCATGACCGTTAGATTACATCAAGGAGTAATCTTTGATGTAATTACTCAAAGGTCACATAAATGCAGAAAAGAGTTGCTAGAGTAATTACATCAAATTCAGGAGTAATTTTTGCAAAAAACATGACCATTACTCACTGTCAGGTATTTTTGAAAGGAATTTTTAGGGTAAATTGGGGCTGACAATGGAGGTTCGAAATCTGCTATCGATGAGACGACATTAGGGTTATTCTTGAACAAAGACGACGGAGTTTGGAGCTGAGCAACTTGAAGAGCCTGTTACCTTTTTTTAATTGTATTTCAATGTATCTCATTGTATTCTAAGTATTTCATTGTATTCATTGTCTTTTTTTCATTGTATTTCAATATATCTCACCTGTATTCCATGTATTTCATTATATTCACTGTCTCGCTATATTCCATGAATGTCTTCATTTGTTTTTTTTAATTAATATAATTTATGTATTCAGATGTATTTTTGTATTCGGATTTATAATTGAGTTTGTTGAGTTATATTAGGAGTCTATTATATTAATTGATTCACTTTCCGTTTTAAAAAAAGTGTAATCCCCTATTTCACACCATAAATACAGTCGAATACAATAATCTGTCTAGCTGTAATCCCATATTTCACTCCATGAATACAGTCGAATACACTCGAATACAACAACTGATTAGCTGGACTTCCCTGATTCACGCCTATTTTTGCTATTGTATTCATGAATACAATAACTTAAATACATCAAATGCATCTTATAACCACAGAAAAGGTATCTATAATCCGTAATATAGCAAATGGTATCTATAGATGACTAATTACTACGAAAAGATAGTGCTTTATGAAAATTTCTTTTTTTTTCAAATTATCTTTTCTGTTTGATCAAATGAACAAGTGATTTATTTGTAAAGATATTAAATATTACTATAATTAAATGAAGGTACATCCTGTTGTTTTGGAAATAGTTGGAGAAAAAATAATTTTGTAAATACAATCAAAGATCCTGGTTATGAGAGTGGTGTCTGCATTTTAATACCTAAAATCGAGTTTTTGAAGAACTAAATATAAGCAAGTTACATCGTGAGTTTAGTATCTACACTTAATATTTGTTCCTATTGTCAAAGAAAGAGAAAAAATCAATTCAAAATATTAAATTACTGAGAAATTCTTGAATTATGATAAAAAGGATTATTACATAAGGATAATAATTCCGCTTCTAAATAATCCGGAGGTAAAAGGACCTTTGTAATGAATAAATATGTGTATTTGGACGGTTATTTTGCTGGGCCGATCGGAAACATCTTTACCTTCAAAAGATAAAAATATCTGCATACATATTAATTTTCCCAGATTTCACACGGTGAAACACGGCTATGGTGTGAAGGATTTTGTGCCCTTTCCCTACTTTGGGGATCACAAGTACAAGTATTGAATTTGCTTTTACGCTGGTGAAAACTAGAGCAAAGCCACCCAAACAATAAGGATTATACTCCTGCCAGATATTAGTAATAAAATGTCCTTGAGCTACCCAATTCACTTTGGGAGAATACCTACCAAGAGAGAAAAAAAACATCGTCTTGTTCAATACTCATTCGTGCACTAATTAGTTTAGGCATATGGGCATCAATATGACATGACATGACAATTCTGGTAAAAAGTTAAACGCTCTTCGTTTGTATAACACTTTTTTCTACGCCTGAATTTGGAAACATATAGTATTAGGTTATGTCAAGTGGTCGCATGATAGAGTGACACGTGGAGCCAAAAATAGAGGATTGGTTAGCACCGAAGGCAACAATTCCGCTTGCCACCGAAAAGAATGACACCTTGTGAAGATGCAATAAACACCCTCCTATCGATAGCATTCAATGGAGAATATTCTACAACATTTAATGCATTGCCAGTTACAGAGAAAATGTCATTTATACTCACCATTACACCTTCTTCAATGACCCTCATAATTGACATTAAAGAAGGGCATGATCCTAGGACCTTGTTCCCTAGGTGCAGCTATAAATAGTGAACGTTGTTATCATTGTAAGCACACGAATTTTCTGGCAAACTTATGCTACAATCAATCCAAAGCTCTATATATTTTTACCTTTTTATTCCTTGATTTTATCGTTGTTGTGTTCGGAAGCCTTGCTCCCGGAATAATTGTTTCTGCTATTATATCTTCATTTCAAGGCTAAATATTGCATATTTCTTCAATTATTTTATTATTTCAGGATCAAATTAATTCACTTGTCTAGAAATCACGTACAAATTCAACTATACCTTTTTATGAGTAAACAGTTTGGCGCTCACCATGGGGACTCGATAGCCGTGTAATTAAATTGATCCTTGCCTCTATTACAAAAGTATTTTGGTTATTTGTCTTAGTAAAAAATCAGAAAATATGGTAGATAATGGTATTAATAACACGCACAATCCTGAGGCTCAAGGAGACCAGCCTCATCATGAGGATTCAGTCAGTGACACCCACAATGAGGGAAACGATACTTCGCCAACATGTAGTACCCACAACATGTTCGGGAGGCGATTCCCGATGATGCTGAAGAGGAGCATATTGTTGATGTGGTAAGGGTCCTATAAGAGCAACAAGCGATCATTCCATGCCACATCACACGACAGAATAAGGTTATGACAGAGTTGAAACAGGCGTTATTGGAGGCTTCCAATAACGCGAATAGACGAGGTCCAGTTCCTCCCTGCACTCCCGCAAATCAAGCAACGCAGAGGGTCGACAACAACACCCCGAGGGGCGAGGATGGCTTTGATGGGGCTGGGGGAGCGGGTCCGGTCCCAATGAGGAGAACGATCCCTTCAATATCGATCTCTTATGGTTTATGAGGGAAGTAAACGCCCGCATGGACCAAATCCCGGGCGCACTGCCGGTGCTGAAAGAGCCAGACTCAAAAAATTAAACTCAATTGCCGGACAAACCAAGCGCGGCACCGGAATTATTCCCGAAGCGGTTTAAAATGCCCAACGTGCCGAAGTATGATGGGACTTTAGACCTTCAGGAGCATATTACCACCTATACAACAGCGGTGAAGGGGAATAATTTAGCTCCCCACGAGATTGAGTCTGTTTTGCTGAAGAAATTTGGGGAAACTCTTACGAGGGGAACCTTGACATGGTATTTGATGTTACCTGAGCATTACATATATTCCTTTGAAATGCTAGTGGATTCTTTTATTAATGCTCATGCCGGGGCTAGAAAGGTACAGGCTCAAAAGGATGACATATTCAGAATTGCACAAGGAGAATTCGAGTTGTTGCGGGAGTTCGTCACCTCGTTCCAAAAGGAAAGGATGTTGCTCCCAGCCATTCTGGATGAATGGGCGGCTAAAGCATTCACCAAGGGTCTGAATCCGAAAAGTTTAGACGCTTCCCGGAAACTGAAGGAAAGCTTGCTTGAATTCCGAGAGACGACTTGGGCGGATGTCCACAACCAGTACGGGTCTAAGATAAATATTGAAGATGATCAGGTTGGCTTCATGGCGTTAGCAAACAGTCGGGAGAAGAATAAAAAAAAATTAAAAGACGATTTCAACACGGATAGACAGCCTTAAAGGAGCAGTTTTTACCCTACAAATAGCCCAAAGGACGCGACAGAGATTTTCGGTCAGCAGACAGGTCATTACCAATAGAAGAATTGAGCGCGGTTGGAAAAACATATCATTATAGGACAAAGAAATGTTTTGTAAGTGGGATCCTTCCTACCCCAGACTATTAGAATACAATTTCAACGTCAATATAGTAGAGTTGGTATCAGCTATGAGAAATATCAAAGAAGCACGGATCCCAAAGCCGATGAGGTCTGATCCTAGCCAGAGGGATCCCAACTTGTGGTATGAGTACCACGAGACAAATAGCCACCAAACTAGGGACTACCGACATCTGCGGGAAGAAGTAGCGACACTATTAAAGAATAGGCATCTCAGAGAATTCTTAAGTGACCGGGCCAAGAACAACTACGGTCCCAATCAGGATAATGCGGAACCCTTGAAAGCAGGAGAAGATCCCACGTGCCAGATATCAACATGATCTTGGGGGGGGGGGGGGGACGGACGAGATCAACGGAGTTACCTTCTCGGCAACAAAGAAGACAAAGGTATTAATAACCCATACCAAGAGACTTCGGGAGGTTGCTGAAGAGGACATCACTTTCAGGGAGGAAGATGCATACGAATTGTTGCTACCGCACAACGACGCGTTGGTAATTTCTCTAAATGTAATAGATTTTAAAATCAAACGTGTTCTAGTGGATCCAGAAAGCTCAGCCAATATCATACAATTGAGGGTATTGGAGCAAGCCAAACTCACCAGAAGCATCATTTCGGCCACAAAACTCCTTGCCAGATTCAATCTTGCAAGCGTCACAACCGGAGGAGAGATCTTGCTACCCACGAATGCCGAAGGAGTGATGAAGACTCTTTTTGAAGTGGTGGATGGTGATATGGGATACAATATAATTCTAGGAAGACCATGGTTGCACGAGATGAGAGCTATACCGTCAACGTATCATCAATTGCTAAAATTTCTAATGCTCAAAAGAATCAAACAGATAAGGGGCGATCAACCGGCGGCAAGGGACAGGAACCGACGCCTGCTCTCGATTCAAGTGAAGTTAACTAGGGGAAGAAGTGTCAGAATCTTATCAGGTGCCAAGATACTTCTAGGTGCCAAAGGAGACGGATACAACAAAGTCCACAGCGGAAGAGCTCGAGTAAGTTGCATTGTTTGAAAAAATCTTGGAGAGTAAATTCCACTTGGGGACAGGACTGCACCCTGATCTCAGGTCTGACTTTATTGAATTTCTTAAGTATAATGTAGATTATTTTGCATGGTCATATGCAGATATGGCAGGTATCCCAACAGAAGTGGCCGTACACAAGCTAAGCTTGGATCGCAATGTCCCTCCAGTAAGACAAAAGAAACACCCAATTGTGGAGGCCAGGAATAAATTTGTCAAAGAAGAGGTAACTCGCGTACTTGATATCGGTTCGATCCGAGAGGTAAAGTATCCATGTTGGCTAGCTAATGTAGTAGTAGTTCCTAAAAAGAATAATAAATTTTGCATGTGTGCCGATTCTAAGGACTTGAATAAGGCATGCCCGAAAGACTCATTCCCACTGCCAAACATCGATCAAATTATTGATGCGATGGCCGGGCACGAGTTAATGATTTTCCTCAATGCTTACTTTGGGTACAACCAAATTAATATGAACCCTGAAGATCAGGAAAAGACCTCGTTCATAACAAACTTTGGCACATGTTGCTATAATTTGATGTCCTTCGGCTAAAGAACACCGAAGCCACTTGTCAACGACTTGTAAACAGGATGTTTGAAAAACAAATAGGGAAAACCATGGAAGTTAATATAGACGATACGCTTGTTAAGTTTTTGAATGCAGGTGATCATCTTAAGCATTTAAAAGAAATTTTTGACGTCCTAAGGAAGCATAATATGAAGCTTAACCCCGAGAAGTGCGCATTCAGGGTCAGCTCAAGTTTTCTGCTATCACAAAGGGGGATTGAGGTAAACCCCGACAATATCAAAGCCGTCAAAGACATCGCTGACCTGTTATTAAGCGTGAAAGAATTTCAAAGGCTCACAGGGAGATTGGCCGCTTTGAGCAAGTTTATTTCCCGATCATCAGAGAAATATGATAAGTGGGGATTTTAGCCTATTGTTTGCTCTCTTTTACTTGTGTTTTGGGCCAAAAATGCGTGAAGGTATTTCCGGAAACTAACCTAATATGCTTGCTTGCAGGGATTGTTCAATGTGAGCCAAAGGAGCCATACTCAAATCATAAAAGAGTCAAAACTTGAACAAAAACCAAGATTGTGCCAACAGATGAGAAACGCGGACCGTGCCAGATTGTGCAGCCGCGAAAGTATTAACGCAGCCGCGAATACTACTTTGAGGTCCACGAAATGAAGAATCAAAGAGAAGGATTTTTGGGCTATAACACAAACGCGGACCGCGTTAGAAAAGTGCGGCTGCGAAGGTACCTGTGCGACCGCGATTAGAATTTCGTGGACCGCGGTTGCTGAGGTTCAGAGAGTTCACATTTCAACTTAAAACAAGAAGTGCGGTCCATGTTATAATTACGTGGCCGTGAAAGTCTCATACGTGACAGCGATGAAAATTATGCGGTCCGCGAAACCATGCTCAACCCAGATCAAGAAGTTAAAAATGCGGGCCACAATAAGAATTACGCGGTCGCGAAAGCATGAGTGCAGTCGCGGTCAGAATTACGCGACCGCGAAACCTTTGCATGGGTATTTTTGTCCGAAAATTTCAGCTTAGTATAAATAGATCTTTTTGTCATTTTTAGGTAAAGTGATGTATTGGAGGAGCACCTGAGATGACTGACTTTACTGCTTTTGAAAATTTTGTACTAGATTCATCTTTTAACATTAGATTTTCATCTTTTAATATAGTAATATGAATTTCATATTCTTTTTATCTTTGATTTCTGTTATTTCTATGAGTAGCTAAACCCATAGCTAGGGTTGTGACCCAACCCTAGTGTGGGTATTTGATGGATATTGAATTTTAGGGCTTGACTGTGTATGGGTTAGTGATATTTAGCCTAGTTCTTGCTAGAACTATAGAATTAGTGGTTGCAAACACTGAATCATACCTTTGTGACAGTCTCTACTTGAGAAAAAGGGAGTAAGTCTAGGAAAGCTAGGCTAATAAGGAATTGGGGTAAATTCAAGAAATTGATAGTCCCAATTAAAAACCTAGAGATAGTAATACCCGACTTGAGCTAAAATTAATTGAATTGCATGAATACCCATTTGGACTTGAGAAAGCCAAATTGAGCAAAATCACTCAAACTACCAAGAGGTATAGAGTGAGTACCAGGTGTGATAGCTATATTACGACCCCAATTAATCATACGATTGCCCTAGATTCTTGTTACCAGTTAGATATCACCCTAGGTGAAAGTCACTACCCTAGTCAACAACAAAAACATTGTACTTAGTTTCAAATATTTCATGCAATAGAATATAAGTAGAAGTAGAAATCAAACATAATCAGATTCAAAATATCATGACCCAAACCGATGGGCCGCGACGGGCACCCGGTACATTACTCAACCGAGTACCAACGTAACTTATCTTTCGTATCATTCTATCATAGGTAAATGAACCGGAGTAAAGCATGAGGAAATACAAACTTATACATATGACATACTAGCTTATAAGACCAAAATGATCACTCGTACATTGAACATAGGCCAACAATACAATCTTTCACATACATGACATATGTCTACAAGCCTGTAAGAGTATTAGACATCAAATGGGACAGGGTACTAGTATACCCATAAGTCTGTAGCAAAATTCTGACACGATGACTCATAGACTCACCTACACTCCAAATGAGGTGGAGTTTTACCGATCCTTAGCTGAATGCTAACTTCGTCTAATATGAGGGTTCGTCAAATTAATTTTCTATACCTACAGGTATGAATGTAGCATCCCCAATAAAGGACATCAGTACAAATAATGTACCAAGTATGTAAGGCACATAAATAAGTATATAAAAGACATGGAAGAAACATGGAGTACATGACTCAACCTGTAAGTCTGGATAAATCTATAAATCATGAATACTTATAGTGTCATGCATATGCGTATGAATGTCATGTTGTGCATAGGTACATGTGTTCATAACATCATCAAGCCTATGAGAGCATCCCATCATATCATCTCGGCCATTGTGGGCAAAATCATTAACGTATGCCAGCTGAGTGGTGCGTATATAACACCGTAACCTTTTCCCATATCTCATATACATATAATATACATATATACACATATATAATGCCATCTAGTCATCGGTCAATGCACATGTATAAATAAATGCAATGCATGAGAAAGTACATCAATAAAATCTTTTAGAATGTCATAAGACCATTATGCCTATCATGAAGTAAAAACTTTATCAACTAACTTATTTTCTGAGACCCATGAATAGATGATAGAATAATAGGATACATGGGGAATCAAGAACATAAACATATCTAACATTTCTATGAATAGAGTCATTTATGGAAGTTGTGCATTTACTCGTTTCGTTTTTATCGTATGGATCATGCCAAAAGGAAAGAAGGGATAGCCTTAACATACCTGGGCTGATTCTTTTTACAATCCCTCTAAAACACATCAATTGCAACAACATGTAACAGCGAGATCGAAGTAGGGAAATATTTGTATGATATTCTGGAGAAAAATTACACTGTACTTTCTTAGAATCGCAAATCTCACGTTGATATAGTATTATGTGGTATTGTATGAATTTTGCATGTTGCTATCACATCATATATTTCTTAAGTATTTGCTGAAGCTTCTTTCTTAATTGTAGAGATATATGTATCTCTTAAGTGATTTAGAGAGGGCTTTTTAAATCTTAGTGGGTATGGGCCCCACATATGTAATGACTAAGCCCCAAAAATTCCTTAATGTGACATCTTGCTTCATGAAGTAAGAGTCACTTGTTGGCTTTGTTATCCACTTCATGGGCTGCCACGTTGGTGCCCTTAATTATCCAAATAATTCGCCAATGCTTAATTAACTTATTAATCCACACTAATCTAATAATTAATCAATTACCCACATGATTAAGAATTATCTCAAATTATATAAAATACTACCCACTTTTAATACTCTTTATACACCTTACTATAATGTTCATGTGGTACCTTGTAGGGTACTATTCCATAAATACCAAGTATTTTAGCTCAGGCTGTATTTTATCCCAAAATATCAAACTTCAACGAAATTCATTTTCTTCGATTTGTTTATCCTCTCACCTTCACAAATTTACTCATAACTTGTTTGAAATAACATAATGCTTATAATCTCAAAATAATCCCATTACCGAACTTACATCGATTAACTTACGATGAAACTTTAACATACAAAAATGTGGGATGTAATATCTCATTTCCGAGATTTCATCAATTTACTTATGGCATACTTTTACGTATGAAAACATGGGGTGTAACATCATTCCCCCTTTTGGAACATCCATCCTCGAATGTTGACTGATGCACATATCATTCTCATAACCCATAACTCTTGTGAATAATTTAATACTCTTCTTGCCATTTAGGCAACTGTTCTTTGAATAAATCCAAAGTTCAGGGCATTCCCCCCTTTAGGACTCTTTCTCACACCACGATCTGTTGTCAGAATTCTTCCAATCTCGTAACTCTTGCTACCTTTTGTCATGCAGCCTATTCGACCTTTTCCTTGTATGTGCGCCTATGCTACCCTTCTCTCCTTTTTCATCCAGTTTTTAGCCAATCTCTAGGCATCACTTTGTAAGCATATACAGAGCTTGATAAGATGTCTCTTTGGGTATTTAAAGGTATACTGAAGTTCTTCGCTCGGTACTTTGTTGAACTTACGAATATATTTATATCTTATTTCATATACCTGGTGATTCATCCGTATGACTTTACTGCATCTAGGTAGGACATACTATACCATAACTCTTACCTTGATTTTATTATTATCGAGGTTTGCTACCCAATTCCAGGTTACTCTTTTGTTGCTTATCATATATGTATAAATATAAGCCCTTTAATGCTTCTTCATTACTGTTCATCTTAAGAATGACAGCCTGATCTCATCTCATACTATTGAACTTTTATCCATCTATTGTTGATTCACCTTAATGTTGATCTATAATCTACCACTAATAACTTGACCTCTTATGTAACAATACCACTAGGGCTCACGTCTCATCGGGGAACATCTGAAATGATTAGGCTGATCCACTTGGGGCTCTACCATGCTTCCATAACCGTATTTCATAGCATCTCAATGATTCACCTTACGTGGGTATTTTTATCCTGTACAATTCATGAAATCCCTCTTTTTTTCTTCAAGTCATTACTCAATCGAAGGCCCAAATGTCTTCCTTTATCTATCACAATTACAGACTCATTCTACTACTAAGGTAGTATTCTATCTCTTATAAATGCTACTAGTCTTAGACTCATTTGAGTTAATTTAGGCTATACTGAGCTTTCTATAACTTAGAGAAACCATTAGCTCTTCTTGTTTTCATGGGCTTAATCCTGAGGACTTATCCATTCTCGTCACCTTCTCACTCGTCTTTTCTTATCCTTACTCTTATCTTCCTAAAACCTTGTCGTCCACCATAATTTAGCTTGCAACCTAAACATATCCATTTATACTACTCGCAACCTTCCTTCAACTTGCTTGTATCGTAAATTTCCTTGTGTTATTCTGGAACATCAAGCGAGATATCACATTGTCTCAAACTCTTCTTTACTCTTTTAACTAGACCTCTCGATACCTAGAAACCGTAGGCTGAAAGATATTCCACTGACGATGCCGCTATCATTCCTGGATATTGAATCCCCGCGCTTCTAGCCGTCTATCCAAACTATGGACTATTCACAACCTTTTGCATTTGAGTATCTCGTACGTTATTCACCTTTACCTTACTTACTTTAAAGTCTCGCATCATATCTTCTATCTCTTTCATGACCTCCTTTCCACATAGGTATAATTCACATCCACAACTTGAACTTCTATTATAATACTTGCACCTCTTTACATGATTCGGTGAGAGCTTTATACTGACTTCTTATGAGGCTGGTACTCTTCTAACTGGCTTTATCGTAGATCCGTTATAGAATATGGTTGTAGTACTATCTCTATTGCACCTCTGATATTAAGAGTAATTCTGCAATATTATCAATCACGATTTCCATAATTTCCTAGGTCTGATAATCAAACTCTTGATTTACTTAGTTGATGCAACTCTTTAGTTTTCTCTTTCCTCTAATCAACCTTTATATAGGCTTAAGCTATCTTTCGATCTGCGACTCATGATATTAGTTATTACTTTAGCCCTTCATGGATGCTATAGAATATCCATGATTCAATCTTCTAGCACTTCAATCCTTTATCTACGACCTGGGCTCAATTCTTTTTTTAACTTATACCGGAATATTCTACGACTATATGATTATCAACATATATGATGTATGGATAGTACTTCGAACTCTTAAGTGTGTTCATACATAACTAACTCTGGATCATTTATCGAATAATTCCTTTTGTTCCTTCTCAGCTTTCTTTAAACGTAAGCTATTACTTTTCCTGGTCTTTCTGCCCCCTTGTTGCGTGCATACTTAGCTTATCTTAGTTCCCATGCATGCCAGAGTTTTCATGCAACTCATATGATCTAGAATATTACTTTTGATTTTACTTCCCGTTCATTAGCCACGGTAGGTGTCATTTTCTTTTGGAGTGCTTACAATATTGTTGTGTGAGTGTTATTACCCGACCATTTTCTCTTTAGGTCACTGTGCTTAGGTTGAAGCCTTCTTCCTTATTTCCTCAGCTAGTCTTTCATTGTAGTACTTAGGGAGGACCCTTTGACTCTTGTAAAGCTGTGAAATTATTATATTGTATACCAGATGGAATTTTTGATGTCCTTCCTCGCCTATAATTATCCGTAGTTATTTACCTCTACACCCTTGTGCTTGTAGGGTTGCTTCTGAACTGATATTTTGACTGTCTTCCTAGTGGCATTCTCTTTTATTTTTGTAACATTCATACAGTACCTTTAACTACCTAGACTCCTATCTGAATATTTCTCAAATATTACAATGTCATAACTGGGGGCTGAATTGACTATATTGGCTTTTTTCTATGTTTATCATGCACGATCTATTGATTCGTCTGTGTCCTCTTGTCTAGCTATTAACTAGGCTCTTCCTAAATCAACTACTAACTACTCGTTGGCCCATTCTCATATTAATATTTCGCGTAATCTTTCTTGAGTTATTTCCATTGTCTTAACTAACGTCTCACACTGGCTTCTTATCTATCAATAACATCTCGGGCAAGAGACCTTATTTCCTCTCCTTGCCGTCATACTTGCTTGATGTTCTGCAATCGTAGCATATCTGTAGGATTTGAATAAGTGTTATCTCATCCCTTTTTCATTGTTATCGCATTCTTCCTTTACCATTCCATAATTACTAGAACCACTTAATTCTAATTTAATGTCATATCACTCCATATTCCCCCCTTTAGGGGAGTACTAATATTTAGCGCTACGACGATCTACCTATAGATGTTTTACCTCTTCATCTTTGGTGTCTTCTCACATCATCGATGACCCATACTCGCCTTGTGGTAATCCTTCTATACCAAGGATAACAAAATTCCTTACTCGTGAGGGAGGCACCTAGTGTAACTGGCACATACAGTCCCTTAAGCTTAACTTTGCTCACATTGCTTGCTTTAGGGAAGCATCTTCCTGAATGACCTTTAAGGGTTTTTCTTCTGTTGTCCAATCTATTATCACCAGAACGCAATCTTTGAATTTCTCATGATGCCGACTATTATCAAATTACTCAGTCCCTAATTCATGTTTAGCTTACCTTGTTCACCAGCGCATACTGATTTCTATTAATTTGGAGGTCTAGTTTTTCCTTCTGGTAATCACGTTAGAGCCACGAACTTATTTCTTAAAATGAGGGTATGACTATATGGCCTTTACTCTTTTGTGGTCTCAAGGCCTGTCACCTTTCATCTTTTCCTTCACTTGACTATAGACTCTGTAATACTGTCATTTTTTTGACCTACCGTTTTCATCCATGTATCACATCTTACTCATAATAGTTCATTAACTCTCTTCTTATTTCCCGCTAACATTTCTATCTATCACTTTATTTTGAAAACTTTCAACAAGACATTCTTTTTCTTTTAGCTCCCCTCGCTCCATCCGCTGGCTCTTCGGGTTGCTTAACGTTCTCACTCTACTAGGGATGGGAGCCACACTTAGGTGATATTTATCCCTTCAAGGTTTCCAGTGCCTATCTTTGTAGTACTCATATCTACCTGTACTATTTTAGAGTGCACCATCTGGGTGTCTCACAAGGAGATCTATTAGCATATTTGCAATATCCTTAGGAAATGTGAACTAATGCTAACAATCCATCAACAATTTTGGGTTACTCTAACCCCAGTCGGATTCTGATATCCCTTCCTTCTCTTAAACAATATTTGTTAGCTCCCATAGGGCATAACATAGATCGGTGTGGCCAATTGTACATACCTCTGTTACTGTTGGAGGTAACTCATAATGCTTATATCTTTCTTCCTGAATGGTAAATAATGAAAATCTTCACTAACTGGGTACCTCGTACCCTTCTTCATCTTGCTTCTTTTACTTGTTGAAATTTGTATCTATCTTCTGAATCTCTCATTGCTTTTTACCATAGGGATGAATAAATATTCTTGTCTTAAGGCTCCTTATCAAGAAGCTTACACATCTTAGTACACACATGTTCTGCTGAAAACCTCATATTTATCCATCACAAGAATGATGCGAACTCAAGTTCCTCTAACTCAACTCTTCCACAATTATATCTCTTACCAACTGTCTTTCTGGATATAGGTATCGTTGTTTTACGAATATAATAGAATTTAGGAATTTGAATTTCTACGACTGAGCTCTACCATATGATCTAGAGTGTGGAGAAAGATTGACAATCCTAAATGCCCTGTAGCCTCCTTCTTATAAGTGTGGTGCACGACACACACACAAACAAGACTCTACTAGATACGGCTTGTAGACTCTCTAGGACAGAACTGCTCTGATACCACTTATGTCACAACCCAAACCGATGGGACGTGACGGGAACTCGGTACCTTACTCAACCGAGTACCAACGTAACATATCATTCTATCATAGGTAAATGAACCGGAGTAAATCATGAGGGAATACAAACTTATACATATGACATACTGGCCTATAAGACCAAAATGATCACTTGTACACTAAACATTGGCCAACAAGGCCATACAATCTTTCACATACATGACATATGTCTACAAGCCTCTAAGAGTATTAGACATCAAATGGGATAGGGTACCGACCTACCCATAAAGTCTGTAGCAAAATTCTGACATGATGACTCATAGACTCGGTTGCACTCCGAATGAGGTGGAGTCTTTCCGATCCTTCGTTGAATGCTAACCTCGTCTACTATAAGGGCTCGTCAAAACTGATTTTCTATACGTACAGTCATGAATGCAGCGTCCCCAATAAAGGACGTCAGTACCAATAATGTATCGAGTATGTAAGGCACATAAATAAGTATATAAAAGACATGGAAGAAACATGGAGTACATGAATCAACCTATAAGTCTGGATAACTCTGTAAATCATGAAATACTTATAGTGTCATTTATATGTGTATGAATGTCATGTTGTGCATAGGTACATGTGTTCATAACATCATCAAGCCTCTGAGAGTATCCCATCATATCATCTCGGTCACTGTGGGCAAAATCATCAATGTATACCAGCTGATCAGGTGGTGGTGCGTATATAACGTCGTAACCTTTTTCCATATACCATATATATATATATATATATATAATATACATATATATGTGTATATAACGTCATCTGGTCATGGGTCAATGTACATGTATAAATTAATGCAATGCATGAGAAAGTACGTCAATAAAATCTTTCAGAATGTCATATGACCATTATGCCTATCATGAAGTAAAAACTTTATCAACTGACATATTTTCTGAGACTTATAAATAGATGATAGAATAATAGGACACATGGGGAATCAGGAACATAAGCATCTCTAATATTTATATGATTAGAGCCATTTATGGAAGTTGTGCATTTACTCGTTTCGTTTGTATCGTATGGATCATGCCAAAAGGAAAGAAGGGATAGCCTTAACATACCTGAGCCGATTCTCTTGACAATCCCTCTAAAACACGTCAATTGCGACAACAGGTAACGACAAGATCGAAGTAGAGAAAAATTTGTATAATACTCTAGAGAAATATTGCACCGTACTTCCTTAGAATCACAAATCTCATGTTGCTATAGTATTATGTGGTATTGTATGAATTTTGTACATTGCTATCACATCATATAATTCTTAAGTATTTGCTGAAGCTTCTTTCTTAATTGTAGAGATATATGTATCTCTTAAGTGATTTAGAGAGGGGTCTTTAAATCTTAGTGGGTGTGGGCCCCACATATGTAATGACTAATCCCCAAAACATCCTTAATGTGACATCTTGCTTCATGAAGTAAGAGTCACTTGTTGGCTTTGTTATCCACTTCATGGGCTGCCACGTTGGTGCCCTTAATTATCCAAATAATTCACCATTTGCTTAATTAACTTATAATCCACACTAATCCAATGATTAACCAATTACCCACATAATTAAGAATTATATCAAATTACATAAAATACTACTCACTTTTAATATTCTTTGTACACCTTACTATCATGTCCATGTGGTACCATGTAGGGTACTAGTCCATAAATACCGAGTATTTTAGCTCGGGCCGTATTTTATCCCAAAATGTCAAACTTCGACGAAATTCATTTTCTTCGATTTGCTTACCCTCTCACCTTCATGAATTTATTCATCACGTGCTTGAAAAAGCATAATGCTTATAATCTCAAAATAATCCCATTCCCGAACTTACGTCGATTAACTTACGATGAAACTTTAACGTACGAAAATGCGGAATGTAATATCTCATTTCCGAGCTTTCATCAATTTACTTATGGCGTACTTTTAAGTACGAAAATATGAGGTGTAACACAAAACCTGCATCTAGCTTAGATATAAACCTAATTCCAATTATTAACTCCATGTGGATTCGATCCCGACCTAGTTGGGTTAAAACTGCATCGACCATCCTCTCTACTCAATAGTAGTGTAGGCTTGGACCCGATAACTTTTTGGTGTCGTTGCCGGGGAGTTAGATGATTTTAGCTATATATCTGAGTATTTGTCTGTTTTGTTTTTCTTTCCTTCCATTTTTCTAATTTGTTTGTGAATTGCTTTTAGGTACCAAATGGCTCTTAACAACGATGCCCTCGGAAATTTCCCATTGGGGGAGGAGGTAGATGATGACCAAGTGGATGAGATTCAACCCGAACTTCAATTAAACAGGCGAGACCCACCTCCTCATGATAATAACTCAAACCCTCCCCCACCTCCTCCAAGAGCAGCATACCGGGTGTTACCCAACGAAGGCTATGCGAGTGCAATAGTCCCGCCCCAGATTAGGGCAAGCAATTTCCAAATAACCAATGTCATGCTTACACTGTTGGAACAGAGGGGTTTCTTCACCGGAGCTCCACACCAAAACACCTACAAGCATCTCAAAGGTTTTGTTGACACGTGCTGGGTGAGCAAGCAAATCAACGTTTCTGAGGACACACTGAAGTTAAGGCTCTTCCCATTTTCTCTAAGGGGGAAGGCTTTAGATTGGCTAGAGAGGTTACCCAACCATTCCATACACACATGGGATGAGTTGGCCGAGAAGTTCATCGCAAAGTTTTTTTCTGGGACATATGGCAACGCTAAGAAATGAGATCCTTGGTTTTAAACTAGAGCCAAATGAACCACTGCAAGAGATTTGGGAAAGTTATCAACGATGGTTAAAGAATGTCCGAATAATGATATGACCGAAGCCATGATCCAACAAACATTCTACCGTGGCATCAACACAGCAAACCAATGTGTGGTTAACTAACTTGCCGGGGGGAACTTCATGAATACGCCATATGCCAAAGCATGTGAAATACTTGATGAGATGGCGGATACCTCTTCGGCGTGGCAAAGTCGAGCTAATGTGCCACAAGGTGATCCTAATGTTATTCACCTACACAAGAAGCTCCATGTCCACGGCCAAGCTATAGTCGAGTTGACTACTACCATGAACCAATTGGCCAAAGCTTAGTTGCAACAAGTTCAAAGGCCAAAAAAAGTGAATGTCATGGAAGAAGTGAATATGATGATCAACAAAAGAAGGCAACGAGGGCAACAAGTTCAAAAAAATCTGGACCAATTTGAGCAAAGTGGTAGTGGGTACAATCAAGATGATTCATATGATGATCAAAGTGAAGAGGCTCAATATGTGAACAATTATTAGGGTCAACGGGGCAATGCTCTGAATCAACAACAATGGAGATCACAAGGAAATTGGGGAAATCAAGGTCAACAAGGAAATTGAAATAGTGGCAACAACAACAACCAAGGAAATTGGGGGAACAACAACAATAAAGTTGGGGTGGTAACAATAATAGGAGTTGGGGAGGCAATAAAAATCAAGGGGGTTGGAACAACAATAATCAAGGGAATCGGGAGTCGGGCTTTCAAAGGCCCCCGATGTATCAACAACCGAACAACCCACCACCATATCCATCATAAGGTCCTAACTCTTCAAACAATGAGATAGGACATATTGAAACCATGTTCGAGCAAATGATGAAGAAAAATACCGTCTCCGATGCCTAATTAGCCTCCCCTAAGGGGATACTACCAAGTGATACGGTAGTAAACCCAAAGGGTGGGAATAATACGGGCCATGCTACGGCGGTGACTACAAGAAGTGGTAGAGGTGGAGTTGCTAGTACCTCTAATCTAGAAAGGTTGTGAGTGATGATGTGTTGGTGCAAGATGATGATGAGCCGAGCAATGATGTGCAAGTGAATGATGAGAATGTGAATGATGAAGTGAGGATATACATTGATGACAACGTGGAGGAAATACAAAATGATGTGAACCCATCTAGGGAACATGTGATAGACATACCAAAACGGTAGTGCCCAAAGCCAAGGCTCTTTTCCTCCACCATATCCTCAAAGACTTGCAAAACAAAACAATGAGAACCAATTCAAGAAATTCATTGATATGACAAAAATTTTGTCCATAAATGTGACTTTGGTTGAAGCTCTAGAACAAATGTCGGGATATGCCAAGTTCATGAAAGACTTGGTAACAAAGAAGAGATCAATAAACTGTGAAATGATCAAAATGACACATCAAGTGAGTGCTATTTTGCACTCCATGGCTCCAAAGTTAGAAGACCCTGAGGCTTTTACAATCCCATGCACTATTGGTAGTGCCGACTTTGCCAAAGCTTTGTGTGACTTGGGGGCAAGCATTAACTTGATGCCATATTCTGTGTTCAAGAAATTGGGGATTGGGAAACCAAGGCCCACATACATGAGGTTACAAATGGAAGACAGGAGAATGAATAGGCCATTGGGGATAATTGATGATGTGCTAGTTCGGTTCGACAAGTTCATACTTCCCGCAGATTTTGTGATACTTGACTGTGAGGTTGACTATGAGGTGCCGATCATATTGGGGAGACCTTTCCTAGCTACAGGGAAAGATTTAGTTGATGTGGAAGCTGGGGATCTCACCTTCCGGGTGGGCGATGAAAAAGTTATGTTCCATGTTTGCAAGTCAATGAGGCAGCCTAATAGCAACAAAATGTGTTCGTTTGTGGATCTTGTGACCGAAGTAATTGTTGATGACACGAGTGCCATGATTAATGTTGAAAACCCATTGGAAGATGTGTTGTTGAATCATGATGTGGATGAGAAGGAAGGCTTGGTGGAATATGTCAATGCGTTTCAAGGAGTGGGTTCAAATACATATGGCCCCGGAAACTTTCCTTGGACCTTGAGAATAGGAAGACTCCACCAACAAAGCCCTCAATCGAGGAACCTCCCATATTGGTGTTGAAGCCTTTGCCTTCACACCTCAGGTATGAGTTCTTAGCCCCTTGTTCCACTTTACCTGTTATTCGTTCCTCGCGCTTAACTAAAGTGTAGGTAGATGTCACCCTTGCGTTGCTCCAAAGGAGGAAGAAGGTAATAGGTTAGACATTGGCAGATATTTGGGGTATAAGCCCCGCCTTTTCCATAGACAAAATCATATTGTTGGAGGATGCCAAACTCTCCGTGGAACATCAAAGAAGGTTGAATGAGGCCATGCAAGAGGTCGTCAAGAAAAAAGTCATCAAATGGTTGGATGCTGGGGTTATCTACCCCATTTTTGATAGTTCATGGACTTCACCGGTACAATGTGTCCCAAAGAAGGGGGCATGACTATGATTACAAATGACAACAATGAGTTGATCCCTACAAGAACTGTCATCGGTTGGAGGGTATGCATGGATTATATGAAGCTCAACAAAGTGATTCGGAAAGACCATTTTTCGCTTTCATTTCTTGATCAAATGTTGGATAGGTTAGCTAAACATGCTTATTATTGCTTATTGGATGGGTATTTCGGGTAAAACTAGATTCTTATTGCACATGAAGATCAAGAGAAGACCACTTTCACTTATCTGTATGGCACATTTGCAATCTCAAGGATGCCGTTTGGTCTATGTAATGCACCAACTAATTTTTAGTGGTATATGATGGCAATATTCACGGATATGGTGGAGGACTTCATCGAGGTTTTCATGGATGATTTCTCTATTGTGGGGGATTTTTTTGATGAGTGTTTGGATAATCTTGATAAAGTCTTGGCACGTTGTGAAGAGACTAACTTAGTGCTTAATTGGAAGAAGTGTCATTTTATGGTTGAGGAGGGCATTGTCCTCGACCATAATATCTCCAAGAATGATATTGAAGTGGATAAAGCAAAAATTGAAGTGATATCAAAACTCCCTCCTCCTACTTCCGTCAAAGAAGTGAGGAGCTTTCTCAGCCACGCGTGGTTTTACCGTCGTTTCATCAAGGATTTCTCAAAGGTGGTGAACCCCTTGTGCAAGTTGTTGGAAAAAGATGCCAAATTTGTGTTCAATGATGATTGCATGAAGGAATTTGAGCTACTCAAGTATAGGTTGACTACCACTCCCATTATTACCACACCGAATTGGAGCTTACCATTTGAGCTCACATGTGATGCTAGCGATGTGGCGGTAGGAATGGTATTGGGGAAAAGAATCAACAAGATATTCCATTCGGTTTACTATGCTAGTAAGACCATGAACGATGCCCAAGTCAACTATACGGTGACCGAGAAAGAACTCTTAGACATTGTCTTTGCTATGGAAAAGTTCCGCCCATACCTCATGGGTACCAAAGTGATTGTTCACACCGATCACGCGACGCTTTGTTATTTGATGAGTAAGAAGGACTCAAAGGCTAGATGGATGAGGTGGGTACTTCTTCTACAAGAGTTTGATCTTGAAATCATAGACTGAAAAGGGAGTGAGAATCAAGTGCCGGACCACTTGTCCTATTTGGAGGAGGAGGGGAGGCCCCATGATGGCCTTGAGATTAATGATTTGCTTTCGGATGAACAACTCCTTTCCATGTCTTTGACTGAGATGCCTTGGTTTGCTGATGTGGCTAACTATCTTATGAGCGGAATTATCCTGAATGAGTTCTCTTCAAACCAAAGAAAGAAGCTCAAACAAGACTGCTTGGATTTTTATTGGGACGAGCCATATCTTTTCAAAATTTTCACCGATGGTATTATCCGGAGATGTGTTATAGAAGCAGAGCAATTGGGTATTCTTGAAGCTTGCCATTCCTCGTGCTATGGTGGTCACCATGGTGGGGAGAGAACTGCTACAAAGGTCCTAAGTTGTGGATTCTATTGGCCTACCTTGTACAAAGACGCTAGCGAGCTTGTTAAGCGCTGTGATGATTGCCAAATAGCCGGTAGGGTTTCCAAGAAGAATGAGATGCCTCTCACTACCATCCTTGAGATTGATATTCTTGATGTATGGGGCATCGACTTTATGGTCCCATTTGTGAGTTCGTGTGGGAATACCTATATTCTTGTTGCTGTGGATTACGTTTCCAAATGGGTTAAGGTTGTGGCTTTGCCTAACAATGAAGCACGAAGTGTGGTGGCTTTCTTGAAAAAAAAAATATTCACAAGGTTCGGCACCTAAGGGCCATCATTAATGATGGGGGTTACATTTTTGCAACAAAGCGTTTTACACTTTACTCTCCAAGTATGGTATCACTCACAAGGTGTCAACCCCCTATCACCCCCAGGCAAGTGGATAGGTTGAGGTCTTCAACATGGAGATCAAGAGTATTCTATCCAAGACTGTCAATGCAGATCGGATTGATTGGTCAAGGAAACTTGAAGATACTTTATGGGCCTATAGAACAACTTACAAGACTCCAATTGGTATGTCTCCGTATCGGTTGGTGTTTCAGAAAGCATGTCACCTCCCAGTGGAATTAGAGCATAAGGCCATGTGGGCGTTGAAGAAGTTGAACCTAGAGTGGGATGTAGCTGCAAATCTTTGGGTGGAGAAATTGAATAAACTTAATGAGTTCTGGTTCCATGCGTACTCTAGTTCGTCCCTGTATAAGGACAAGATGAAATACCTACATGATAAGTATATCCGGAATAAAGAATTCAAAAAATGTGACCTTGTTCTTTTATTCAACTCTCGGTTATGGATATTTCTGGGAAAGCTAAAGTCAAAATGTAGTGGTCCCTTTGAAGTGGTGCATGTAACTCCTTTTGGTACTCTAGATTTGAAAAAAAAAAGAATGGTGAGATCTTTAGAGTCAATGGGCACCGAGTGAAGCACTTCCTTGGTAAGGTTGATGATGGCCACATTGTGGCATTGATATATTTCAAGTGAATGATGGTAACATGCGTCGTGCCACGACATTATATCAGGTGCTTCTTGGGAGGCAACCCATGTGTTTTTTCCTTTTGATTTTCTTCTTAGATAGGCATTGTTTTGGACTAACTGGTTGTAAATTATATGTAGGAATTGGTTGTGCAGTGCAAAAAATTGACAAGGAAGAAATTTGGCTAAGTGACAAAAGTTCACGGATAGTTCCCAAAATTTCACGGACCGCGTGAGCACTTCGCGGCCGCACAATTCTGTGTGCAGTCGTGTAGTTGAATTGAGCAAAATGCCAACTCTCTGATGTTAGCCTATCAAAATCCCTTCAGAGTTCCCAGCAGCGTTCAAATTTTTGTGGACCACATAAATTTTACGGCCGCGACCAATATTTTGCGGACTGCGCCCATGTGTTTGAAGCAGATCTACAAAAGGTAACAGAGTGCGAACCGCAACAAAATTTTGCGGCCACACTCATGTAAGGCGGTGGGTCCATTGGTTCTAAGTATAGAGAGGAGTTCCTGAACCATTTTACACTTTACGAACCCCAACTTTTTACCACACCTAAAAAGCACTGTTCATCTCTCCTTGCTCTCATTCTCATCTCACTCACTTCAAGTGTAGATTTCCTACAAATTTTATAACCGGTATGTTCAATTCAATGGTTTGATTTTATCTTTGTCATTTCTTTTCTCTTTGTTTTAATTTTTCTTTTTAGTTAGGGTTAGATGCATGCCATAATGTCAAATTAATGCTTAATTATTGCTTAAATACATGTGGGTAGTGTTTGTATGCCTAATAGGGGCTGGGGTTATTAACTTTGTATGGTTAATTACTATAATTTTGTGCACAAATTAGTGAAAACCCTAGTTGTCAGTGTTCTTCAGTGCTTATTTCATTTGAAATGCGCGGTTGCGGTCATTTTTCCGCGGTCCGCGATAGGGTATGCGGCCGCGTCCAAAACTCCACGGTCCGCGATACCCTAACTTCAAAGCACTGAGGGTTGTTTAGCTTTCGCGGCCGCGGTCACTTTTCTGCGGTCCGCAGTTGGTCTTTTGTGGCTGTGTCCAAGTTTTCATGGTCCGCGCTTTTGAACTTCAGAGAGTCTGTCAATTGTCTTCGCAGCTGCGTTCACTTTTATGCGGTCCATGATGGGCAGTTCGAGGACGCATTCACTTTTATGCGGTCCGCGATGCCCTATTCCGAGAAGCACTGTTGTTTATTTCATCTGTATTGCTTTAAGACAGCATGATTGAACCCCAACTCTAACTGTCTTTCACTACTTGTGTGTTGCAGAAAATTGTTCGTTCTCGTGGTGAAGGAGCCAAATCAAAAGGGAGGGCAGAATCCTCCCGAGGCCGGGGCAAAGGAAGGCAGGCATTGCCCTTAGCAGCTCAAAGAATTATAAGCAAAAAGGCTACTCTTGTGAGACCTCCTACTGACTCGTCAGACACAAGTGAATACCTCCCATCTCAGGATACTTTTGAGGGAGAATCTGCATAACAACAATCGAAGGCTCAATCAAAACCTTACAAATTGGTCAATGAACCTCTCTCCTCTTTTGGGTCGTTTGATGGCTCGGGGGGAGGTAGCGAGGCTTCGGAAACATCTTCCCTACCTGCTACAACATCAGCCTCAACAGCTGCCCCTATTAATATTGATGATGATGACGAGGTCCCGGATGACGGGAAAGGGGGAGATACCAATTTGGAGGGGTTAGCCAGGTCAAGAAAGCCCAAGGTGTGGGCTGATAGATTCGTGAATGAGAAAGCATATTTGACATTCCGGGAATGGTGGCCCCAAAGGTCGCTCACCCTTGAGCGTCAGTTCATAGAGAGAAACCTCTTTCCCCATAATCCAGATGTCAATAAACAATTTGAGGAGAGAAAAGGGTGGAAGTACTTCACCAGCAAAGTGGAGGATACAAATGAGTACCTTGTCAAAGCGTTCTACGCAAATGTTGCCCACATCAAAAAGGGCATCACTGTGACAAAGGTCCAGAACTTGAAGATCAGGTTTGATGGCCATACTTTGAACAACTATGGCGGTTTTGAGGTTGTGGAAGCCGTGCAATACTCGGAGAAGATGGCCCTAGATGAAGCAGCCCTTCCATGGCAGGCAGAGATATTAGCCATTCTAGGGATGACACCGGTATGGCTCGCAGCTGGAGTCCCAATAGCCAAAAACACCCTCAGCTTTGAAGCCAAAGGGTGGTCCACATTTGTGTGTAGCCGGCTGGACCCGTGCCAGCATGATAATGTCGTGCCACTCTCCCAGGCGATCTTGATAGCTTCCATCATGGCGGGGTATCCAATCAATGTGGGAACCTCATGTCCTATCACATCTCTAAGGCAGTTGGAAAAGAAGAAAGATCATATCCCTACCCCAACTTCATCACCATGTATCTCGAGGACCAAGGGGTCGAGAAGATGCACTATGACACAAAGGTGAGGCCTAAAAAGCCTTTCTCCTATTATAGCCTCCAAAGACCGAACAACCCTAAAGCAAAGGGTAAAGCCACTGCCTCCACTGGCCAGTCTGAAGAGCCAAGGGTAGTGGCCACCGGGTCAGAGCCTTCCACAGCAGAGGGATCTTCAGCTGCCATGCCTCCTCCTTAATTTGGACCATCCATCACCGTGCCATTATCTATGCCTTCATCTTCCACTTACCCTCTGACTGCACTGCGGGTTTCTCAGGGATTATCTAGCATCAACAACTGGATGCAGGCAGCTACATCAAAGCTATTTGTCTTATCCAGTGCAGTAGCATCACAGTTAGCCTAGCACAGCTTTAGGTACCTCCGTCAGTGGAGGATTTATTGAAGGAGCTTCTAGACAACTAGAAGAAGCTTTTAGACAACCATAAGAAGATCCTAGAGACTTTGGATACACATGGAAAGGTTCTCAAGGATCTGGGCAAGCAAGTGAAGAAGATGAAGAAGACTTAGGCCTCAAAGGAGTCAATGGAGCTGCTAAATAAGGAGGTAGAGAAGTTTACATATGCTGGAGACATCCTACTGGACTTGCTCATGGAGAAGCAAGCCCCAACAGCATAGGCAGCAGAGCATGAGGCACCAGATGCAGCAACTGGCCAGTTTGAGGAGCTGGCTGCCACTACGCATATTGCTGAGGAGATGATCCAGATGCTCCGCAACCCCGTGGTCCCCCAGTTAGAGGATGTGGAGAGCCAGTAAGAGGATCCGAAGGGAGCTGATGATCCTATGTAGTCCGAGGACCCCACTCATGTGCCTGACTCGATGCAGACAGAGACCACATAGGGAGTTTTCTTTACTCTATAATCCTTTCCCCGATCTTATTTTGATATTAACATTAAGGACAATGATATCTTTTATTTGGGGAGGGGGGTCCATTTTGATTTGGTGATGATTTGATGACATTGGCATGTAATAACTATGATACTATTTTTTAATGACATTGGCATGTAATAACTATGATACTATTTTTTTATTTTTATTGATCGTTATTTTTACTTTTGGTATGTATATAACTCTACCATTCGATGTATATATATTCATTTCCCTTTGGTCTATATTTGTTTTACTCCATTATTGTAGATATTCATTTTACTTTCCGTAGTTACTTCATAACTTCTTACGTATTTCTCCTTAATAGCTTAGATTTTTATTTCCTTTAGTAGCTTCTTTTTACATTTTACGTGATCAATAAGCCTTTGGTTTTCTTAATGCCACAACTCTTTCCAAAGGTGGATGTTGTGTGAACCGGGTGGCTATTCCCAACGATAGATGGCGTGACAACCTTCTTAAGGAATTGAGTCCGTATTCTTTTTGCTTTGATATGTAGTAGTAATGAATAAAAGTATCTCAAGCAGAATTCACTTGGTACTAACACATTTACCTTCGACCTAATGGTTAGAGACAAGTTGATTGACAAAGAATAGCTCTAGTTGTGACCTTTAGACTCTTGAGTTGACTAAAACAATCATCGAGTTGTTTCTTTGAGCCATTTGTGATGTTCAATCTTAGCTAGGGTTGTTGTGGTCCATCGACTCTATTATCTTTAACAATCCAACAACTTGCGAGGTGAGGTATTGAATTGCAAGTCCAAGTTCTGTGCCAATAAGTCTAGAACTTTCCCTAAATGTTTGTCTAGGCAAAATTCTAAGTATAGCTCAACTTAAGAAATGATTGTAGGCTCTCCCTGGTCCAATTTGAAACTTGAAAGCTTCCATAGCCTACCAATATGATATCCCTAGTCAACCCCTTTGAGCCGAAGCCCTTTTTCTTTCAATAACCACGTTACAAGCCTTTATCCTTTTTATGATGACCCTCTTTTGTTACCCGATCTTTCCTTGGCATTCTTGATAGACAAGTAGCAAAAGCATAAGTTTGGGGGAGAGACGAGGAATGCGAAAGTGATAAAAGGTACAAAGAAAAAAAAGAAATGAAGAAAAGGGAAGGAAAAAAAGAAAAGAAAAGAAAAGAAAGAAAAGCCAAAACAAAATATGTCAAAAAGAAAGTGAATAAGATAGAAAAGTGAAGAGATTCAAAGAAAGCAATGATGAAAGACATGGAATGATTATAAAAGGAGAAAAATGATTGTCATGAGCAAAAAAGAGTGACAATGTGTCTCTCTAGTTCCCCTAAGGAAGAAGAGAATGACTGAAAGAGTCAAAAAAGTATGAGCCGAAATGAGAAAATGGAGTGCTTAAGGAAAGATGAAACCATCATATACCAATAAGTCCTACCTTGATCCAAAGCCTTCATTACATTCCCCCAAAAACCCTATAGAATTTCGAGTTGAGTGAGCTTACATTAGTGGTGATTTACATAAAGGTCAAGCTTATGGTATTTAGAGTCGGACTTATGACATTCCTTTGAGAGAGATGTGTGTACTTCTTCATAATCCTTGTTTTGAGTGCTACAATCTAAAGTGAGATTTGCTTATGGAGAGTAGAGGAAGAGGAGTTTGGGTTCCACAATGACCTACGTAATAGAGCGAGCTTCCTTGATGAATTAAGTCAACTCTTGATGCTCTAGTGTCGCATTAGAACTATGGTACTCAAAAGGTTTTTGTGTTGTTGATAATTCATTTATGTTGAGGGTAATTGTTAGTCCGAATTGATGCTTGATGGAGTCACCTTAGGCCAGCTGAAATATCCTTTTCTTTTTTTCTTGTGGAGGTGGGAACTACCTTATTTGTTTGAGGACAAGCAAAAGCTTAAGTTTGGGGGAGTTGATAAGTGGGGATTTTAGCCGATTATTTGCTCTCTTTTACTTGTGTTTTGGGCCAAAAATGCGTGAAGATATTTCCAGAAACTAACTTAATATGCTTGCTTGCATGGATTGTTAAAAATGAGCCAAAGGAGCCATATTCAACTCATAAAGGAGTCAAAACTTGAACAAAAACCAAAACTGTGCCAACAGATGAGAAACGCGGATCGCGCCAAGATTGTGCGGCCGCGAACACTATATCGAGGTCCACTAAATGAAGAATCTGAGAGACGGATTTTTAGGCTACAACACGAACGTGGACCACGTCCGAAAAGTGCAGCCACGAAAGTACCTGTGCAACCATGATTGGATTTGCGCGGACTACGGTTGCTGAGGTTCAGAGAGTTCACATTTCAAGCTAAAATAAGAAGTGCGGTCTGCATTATAATTACGCGACCACGAAATTCTCCTATGCGACCATTATGAAAATTATGCAGTCCGTGAAACCATGCTCAACCCAGATCCAGAAGTTAAAAGCACAGACCGCGATAAGAATTACGCGGCCGCGAAAGCAAGAGTACGGCCGCGGTCAGAATTACGTGGCCGCGAAACCTCCGCAGGGGTATTTTTGTCCGAAAATTTCAGCTTAGTATAAATAGATCTTTTTATCATTTTTAGGTAAAGTGATGTATTAGAGGAGCACCTGAGATGGCTGACTTTACTGCTTTTGGAAATTTTGTACTAGATTCATCTTTTAACATTAGATTTTCATCTTTTAATCTAGTAATATGAATTTCATCTTCTTTTTATCTTTGATTTCTGTTATTTTCATGAGTAGCTAAACCCATAGCTAGGGTTGTGACCCAACCCTAGTGTGAGTATTTGATGGGTATTGAATTTTAGGGCTTGAATGTATATGGGTTAGTGATATTTAGCCTAGTTCTTGTTAGAACTATAGAGTTAGTGGTTGTAAATACTGATTCATGCCTTTATGACTTAGTCTCTACTTGAGAAAGAGGGACTAATTCTAGGAAAGCTAGGCTAACAAGGAATTGGGTGAAATCAAGAAATTGATAGTCCCAATTAAAGGGTTAAACCTAGAGATAGTAATACCCGACTTGAGCTAAAATCACTTGAATTGCATGAATACTCATTTGGACTTGAGAAAGCCAAATTGGGCAAAATCACTCAAACTACCGAGAGATATAGAGTGAGTACCCGGGTGTGATAGCTATATTAAAACTTCAATTAATCACACGATTGTCCTAGATTCTTGTTACCTGTTAGATATCCACCTAGGTGGAAGTCACTATTTTAGTCCCTTTAAACCCTTGAAAATCAACAATAAAAACATTGTACTTAGTTTTATTACATGCAATAGAATAGAAGTAAAAGTAGAAATCAAACCAAACATTTATGGAAGTGTAATTAGATTCAAAACCCGCATCTAGCTTAGATATAAACCTAATTCCAATTATTAACTCCCTGTGGTTTAGATCCCGACCTAGTTGGGTTAAAATTACATCAACCATCCTCTCTACTCAATTGTAGTGTAGGCTTGGACCCGATCAAAATGTCGCGGTTTCTTCATGCTGATCAACAAGAAAAACAAATTGAATGGACCCCGGAATGCCAGCAAGCTTTGAGAGATTTGAAAAGGTACTTGTCAAGCCCTCCGTTACTATCAAAACCAAAGGAAGGTGAAACACTGTTGGTCTACCTCACAGTCTCAGAAATAGTAGTAAGTGTAGTTCTAGTCCGTGAGGATGAAGGTACGCAATCTCCCATATATTACGTTAGCAGAATTTTAACGGGAGCAGAAACTCACTACCCACATTTGGATAAGCTAGCCTTATCTCTCATAGTCGTCGCTCGGAAGCTGAGGCCTTACTTCGAATGTCACCCGATAGTTGTGGTAACCACCTTTCCCCTGTGGAACATCCTTCACAAACCCAAACTCTCAGGTAGATTGGCAAAATGGGACGTCTAAATGAGTGAATTCAATATAGAATATAAACTAAGAACTGCGATTAAGTCACAAGTTTTGGCCGACTTTGTGGCCGATTTCAATCCGATATTGCTGCCTTTAGCAACCAAAGAAGTAGTGATGGTGTCAGAATCGATATCAGGAGTTTGGACCTTATTTACGGATGGAACTTCTAACATAAAGGGGTCCGAGTTTGGCATAGTATTAACCACGCCATAGGGAGAAACCTTAAAGCAAGCCATCAGAACGGTCCCTTTAACTAACAATGAAGTAGAGTATGAAGATTTGATTGTAGGACTCAAACTGGCCTGGGGACTAGATGTCGAGGTCATAAAATCAGAGTTGATTCCTACCTGGCGGTAAATTAGGTTTACGAGATGTTTGAAACCAAAGAGGAGTGCATGCAACAATATGTAGTGAAGATCCAGGTTCTGCTAGCTCGATTTTGGGAGTACTCAATTATTCATATCCCGAGGGAAGAAAATGCAGAAACAGATACACTGGCTAATCTCGGTTCATCAACAAAAAGGAGGGATCAAATTCCAAGATGGTAGTACAACTCATGCACTCGGTCTTGTACATAGAAAGCTATGTTGAGGTAAATACGACTAATTTGTTCTGGGACTAGAGGAATGAGATCATCAATTATATCGCATATGGGAAGTTGCCCGAAGACTCTAAGGCATACCGGGTGCTGCGCGCCATAGCAGCACGATATAGCTTTAAAGGAGGCCAATTGTAAAGGAAATCTTTTCAAGGCTCGCTGGCTCATTGTTTGAGAGCGTTGAAGCTAAATTGTTTGCGAGAGGTCCACTAAAGGATATGTGGAAATCATACGGGCACATATTCCTTAGTACTAAAATGGTATTGGCGGGATATTATTGGCCCCGAATTGAACAAGACGCCAAAGCCTTTGTGCAAAAATGCGATAAGTGCCGACGCTACGCACCGTTGGTACATCAACCAGCAAACCATTACATTCAGTTCTGTTTCCATGGCTATTCATGAAGTGGGGAATGAATATCGTCAGACCACTACCGCCGGCCCCAGGGAAGGTAAGGTTCCTTTTAATTTTAACTGACTATTTTTCTAAATGAGTTGAAGCAGATCCTTATCAGAAAATCAGTGAGCGTGAAGTGGTGGATTTCTTATGGGGAAAAACAATTTGCATATTTGGAATACCAAAAGAAATAGCCTGCGATAATGGGCCATAATTTATAGGTGCAAAGATCTCAAATTTCCTTGAACATCTGAAAATCAAGAGAATCACATCTTCACCCTATCATCTGAGCGCGAAGGCTAGAAGGAATCGACAAAACAAAGTGATTATACAAAATCTCAAGAAAAGGTTGGAAGCGACTAAAGGTAAATGGCCTGAGGAGCTACCTGGAGTGTTATGGGCATACCAAACAACGGCCAAATCAAGCATAGGAGAAACCCCTTTTTCCCTCATGTATGGAGCAGAAGCCTTAATCCCCATGGAAGTAGGAGAACCTACCTTGAGATATTTTCAGGCGAGCGAAGAGACGAACAACGAAGCGATGTCAGTCAGCTTGGAGCTACTCGATGAGCGAAGGGACTTGGCACATATAATAATGGCAGTCCAGAAGTAGAGAATGAAAAGATATTATAATCAAAGAGCCAACTTCCATTACTTTAAAGTGGGAGACTTGATTCTAAGGAAAGTAACTCAAAACACCCAGGAACTCAATGCAGGGAAGTTAGGTCCAACCTGGTAAGGACCCTACCGGGTTTCAGCTGTCACCGGAAAAGGTTCATATTAGTTGGAGAATCAGGATGGAGAAAAGTTGACAAGCAACTAGAATGTGGCACACCTCAAAAGATATTATTACTGAAAAATATCACCTGTATTGAAAGTATGTGTTGTACTCTTTTTCTCTTCGTCCAATGAGTTTTTTCGGCAAGGTTTTTAACAAGGCAGCAACAAAAAGCATACTACTAAGAAAGCTTCAATAGTAGCAATAAGACCTTTAATAGCAAGGCACACAAGCGAAGATGTTACATCCTGTACTTTTCTATGTTGGATTTGTCATAAGATAATTGACATAAGTTCAAGGACAAGATTATTTTTTAGGTTATAAGTATTTATGTTATTTCAAACAAGTGATAAGTAAGTGTTGTGAAGGTCAGAGGGTAAACAAATTGAAGAAAGCGAGTTTCTTGATGTTTGATATTTTGGGATAAAATACGGTCCAAGCTATAATACCCCGTATTTATGAACTAGTGCTATACTACATGAGCATGATAGTAAGGTATATAAAATATATTGGTATTTAAGTGAAGCGAGACCTAGAAATCATTGTGTGAATAATTGGTTAAATGTTGGTATAAAGTCATGGAATATGGAATTAGTTATAAGTGGATAAGTGTCATTTGTATGAATCCACATGGAATCATAAGGATAAGGGGGACTCATGACTAATCAACTTTATAAGGATTGAGGTGGCAGCAAGTAGGGAATTCAATATTGACTAGGCAAGTCTTGGAGCTAGGTGGCAAGATTAGGGAGTTTTGGTTGCTTAGTCAACAAATAAGTGGGGTGGATAAGCATTTACGTGGCAGCAAGTATGGGTCTTGATCAAGACAAATGGTGACTCTTTGGTTTATGGGATTAGGTGGCATTTTAGGGGAATTTATGGGCTTCCACATGGCATAAAGTTGGCCAAGGGTGGTACCAAAGTGCACATGAGTCATAGCACTTGGTATGTCTTATTTACACGTGACAATGCAAGCCTTTAAGCCTTCATGATATACTTCTTATGATATAGAAAGAAGCTTGAAATCTTTCTTTCTATTAATAGGGAGTCTCTTACTTTAGAAACATAACAAAAACATACATCCGTGATACTCCATATGTCCAGCAACATGAAATATGCCATGATCAAAAGAAGTGCTTAGTTCTTGTTCAAAGATTTAGAAGGAGCAAAAGTTGTTCTTGGCAAGCTCAAGTAAAAGTCTTTGATAAATTCCTCAAGTAAGGTATTTTAAGGTTAATCCTTCTTTCTTTTGGTATGATCCAAGTAACGAAACGTAAACGTAATGTTATTCCATAAATGGTTCTACTCTTAAAAGTTAAGGATATCTATGTTATTTATTCATGTAAAGTGATGTCTAAGTATGTTCCTAAATCTCTATTGAGGTATTTAATAAAGATGTTAATGCTCATAATATAGTGATACATGCATCTTCATGCATTTACCATCGTGTTACGGCCGGTTGGGCAGTCATGCATTTACCACCGTGCTATGGCCGGTTGGACAGTCATTCATTTACCACCGAGCTACGGCCAGTTGGGCAGTCATGCATTTACCATCGAGCTATGACTGGTAGGGCAGTTACCACCAGTTGGGCAGTCATACATTTACCACCGTGCGACGGTCGATCGGGCAGTTACCACTGATCAGTTGGGCAGTCATGCATCAAACGATATGGATAATAGTCTCAAAGAGAAGCATTATATATATATATATATATATATATATATATATATATATATATATATATATATATATATATATATAAGTATAATAAATATACATATACAGAGATTTAGGTTGATTCTTATATGTCTTTAATTAATATTGACTTATGGTTATGTTTTCGTTCTGCCTTACATACTCAGTACATTATTCATATTGACGTCCTTTTGTTGGGGATGTTGCATTCATGCCTGCAGGTATAGATAATCAGTTTGACAAGCCCTCATAGTAGACGAGGTTAGTATTCAGCGAACGATCGGTAAGACCCCACCTCAGTTGGAGTACAACTGAGTCTATAAGTCATCGTGTCAGAGTTTTGCTACAGATTTATAGGTAGGCCGGTACCCTGTCCCATTTGATATCAAATACTCTTAGAGGCTTTGTAGACAAAGGTTCATTTTGTACAGTATGTCAGAGGCCTTATGTATTCATGTTTTAAGAAAGATGGTTACAGTGTTTCCCACTCATAGTTATACATTTCAAGTTGTGGCTATGTTGGCCCGTTATAGTTACAGAGAGAAAAAATGAGTTATAGAGCGGTTCGCTCGGGCCAGTACAGTACCGGGTACCAGCCACACCTTCCCAAGTTGCGGCATGATAGAAGAAGCACTCCGGAGCGGTTAGATAATCTTTGGCTCGATAGCAAAATTCCCACCGGAAAAGTTAGTTTGTTATCGAGTAAAGGTTATCCGACCCTTCACGAGTGCAAATCACTATAGGATTGTTAGATAGTTCTTTGCTCAATAGCATTAATTCTTAAGGGGAAGCGAAGTTTGTTACCGAGCTGAAGATTGTCTAGTAATTCACTAGTGGGGTCCTCGAAGGTGCAAAACTTTCAGTGTTCCAATTTGCATTCTTCGCATTTGAACACTGGGGGAAATGATATAAGGATACGACAACAATGACTGCCACGACAAATGGAGCACAAAAACCAGGAACATAGTTGTATCATCAAGACCGGGGATTGCGCAGCCAGCCCCGTAGAAACAAGTTATACAAGTTAGCCATAAGAAATGACAATTTCATTTTAGCATAACGAATGCTTATGTACTTTTTGAAAAGGGAAGGAATAAAGTAAAGTCCTTTTATTTTCCATATTGTTTCTTGTCTGACCGATGAATTGATTTTATCATTTGAAAGTTAAACAAGTACTTCAAATGTTAGTGATGTAATGAACAAGAGACGTCTTCTTCAAGAACACCGTAAACATAAGAGGGCCCTCTCTTATAAAAACACTCATGATAAAAGGGTTGATTTCGTAAGAACTTGTTCCCGAAATAAAAATGCTTTTGGGAGAAAATACACCCAAGGCCTTACATAATAAGACGCAAACAGTAAAACTTGCTCAGAACACTTACGCAAAAAAGGATGCAAAGATTAAAACTTGCATAAATGTTTAAACGAAAGAAAGACTCATGCAATACTTGAACAAAAGATGTCTTTATTCATAATAAACGTGCTGAAGTGACACAGACACAAAGTTGGAAAAAGAAAGGAAAATCTAAACTGCTGCATCTCCGGAACCCGAATGAAGAGAAGTGTCCGCGACCCCAGAAATGGGGAGATCCGTCGATGGCTCAACATCTTGGCCCCCATCAGTTTGGCCTTCAGCATCTTCGCCTTTTCGTTTCCTTTTCAGTTCTAGAAGTTTTCGAATCGGGATTGGAAGAACCCGAAGTGTCGGCCTTGCCGGGAGATCCCTTTTAGCAACTGACTCAAGCTCAAGGGCCTTAGCAATTTCAGTATCAAAGTCACTGATACCCGCTTTAGCCTCTTCCAAAAGTTTTCTCCTTATGTTGTACATAACGTAAGTCTTCTTAACAACGAGGGAAGCCACTCGGCGCATAAGTTCTTCTTTGAGTTGGGTAACCTCAGCAGAAAGGTTTTCCCGGGCGGATCGAACGGATTGAGGCTAACATTGATGTCACGGACAGTTGAGCTAAAAATCCAATTATGGTCAATAGTCTTCCTGTACCTATCCTCCAATTGGTCATGTTTCACCCTCGCAGCAGCAAGCTCTTCAGCTTTAGAGTTCAAGGTCACCTCTAAGTAAGTAAATCTTTCAGCAGAGGCAGCCTCGCGATCTATTGCAGCAAGAACAGAACTAAGGACTTCAGCCCATTGGGCCTTGACCTCTACAAATTGAACTCTCAGCAATCTCCTGCTAAGGGTTTCCACTTCTTGCTCGCTTAGATGCAAACGAGTCTCCAACACAACGGCCTCAGCAGCTTTGGCTTCCAATTCTGATAGGCGAGCAGCATTTTTCTCCGTTCAACCAAAACAAGAAAGACAAACTTAGGATATTTTTTGTCAAAAACAACAGAAATGACAAAAGAATTGAAGAATGCACCGCTGCAGCGTTGTGCATAGCATTATTCAACAACCACTCTCTTGTGAGAGCCAGTATCTTTTCCTAGTCTTTTTCCAAAGTCAAAGGCTTCAGTTAGTTAGCAAGTTCCATTGGCCAGGATAGAAAATTGCATCTAGTAGAGACCGAGAGAGTAACACGCCTCCTCCTTTGCGAATCTTCTGAGGGGGGAGCATAGTTTTGCCCCAAATTCCTATGAACTGGGAACTAAGGGAGAGGAAGGCCCTCTTTTCCAGTAGATACGGTCGATGGAGATGATGTAGCAGTTACTGGAAGAAGAGGTTGTGAAGGTGGAGATGATGTAGCAGTTGCTGGTACTGGTGAAGATGGAGATGAAGAAGATGGTGATGAAGGGTCAGGAGCAGTTGCAACAAATGCATTGTTGGTTGTTGGTTGCTCCTCAACCGAAGATGGAAAGGACCCGGTACTCAGCACCAAAGTACCGGGAGCAGCGACTGGGATCTAGAAGCGTGAGTTAGCATTTTTTACCATTTCATACTCCCCCCACAGAGCGCCGAGACATCGTCCTTGGTTGGTGTAACTAACTCAACAGATTAAGCGGTCTGTTGAGTTAAGGAAGATCGTCGTCTTCTATGAAAAGAAGCTGCAACCTCGCTAGCATCCTTATCATAGTCAATCACCATGGTGTCAATGGTCGGCCCGAGCAGAGGGCTCGTCACCATGACTTCTAGAGATAACTCGGATGAAACATTCTTCGCCCTCTTATTCTTTCCCGCGGTCGCGGAGGAACACCTTGTTTTTGGTTGCTTGTTCTCCGGCCGAGGACTCCGAGAAGAAGCACTTGCACAAAAAAGCAGGCCCGGAGATGCCTGCCTATGAAAAACCTTTGTGCAACAACATCGCCACATCAGTAGGATCAGCCAAAATGTCCTCCTCGGGGACGACAACCGAGCCCTAGAGTAGACCTATATTCAATAGGAGAGAAGAATTAGATAATTTTCTCATAAGAAAAGGTAAAGACATGATGAGTTAAACTTACCATAATTTTTGGCCTTCCAATCATACTTCAGGGACATTTCTTTCCATGAGCGGGTTTCATGCGTAGTAATGTCCAAAATTTTTTGAACCCGTCAGTCTAAGCCCTCAACCCTAAGGGAACCCACCGAGTCGCTGAGGCGGGTCAAGAAAGAAAAGTTAATAATGATGAGGAAAGGATCTTTAACAAGGAAAGAAACATATTTTATACTTACGAGTACGGTTCCGCTATTTCGGGAAGGAAGGAGTCGAGGCCAGGATGATGTCACTTGTGGCAATTGAAACAAACTATTCCATCCACCCACGTTATCATCATCCGTGCTAGACAACAATGCATGATGGCCCCACTTGCTAAAGTTGATCATCCCCCACGGAATATCTTGGGGAATAAAGGTTCATCACATGAGCTAAAGTTAGCTCATCTCTCGTTTCCTGGCACAAGCGCCGAAGACAAGCAATTGTCCTCCACACGGAGGGACTCACCTGTGCCAAACACACTTGATAGCGAAGGAAAAACTCCTCAATAATGGAATCAAACTCTCCACTCAGAGAAAAAGTCCCCAAAGTGAAGGGATACATATAGAAGTAGGTAAAACCCTTCTTGACTCGCTTCGCCAGATCAGAAGCGATAATGTCTAAATCCTGGCAACATTAATATTCCTTCACAGCAAGAATGCTGGAAGGATGGATGGAAGAAGGATATCTGCTAAAGGCCCATGTATGAGAGCTAATAGAAGGAAATTTCTCTTCGAAGTCTTTTTTGTGACAAGACTTATAGGGATGATGGTGCTCACAGTTGGAGGTACGGCGTCCTCAGTTTTGTTTTTGTTCTTTGAAGAACTGGTATTTTTTTGAAGAAGAAGCCATTGTATGTTATGGAAGAAGGAAATTTATTTTTTGAAGAGAGTTAAAGAAAAGTTGAAGAACAAAATAACAGTTGAATGAAGGGAGTTTGAGAGAGTTTTGAGAATTATGGGGCATGAATGAAGGAGGTTGATACATATAAGTAAAGGTTTAGGCGGCTAAGTTCATGGTTATAATTATCTTGATAACCGGCAAAAGTTATACTGCATCGTGGGATGACGCGTGTTCGGGACATTAAATGTGGAGAGACGTGTGTCTAATCAACCGTCAGAAGCTTTTCAAAGGGTATCCGAGTAATTCCTTCTAAAAATAATGTTTCTACCAACTTCCCGGTGACACAAAGTTATGTCACCGGAAACAGGGGGACTATCTGTGTAGGACAAAACAGCTATGCCAAGTGGTCGCATGAGAGAGTGACACGTGGAGCCAAAAATAGAGGATAGGTAGCACCGAAGGAAACAGTTTTGCTTGCCACCAAAAAGAATAACACTCGTGAAGATGCAATAAATACCCTCCTCCCGGTAGCATTCAATGGAGAATATTCCATAGCATTTAGTGCACTACCCTTTACAGAGAATTTGTCATTTATGCTTACCGTTATACCTTCTTCAATGGCCCTCATAATTGACATTAAAGAAGGGAATGATCCTAGGATCTTGTTCCCTAGGTGCAGCTATAAATAGTGAGCGTTGTTATCATTGTAAGAACACGAATTTTCTGGCAAACTTATGTTGTAATCAATCCAAAGCTCTATATATTTTTACCTTTTTATTCCTTGATTTTATCGTTGTTGTGTCCGGAGGCCTTGCTCTCGGAATCATTATTTCTGCTATTTTATCTTCATTTCAAGGCTAAATATTGCATATTTCTTCAATTTTTTTATTATTTCAGGATCGAATTAATTCACTTGTCTAGAAATCACGTACAAATTCAACTGTACCATTTTACGGGTAAACAAGATTTTAATTAGAACTAGTATTATAAGAGTACTAGATAATGGTATATGAGGTTCCTTTCTTTCTTTCCCTTTTTTGTTTGGCCTCATAAATATTTCCCTAAAGGAAAATGTGTTGCAAGCAAAAAAGAAAATCTAAAAGTACAATTACTCAAGACATTTTGTTAGAGAAAATGACAAAAAGGCTCCCTTATTGTTAGTTTGTACGGGTCCACCAAACCGTAGAGTACCTGGTCCTCTACAAGATTCTACTGAGAATGCTAAGAAAATAGTATGTAAATAATGCAGCGGATTTTTATGTGGAAAAATCCCACACAAGGGGATCAAAAAACCACGACCTACACCTGTAGGCTTTTAAACTTGAAATCTACCTATTATAAGCCACTTTACAATACTTCTTATTGCAAAGGATTTACTCAACTAACTTGTGGTACTCTTACCACAAGCCACTTTGTGACTATCCTAGTTACAAAGGCTTTTTCTAACTTGTGATGCTCTCACCACAAGCCACTTTGTAACTCTATAATTACAAAGACTTTTCCTTATAACTAAATCTAGTCACGACATAAACTCAAGGAGTTTACGGATTTTCAAGAGGATTCCTAATCAAAATTCTTCTAGGTAAGCAGTTTAGGGGATACAATAAGTACAATGACAAGGTTACAACTCAACTAGGACAACAACAATCTATCTTTTAGGAACTGGTCCGTAGTTGCGTTTAACCTTGTTCTTCAAGCTTATGAGGATTGATTTCTTTGTTTTTGCAAGAAGCTTGAATGAGAAATAGAAACCTTCCAGTGATGTTTTTTATAAAGCTCATTATGGGTACATCTTGATCACATCACTTGAATTGATGTGAGTACTTTGTTTGGTTAGATAATGAGTGGGCGGGACAGTGCAGTGCAGTGCGGCAAAAATAGTGCCGTCAGTCACTTCATTTCCAGCTGTGTCCAATTGACTTTGTACTGCTATGAGGAAACCACAAGAGCATCAGGTCCTTATGTTGGTTCCTAGCTCCTGAAGTTATAGCAGTTCACCTTTAGTTGGAACCATTAAAACTTGCAGCAGTCCAAGTAGGTCAGGTTCACTATCTGGTTCTTAACAGTAAGTTTGTTAGATCATCAAAACATAAGGCTGGAGTATTTAAGATCTATCAATTTCCCTTTTTGATGATGACAAACTTAGCATTTACAGTTTTAAAGTATTAGGGAACACAGAGAGTTCCCCCTGAGACTATGCCTTATTGTAACAAAAGTTTACATGATCAGAGCAGTAAGAACCAGTTCCCTAATGTGTTTCCCCATGAGTCTTATTTACCCCCTTTTAGCATCATTAAAAAGAACAACAGCACAAAGAAGTCTAGCTAAGCTAACTCATGCCACATATATACACACAATCATGATAGAGAATAGAACACTAAAAGAGAGTACTGGACATAATAAAAAGAGGATTTATATTAATAACAATTTAATATGCCTCTGCCATTTGAAAAAGGAAGAGGCAACATTGGACTTGTTAACAGGAGCAGTAGTAGTACATCCCAACCATCAAAAAATAAAACAAAAACATCCACCAAACATCAACAAAGAAACAAAAACTGAAGAAACATATCTAAAAAACTGGTCAATGAAGGGGTTCTTAGGGGGCACTAGGAGTAAAAGGATTGGTAGCTGCAGCAAGTGTCTAGAGAACGAGGTCTATTCGGGCATTTCCCGACTTTTGCTCATTGAGTAGTTCTACCTTCAGGTTCTCAACTTGTGCCCTGAGATCGGCATTCTCCTGTGTCAAACGAGCCACTTCATCATTCGACATGGGAACCCCTCGGGCTTGCTGACCTTCCAGGATAGCATTCCTGGCCTTCAACCGACGAATTTCCTTAGCTGCACTAGTCTGGGAATTGATAAGCTGAGATACGGTTGATGTACTTCTTACTCTCTCATACTTTTCCACACACTCGCACTCTTTCAGAGTTGTCTATGAGAAGGTCTGCTTTCGAGTCCCCACTTTACCTATTCCCAGTGGAACTTTAAAGAATTTGAACACTAGAGTAAGCAAGAATCCATAGGGAAGGCCATGATTACCGTCCTTGAAGGTGGCAACCTTTTGCATGTATTCTATCTTAGTAGACAGACTCACATGATCCAGTTGCTCCATTAGGAATAGGTCGGACTTAGAAGTCACTGACCTCCTTTCAGCTCGAGGCAATAGGACCTTGTAAACCAATTCAAACAGCAGCTGGTAAACCAGGAGTAGTGCTTTCTTATGGATTTGGTCCCCTTTCTGATTAGCATTGTCTTTCACCACTGCATTTCTGAAGTTATACTGACAAACATCTTGTACACTCGACACCCCAACTATAGGAACTTTTAAAATCTCTTCAAGCAATTTTACATCAAAAACGAAGTCCATCCCATTGACCAAAGCACAAACATGGTCAGTATCAACTGGAAAGAGACTAGCGAAGAAACTTTTTACCTCCTCCTCATACACCTTAGATGCATCAATGTAAAATAGATGCACCTATTGTTGAAACTCGACCATTCCTAGAATTTGGCGCATTCCGGCCATCTTAGAGATTGTTGGGTCAAACGTACGACCCAGTAGAACTTTTTGATGACTCAGGCACTCAGAGCCAAGGCTGACTTTCACTTCTCATTTTCTTTACAGAACTAGGTTCTTCAATAGTTTTAGACTTGCGTTTCCTAAGCTTTTCTCCACTGACTTTGCCTTTTCCCTTGGACTTGATTAGTACATCCTCATCACTCACTACCTCATTTATCTTGGACTTAGATGTTGACCATTTCTCCATTGAAACAGGCTCTGGCTTTTTCGATGACCACCTAACAAGTGAACCGGGTTCCTTTGGAGTTCCTTCTTCGACCTCGACTACAGGGATAACCTCATCACATACAGGTACACCATCCTTCACCAACTTTCTTCTTACTACTCTTCTTGCTCTTTTGAAGAGCAGAGTCGTAAGCCACTTTAACTTGAAGCCTGGTAGTAGGTCGTTTGATTTCAGAGTCAGGGGTGGACACAGCCCTTCGCTTACTAATGAATGCGTCAAGAGCCACATTGTCTAGGTCTTCTTCATCACTAGATCAAATTCAGGTGCTTGAATTTCCAGGGGCACAACATCGAATGTAGGAACATCACTGTCCTGGGGATGAGGGCCCTGACTTGGGTCCTCCGGAGAGGGATCAGGTTCCTCATGTGATACCCAATAGTATCTGCTACTACATCCCCTTCAACAGCCACAATGGCCCCTTCTTCCTCCACACTGTGTGTCTCATTTTTCTGGGAAGTAATTTCATGCAATACCCCATCAGCGGATACTACAAACACAGTTACAACATCTTTCTATTCTTCAACCTATGCTTCCACAACTATGGAATCGGTGGCAACGATGGTAGAACCCTCGGTGAACTCAGTATTTTGACCTTGTTCTCCACCTAGGGTTTGACTGGTGGGAACAACAGACGATGGGGAGAACGGAACAACAGTTTCAAGGGTTTCTGAGTTGGGAATAGATTGGGAAACTAGGGAAGGTGTGGCTGCAACAATAGGAGTGATAGAGGATGACGAAGGCTCAGTGAAAATGAGAGGTTCCATAGATGGGTCAGTGTTAGTTACAGCTGACGCAGAGAGATCGGAAGTTTTCTCAGCTATTGGAAGAGGTAGTGTGACGATACTTCCCTTTTGGTGAATCTAGAGTAGGACTTATGGTTAAGAAGAGTATAAGAGAGGGTTTTTAAAAGGAGAGGATAATTATAAAGGGAGAGGAATAGGCATCGGTTCTGAAATGGCGGTTGGGCGTGGAGAATTGCGATATTTCAGAGGAAGATGGAACGTTTTGAATTGAAGGGACATGACAGCAGGATCTGAAAAGTTGATGACATGGCAGATGTATTTTGTACCCTTTTTAGATGTGTATTAAAATGGTGCACAGAACTACTAACCTTTAGTACAAGAACCTGGTTCTTGAATTTATTTTTTGAAATGAATCAATCCTCTTTTATCAATCATGCACTGCATCTATCACATCTATGCTCATTATGCATGTTTACCTGCAACGGTATTGAAGTGAGTTAGACAGGACCAGAAAACACTTCAAGCTAGTTATTTCTTAAGGATACGAGCTAGCCAAAAAGGAATCAGGTTCTTAATTTGGCTTCAACAGTCCCAGCTTTACTCTGTTTCTTTCAAATTGTTCCCTACTTAGTGCCTTGGTGAAACTGTCTGCAATTTGATCTTCTGTGCTGCAAAACTTCATACATATCAACCCTTTCTCCACATTATCTCTCAGAAAATGGTGCCTCACATCAATATGTTTTGTCCTTTTATGTTGAACTGGATTCTTGGCCATGTTGAGTGCACTGGTGTTGTCATATAGTAGGGACACACTCTCAGTGAGTACCCCAAAATCCTCCAGTTGCTGCTTGATCTATAGAAGCTGAGCACAACAGGATGCTGCAACTACATATTCAGCTTCAGCTGTTGACAGAGCCACTGAATTCTGCTTCTTTGTTCCCCAAGAGATAAGACATGAACCTAAGAAGAGAGCCATTCCGGAGATGTTTTTTCTGTCCACAAGATAACCCGCATAGTCTGCATCAGCATACCTAACCAGATTAAAACGGTCACCTGATGGATAATACAACACTAGGTCATGTGTTCCTTTGAGATATCTCAGTATTCTTTTGGCAGCCTTCAAGTGAGATTCCTTGGGATTTAATTGAAACCTTGCACACAGCCACACGCTGAAAACAATATCAGGTCGACTGGTAGTGAGATAGAGGAGAGACCCAATAATGCCTCTATACATTGTTTGATTCACAGGAGATCCAGTTTCATCTAGTCGAGTGGTAGTTGCAATGGGAGTGTCTATCACCTTTGATGCTTCCATGTCAAACCTCTTCAAGAGTTCCCTGATGTATTTTTGCTGACAAATGGAAGTACCCTTTGGGGACTGTTTTACTTGAATACACAAGAAGAAGTTTAATTCCCCCATCATGCTCATTTCAAATTCGCTTCCCATAAGTTTTGCAAATTCTTCACACAGAGAGTCAGCTATTGCTCCAAAAATGATATCATCAACATAAACCTGAACAATTAGCAGGTTCCTTCCTCGTTTCCTTAAGAAAAGAGTATTGTCAATTTTCCCTCTCTTAAAACCATTTTCTAAGAGGCATTTTGACAGTCTTTCATACCAAGCTCGAGTAGCCTACTTTAGCCCGTACAGAGCTTTGTCTAGTTTGAACACATATTCAGGGTGCTCATGACATTCAAACCCTGGGGGTTGCTTCACATAGACTTCTTCCTTAAGGAGTCCATTCAAAAATGCACTCTTGACATCCATTTGGAACAAGGTAAATTCCATATGAGATGCAAAAGCGATTAGAATTCTGATAGCTTCCATACGGGCCACTGGAGCAAACATTTCACAATAGTCAATCCCTTCCTCCTGATTGTAGACTTGGACCACTAGCCTGACCTTGTTCTTTGTGGTAATTCCATGTTCATCGAGCTTGTTTCTGAATACCCACCTGGTTCCTATAATGGTTCGATCTGGGGGTGTAGGTACCAGGTGCCACACACTATTTCTCTCAAACTGATGCAGCTCGTCTTGCATGGCTATAATCCAATCTGCATCTTTCAAGGCTTCTTTGATATTTTTGGGTTGTATCTGGGAGAGAAAGGCTGAGAAGGCAAGTGAATTTCTGGCTCTTGACCTGGCTTGAACTCCGGAATCTAGAGGAGTGATTATGTTGTCTATAGGGTTAGAGATTTGATGTCTCCAGTTGGACACCTGAGGTTCATTCTGAGAGGAGGAAGGTATGTTTCCCTGATTTTCCTCTATCCTTCTCTCATGTGCTAGTGGAGTTCCTTAAACTGCATCAACCACTCTTTCTTCAGCTTCAGTGGTTGTAATTGAAGTGTTTGGTTCTGTTGATGATGAGGCAACATTGTCTTCATTTGGCTCCTTTACTTGACTCATCATATCTGCCTTTTCGTTTGCCATGTTAATGACTTCACCAGGAATGAGTAAGGGTTCTCCATCTTGATCTTCCTCGGCACTCTTCTCAAATGATGGATGAGATTCATCAAAAATAACATGGACACTTTCCTCAACACATTGAGTCTGCTTGTTATATATCTTGTAGGTCTTGCTTTGAGAAGAGTAACCAAGAAATATTCCTTCGTCACTCTTGGCATCGAACTTACCAAGCTAAACCTTTCCATTGTTGAGAACATAGCATTTACATCCAAATGTTCTTAGGTGAGTCAACTTGGGTTTTCTTCCATTCAACAATTCATACAGGGTCTTGTTCATAAGTGATCTGATCATGCACCTGTTCACTAGGTAGCAGACAGTGTTGACAGCTTCAGCCCAGAAGTTCTTTGCAATTCCATTGTCAATCAACATTGTTCTTTCCATTTCTTCCAAATTTCTATTCTTCCTTTCTACCACTCCATTTTGCTGGGGAGTTCTGGGAGATAAGAAGTTGTGAGTGATGTCATTTTCATTACAGAATTCATCAAATTTGACATTGTCAAATTCTATCCCATGATCTCATCTAATGCATATAACTCTAGACTCCATCTTCACCTAGATTTTCTTCACAAATACCACAAATACTTCAACAGTTTTATCTTTTGTTCTGAGAAACAGAGTCCATGTGAATCTGGAATAGTCATCCATAATTACGAAAATATATCTTTTTCCTCCTCTACTTTGCACCCTCACAGGTCCACACAGATCCATATGCAGAAGCTCAAGCGGCTTTGAGGTGCTCACATCTCTTTTAGACTTAAAAGAGGACTTCACATGTTTTCCTCTAGCACAGGCATCACAGATTTTTTCCTCTTGAATTGTGACATAGGCAGTCCATGGACCATGTCCTTCTGATTAGTTTATTCAGAAGGGAAAAACTTGCATGGCCCAGTCTTTTGTGCCATAGTTCAGCATCATTGTCAACAGCTTTCAGACAACTCAGATTACCACTCTGTAAAGATTCAAAATCAGCACCATAGATGTTCTTGTATCTTTTGGCCACCAGTACTATTTCACCAGTCACAAGGTCAGTGACTGTATATATTTTTGGACAAGAATTCCACCTTATTTCCTTTATCACAGATTTGAGAAACACTTAGGAGACTGTACTTAAGCCCATTGACATAGTACACATTTTCAATAGAATGAGTGAGTGACTTCCTAACTTTTCCAACTCCAAGAATGTATCCTTTTTTGCCATTTGCCAAAGGATATACTCCTTTCTTGCAGGGCTTTTAGTGATAGAAAGTCTGTGGTGTTACTAGTCATATGTTTCGAACACCCACTATCCATGAACCATTGTTGACCGATTCCCTTCACTGTTCCATGCACAAGAGATTAGAAGTCAGTTTTAGGAACCTAAACAAGTTTGGGTCCCTTGTAGTAAGCAAGAGGATGAATAAGAGCTCTCTTAGTCCATGCAGGTAATGTGCGTTTTTTGTGAGCGGAACCTGGTCCCTCTTTTGTGGTCACAGTTTCAACAGCCACTTTGTCTTTCTGAACTGATTGATTCTTAGCCTGGACACCTTCCTTGAAGCGCCCATTGTTCCCATATTGGGTACGATGCGAGTTATCAAAGACAGTGACGTACTTACTGTGAGGATTGTGAGGAGTTTTCTCCCTTTGAAACCCTACTCCCTGTCTTTTTTTAAAATCATTAGTAAACAAGGTAGTGGTAGCTTCTGAGGACCAGCCGCTTTAGAGATTTTTCAAGATCATTCATTACTCTTTCTAGAATGGTTTAGAGAAGCTTGTTTTTCTCAGTTTCAGCACACATCCTAAATCACACAGCTTTCACCTCATATTCAAGCATGGTATATTCCTCATTTGCTATCTCCTTTCCTCTTTTAGAACTTTCAGGTTTTGACTTAGTCCATGGTTTAACTATTGTTTCCTTTTGGTCTGTAATTTCTGCCAACAGATCACTCTTTTCTTTTCTAAGGATTTCAATGGCTTTCTTATGGTCAGTAACTGCAGCCACTAAGTCTTCTCTAGTATGTTCAGATTTTTCTAATTCTAAGATCAAAGAATCTCTATCCTCTGCAAGACTACAAAAGGCAGTGATTAAAATATCAGCTAAACACATGAGTTTTTTTGGAGAATAAGATTTCAGATTTCTCTGAACATACCTGAAGTTTACCTCTTTGTTGCCATTGTCTTCATCATCATCTGATTGAGCCATCAAAGCAAAAGTTGAGTCATATCCAATCTCCTCGCCTTCAACTGCCATCATGGAACTATCACCAGTATTAGGTTTATCTTTAGACTATTTTACTTATGTAGTTCCTTCATGAGCTGTTTGCAGAGCTTCCCATATTTCCTTTGCAGTGTCACATGTAGAGATTCTATCGTACTCTTTAGGTCCCATTCCACATACCAAAATTTTCTTGGCACGAAAATTCTTCTCCACAACTTTCTTTTCTGCTTCAGTGTATTCTTTGCTGATTTTTGCCATTGAATATGGAAATTCATCTAGTTTCTTGATTGGAACATAGGGACCATTGCAAATTATATCCCATAGCTCACAGTCCTTAGCAATGATGAAATCGTACATTCTAGCTTTCCACCACCAATAGCATTGTCCATCAAACATGGGGGTCGGTATATGGATTGACCTTCTTCAAAATTTGGTGGAGCCGTCATAAGGATCCTTCCTAGTTGTTAGCCTGATAGGAGAAACCTGCTCTGATACCAATTGTTAGTTTGTATGGGTCCACCAAACCGTAGAGTACCTGGTCCTCTACAAGATTCTACTGAGAATGCTAATAAAACAGTATGTAAATAACGCAGAGGATTTTTACGTGGAAAAATCCCACACAAGGGGATCAAAAAATCACGACCTACACCTGTAGGCTTTTAAACTTGAGATCTACCTATTATAAGCCACTTTACAATACTTTCTATTACAAAGGATTTACTCAACTAACTTGTGGTACTCTTACCATAAGCCACTTTGTGACTATCCTATTTACAAAGGCTTTTTCTAACTTGTGATGCTCTCACCACAAGCCATTTTGTAACTCTATAATTACAAAGACTTTTCCTTATGACTAAATCTAGTCACAACATAAACTCAAGGAGTTTACGGATTTTCAAGAGGATTCCTAATTAAAACGCTTCTAGGTAAGCAGTTTAGGAGATACAATAAGTACAATGACAAGGTTACAACTCAACTAGGACAACAACAATCTATCTTTTAGGAACTGGTCCGTAGTTGCATTCAACATTGTTCTTCAAGCTTGTGAGGATTGATTTCTCTATTTTTGCAAGAGGCTTGAATGAGAAACAGAAACCTTACAGTGATGTTTTTTATAAAGCTCATTGTGGGTATATCTTGATCACATCAGTTGAATTGATGCGAGTACTTTCTTTGGTTAGAGAATGAGTGAGCGGATAGTGCAGTGCAGTGCGGTAGAAACAATGTCGTCAGTCACTTCATTTCCAGCTGTGTCCAATTGACTTTGTATTGCTATGAGGAAACCACAAGAGCATCAGGTCCTTGTGTTGGTTCCTAGCTCCTGAAGTTGTAGCAGTTCACCTTTAGTTGGAATCTGTTAAAGCTTGCAGCAGTCCAAGTAGTTCAGGTTCACTATCTGGTTCTTAACAGTAAGTTTGTTAGATCATCAAAACATAAGGCAAGAGTATTTAAGATCTATCACTTATGATTGGGAAAAGGTTTTAAAAAGCCCCTAAAATATACTTCTGAACAATTTTGGTTCCTTAAGTTTGTGACCATGTTTAAATTTGTCCCTTAAATATATTATTCATGGATAATTTTGGTCCTCTAAATTGCCAAAAATGAGTTATTTTTTAATCTTCGTCATTATTTAACAAACTCTAACCGTTAGATTTAATAAAAATTATGAATCTTTTTAAACCAAAACTATGGTTAAAGTCTTGTCAATAGGGGTGGGCCTCGGTCGGTTCGGTCGCTTAGTATGAAAGTACGGTTTGGTTTATCGATTTTTAGTTTTGAAATATTAATAACCAAACTAAATCAAAAAATTTACTGTTCGGTGTGGTTTCTTTAAGGTTTGGTTTGGTTATTTCTAGTGTAGTTTTTCGGTTATTAACAGTTCAAGATTTTTATATCCGATATAGACTACGGATCTTTAATTGTAGCAGAATGCTAATCAAAAGCCACCGCAAGTGAAACAAAACCACCATTTACAACAGAATCTAATCAAAAGAGAAAATGAGACAAATGCAGTAGTACTGCACATCCTAAGAAGCAACCGCAAGTTATGGGATGCCAAACCCCTTTTGTCATGACCCAAAGGGTCATCTTGTGTTTTAGAATCTGAATCCGGGTTCTGAGGCCTTGAACACCTCATTTTACTTCTCTTCGATTTGTGTGCGCAGTCCGGGCGCGTTTTCGGAAAGCTTTTATGTGAAATTTAAGAAAAATAATGAATTTAGCCTTTAAAATTGATTAAAGTTGACTTCGGTCAATGTTTTTGGTAAACAGACCCGAACCGTAATTTGACGATCACGTAGGGTCCATAATAAAATATGGGACTTGGGCGTATGCCCAAAATCGAATTCCGAGGTCCCTAACTCGAGAAAAGAATTTTTAAAGAAAATTATTTGCTGGAAAATATAAGGACTTTTGGAAATGAAATGGTGTGTGATATTGATGGTATCGGGCCTGTATTTTTGTTCTGAAGCCCGGTACAGGTTTAATATAATATTTAAGTCATATCTGTGAAATTTGGTAAGAATCAGAGTTGATTTAACGTGATTCGGACGTCCGGTTGTGAAAACAGTAAATTTGAAGTGTTCTTGAGAAAAATCATGAATTTGAGGTTAAATTCGTAGTTGTTGATGCTATTTTGATGATTTGATCGCACGAGCGAGTTCTTATGATATTTTTAGACTTGTGTGCATATTTGGTTTGGAGCCCTGAGGGCTCGAGTGAGTTTCGGATAGGCCACGGAGTGAATTTGGACTTAGAGAAATGGCTGTTGCAGGTTCAGTTTTGTTGCAGGCTCTGATCTCACAATTGCGAGGTCAGGCTTTGCAATTGCGATCCTGTCAGGCTTGGCAATTGCGAGGGGCTTTATCGCAATTGCAAAGAAGCCCTGGCCATCTTTGTTCACATTTGCGAGCATTTCCTTCGCATTTGCGACATCAACAGGGCAGGGGGATGTCGCATTTGCGACCAGATGGTCACATTTGCAATAGCAACAGAGATGCGGAAGGTTCGCAATTGCAATGCATTTCTTGCATTTGCGAGCTTCGGAAATGCGAAGCTCCAGTCGCAAATGCGACATCTGCAACTGATATGTTTGGACTTAGACGGGATTTTCACTTCATTCTTCAAAATTTCAAAACATAAACTCCAAAGGGCGATTTTCCTAGAGCGCTCTTCCCCAAATCATAGGTAAATTAATCTTAACTCTTTTTCTTCAATCTATTTCATCTTTTTACATGATTTCACTTCAAAATCTAGGGTTTTTCATGGAAATTGGGTGTTCTTGGGTAGAAATTAGGATTTTTGAATTTTGGGGATTTGGACCTCAATTAGAGGTCGGATTTCAAAAACAATTGCATATTTGGGTTCGTAGGTGAATGGGTAGTTGAGTTTAGGTTCGAACTTCGAGTTTTGACCGAGCGGGCCTGGGGTCAATTTTTGACTTTTTGGGGAAAACATTGGAAAGAAGGCGGTTTACCTAAGGTAAAGTGGAAGCAAAGAAGGCGGCTTACCTAAGGTTAGTAGGGAGCACTGACGAGGAGGAGAAGAGAGAGAACAGTCAAAGGTATAAGGTAGCTAGGAAGGAGGCGAAGATGGCAGTGACGGAGGCTAAGACGACAACTTTTGCTCGTCTGTATGAGGAACTAAGGAACAAAGGTGGGGAGAAGAAGTTATTCCGACTCGCTAAGGCGAGAGAGAGGACAACTCGGGATCTGGACCAAGTGAGGTGCATAAAAGATGATGACGGCAAAGTTTTGATGGGAGATGACCAGATTAAGAGGAGGTGGCAGACCTACTTTCATAAACTTCTAAGTGAAGAAGGGGATCAGGATATTATACTTGGGGAATCGAGGAATGCCGACAGTCACCATGAATTAAGTAATTGTAGGGACATTGAGATCGATGAAGTCATGGAGGCAATGCGTAAGATGAGAAGGGGCAGAGCTACCGGGCCAGACGAAATTCCGGTTGAACTGTGGAGGTGTGTGGGTAGAGCAGGCTTGGAATGGCTTACTGCATTGTTTAGTGTTATATTCAAGACTAATAGAATGCCTGAAGAGTGGAGGTGGAGTACAATGGTCCCGTTGTATAAGAACAAAGGTGATGTCCAGAGCTGTAACAACTATAGGGGCATCAAATTACTAAGTCATACCATGAAAGTTTGGGAGAGAGTGGTAGAAATGAGAGTGCGAAGGACGGTGTCTATTTCAGACAACCAGTTCGGGTTCATGCCGGGACGATCTACCACAGAAGGCTATCCACCTTATTAGGAGGATGGTGGAACAGTACAGAGATAAGAAGAAGGATCTCCACATGGTGTTTATTGATCTGGAGAAAGCGTACGATAAGGTTCCTAGGAAGGTCTTATGGAGCTGCTTAGAGGATAAAGGGGTCCCGAGTAACTATATTAGGGTGATTAAAGACATGTATGATGGAGCTAAGACTCGGGTTAGGACAGTAGGAGGCGACTCTGAACACTTTCCAGTTATTACGGGGTTGCACCAAGGGTCTGCGCTCAGCCCATTCCTATTTGCCCTGGTGATGGATGCACTGACTCATCATATTCAAGGGGAGGTTCCATGGTGCATGCTATTTGCTGATGACATTATTCTAATTGACGAGACAAGAGGCGGCGTCAACGAGAGGCTAGAGATTTGGAGACATGCTCTTGAGTCTAAATGTTTCAAGTTGAGTAGGACGAAGACGGAATACCTCGAGTGCAAATTTGGAGTTGAGCCGATGGAAGCGGGAGTTGAAGTGAGGCTTGACTCTCAAGTCATTCCCAAGAGAGGTAGTTTCAAGTACCTTGGATCGGTTATTCAGGGGATCGGGGAAATTGACGAGGATGTCACACACCGTATAGGGGTGGGGTGGATGAAGTGGAGGTTAGCATCGGGAGTCTTGTGTGACAAGAAAGTGTCACCGTTACTAAAAGGTAAGTTTTACAGAGCAGTGGTTAGGCCTGCCATGTTGTATGGGACTGAATGTTGGCCGGTAAAGAACTCGCACATCCAGAAGATGAAAGTAGCAGAGATGAGGATGTTGAGGTGGATGTGCGGGCATACGAGGATGGATAAGATTAGGAATGAAGATATTCTAGAGAAGGTGGGTGTGGCCCCCATGGAGGACAAGATGCGGGAAGTAAGACTCAGATGGTTCGGGCACATTCAGAGGAGGAGCACTGATGCACCGGTGAGGAGGTGTGAGTGACTGGCTGTAGTGGGCACGCGGAGAGGTAGAGGAAGACCTAAGAAGTATTGGGGAGAGGTTATCAGACAGGACATGGCACGACTTAGGATTACTGAGGACATGACCCTTGATAGGGAAGTATGGAGGTCGAGCATTAAGGTTGTAGGTTAGGGGAGAGTGTGAATATTTCTACAGCACAATAGAGTGAGACTATCCAGTTAGGAGTTTGACTAGGAATGTCATTGGTCGTCTATTGAAGCAGGGTTTTACCTTCTAGTTGTACTATACCAGCCATCTATTTCGTATTTCGTATTTCGTATTCTGTATTTCATATTTCATATCTCTTATATATTGTTGTTATTTTTATTACGCATTTTTATGGTACTAATATATCATCTCCTATTGCTTTTTTGAGCCGAGGGTCTCCTGGAAACAGCCTCTCTACCCTTCGGGGTAGAGGTAAGGTCTGCGTACATATTACCCTCCCCAGACCCCACTTGTGGGATTATACTGGGTCGTTGTTGTTGTTGTTGTTGTTGGGGAAAACATTGGAAAATCTATATTCATGCATTAGAATTGGTTTATTTAGCATATATTGATGTTATTAAGTAAATTATGACTAGATACAAGCGGATTAGAAGTGGAAGCGAGAGGTAAAGCGGTAATTGAGGCTTGATTTTGTCCGTAGAATTGAGGTAAGTGTTTGGTCTAACCTTAGCTTGAGGGAATAGGTGTTGACACTAACGACGTATAGGTGTGGTGATGAGTATCTATACGTTGGTGTCAAGCATGCCCGTGAGTCTTATACAATGATTGTTGTGACTCTTATTATGTACTGTACATGATTAAATTGATGATTATCACCGTTGAACAAGACTTATGATAATTTCTTGGTAATTAACCATTGTTGAGTATTGGCTCAAGTTGAGATTTATTTTGTGAAGTAAATGTTGTAACGGGATTGGTTATAGCTGATTCCCTTGCAGGGATGTATTGTTTCTATTTTTTGGGTGAGGAAGAGTGTAAAGCACGAAGGGTGATGCCGTGCATGATAGTGAGTGAGTGTTAATGCACGAAGGGTGATGTCGTGCCATGATTATGAGAGTTAATGCACGAAGGGTGATTCCATGTTGTTTCTGTTGTTTCTTATGGTGAAAACAAGAGTAAAAGCAAGAAGGGTGATGCCGTGCACGTGTTACTGTTTCATTTTTCCTGTTGATACAAATATGATGTTCTTTATGCTTCTCTATTGAATTAATGTTAGAATTTGATATTCCCCACAGCATGTTCCCCTTCCCATCTTTATCGGTTATTTCCTGTTATTATTGTTCTATTCGTATATGATTTGCAAAGGTTTATATGGTTGTCGTGTCCTAGACTTGTCACTACTTCATCGTGGTTAGGCTCGACACTTACCAGTATATGGGGTCGATTGTACTGATACTGCACTCTGTACTTTTGTACATATTTTGATGTCGGATCCTGTGAGTAGATTCGAGGTTGCTTCCTTTAGACCAGGGAGACCAAGGTAGATCTGCTAGCGTTCGCAGAGTCTGAAGTCCCTCATTTCCCCGCTTTAGTTTTTCTGGTGTCTCTTCTATTTCGAGAACAGTTGTACTTCTTTCAAACTTATATTTTTAGTAAATCTTAGTCGTTCGTGGATTGTGACACCCGATCTTTGGGGGTAGCTATGTATTAGAACTGTTGGTTTGCCATATCACCTCTTCATTTCATAATTATTTTATTTTAGTTATTATCTATTCCTGTTAAATTAATAATAATGGTAGTAAACTGTAACTGTCTTCTTGTTTAGCTTTCACGAGTAGGTGCCATCACGATTTCCGAAGGTGGGAAATCCGGGTCGTGGTAAGTTAGTATCAGACCACTAGGATGCCTAGGTCTCACAATTCACAAACAAGCTAGGTAGAGTCTGAGGGATCGGTATGGAGACGTATATGCTTATCCCCCAGAGACTACAGAGTTTAGGAACAACTTCCCTTATATTTATCTCTGTCGTGCAATTTGATTTCTCAATGCTAATTGAATTTCTACTCTGTTCTTATGCAGATGGTGAGGACACGTACTGCTTCATCCGCTGATCAGCAGCCCGAGCCCCAGTGGCAGCTCTTACGAGGGGCAGGGGAAGAGGTCGAGGCCGAGGCAGGGCTCAGCCTAGAGCAGCAACACCAGTGGCGGAGCCTCAGGTAGAGTTTAAGGAGGAGGCTCCAGCCCAGACCGTTCCAGTATGACCAGCTCAGGTTCTAGAGGGGTTCATCGCCACCCAGGTGCTCTAAGACGCTCTGGTCCGTCTAGTGGCCCTTATGGATAGTGTCACTTAGGCAGGCATACTCCCTGTAGCACCAGCTGTCTCTCAAGTTGGGGGAGGAGCACAGACTCCCACTACTCGCACTTTAGAGAAGATGGCTCCCCAGTTTCAGACTCCAATAGCTCAGCTAGTTAGGACAGTTTAGCCGGGTGTTTTAGCTTAGACCGGTGATGGAGCAGCTATGTCTTCTGATGTTTTGTGGAGGTTGGACAGGTTCACCAATCTTTTCACTACTACCTATGGCGGTACATCTTCAAAGGATCCCTAGGACTATTTGGACAGCTGCTTTGAGGTTCTACGGAACATGGGAAAAGTGGAGACCAATGGGGTCGACTTTGCTGCCTTTCATCTGACAGGTTCCGCCAAGACTTGGTGGAGGGATTATTGTTTGGCAAGACCAGCTGGGTCACCGATTTTGACTTGGGAACAATTCTCTCAGCTATTTCTGGAAAAGTTTCTTCCTATCACTCAGAGGGAGGACTATCGGAGGCAGTTTGAGCGTCTCCAGCAAGGTTCTATGACCGTCACTCTGTACGACACTAGATTTATTGACTTGACCCGTCATGCTCTTCTTATACTTCCCACCGAGAGAGAGAGAAGGTGAGGAGGTTTATTGAGGGACTAGATCAGCCTATCAGATTGCAGATGGCTAAGAAGACAAAGAGCGAGATTTCTTTTCAGGATGCAGCCAATGTGGCTAGGCGAGTTGAGATGGTTCTATCACAGGGGAGTGGTTAGGGGTCTGACAAGAGGCCCCGTCATTCTGGTAGGTTCAGTGGTGCCTCGTCAGGAGGAAGGGATTCTTTTGGTAGGGGCCATCCTCCCAGGCCATTTCATTCAGCACTTCAGGCTTCTCACGGTGCTCTAGGTGGTCGTGGTTCTCATATGTAGTATTCTGATCAGCTACCCTATAGTGCACCACCATCTCCTCTTAGTGCACCTCTGCTCTAGAGTTTTTAGGGTCGTTACTCAGGCCGTCAAGGTCAGTTTCAGGGTCAACAGTCTCAGTAGCCAAGGTCTTGTTATACATGTGGTGATCCGAGGCAAATTGCTAGATTCTGCCCTCGAGCATCGAGTAGTTCTCAGCATTAGGGTTCTTGTGCCATGGTTCCGGCACCGAGTGTTCCACCGCCCATTCGGCCAGCTAGAGGTAGGGGTCAGGCAGCTAGAGACGGAGGTCGAGGTGTTAGAGGTAGAGGTCAGGCTACTAGAAGTGGAGGCCAACTAGTAGGAGGTCGTCCTAGGGATGTAGTTCAGAGTGGTGGGGCCCAGCCCCGATGTTATACTTTCCCGGCCAGGCCTGAGGCTGAGGCATCCGAGTCGTTATCACATGTACGATTTTAGTTTGCAGTAGAGATGCTTCCGTTCTATTTGATCCAGGGTCTACATACTCCTATGTGTCATCTTATTTTGCTACGTATTTGGTTGTGCCTCGTGATTCTTTGAGTGCTCCTATATATGTGTCTACAGCGGTGGGTGATTCTATTATTGTAAATCATGCCTATCGTTCATGTGTGGTTATTATTGGGGGTTTTGAACCCGTGTAGCTCTCCTACTTCTTGATATGGTCGATTTTGATGTCATTTTAGGGATGAATTGGTTGTCGCCTTATCATGCTATATTGGACTGTCACGCTAAGACCGTGACCTTATCCTTGCCGAGGTTTCCTCGATTGGAGTGGAGAGGGACTCGTGGTCATTCTACCAGCAGGGTTATTTCTTATATGAAGGCTCGGCATATGGTCGAGAAGGGATGTTTGGCTTATTTGGCTTATGTTCGCAATTATAGTACTGAGGTTCCTTCTATGGATTCTGTGCCAGTTGTTCGGGAGTTTCCAGAGGTGCTCCCTGCAGACCTGCCGGGGATGCCACCCGATAGGGATATTGACTTTTGCATTGATTTGACTCGGGGCACTTAGCCCATTTCTATTCTGTCGTATTGCATGGCCCCGCCAGAGTTGAAGGAATTGAAGGAGCAGTTGCAAGATTTGCTTGATAAGGGCTTTATTAGACCTATTGTCTCGCCCTGGGGTGCGCCGGTATTGTTTATTAAGAAGAAGGATGGATCGATGAGGATGTGTATAGGTTATCGGTAGTTGAACAAAGTCACCATCAAGAACAAGTATCCATTGCCGAGGATTGATGATTTATTTGATCAACTTCAGGGTGCCAAAGTATTTTCGAAGATTGATTTGAGATCTAGTTACCATCAGTTGAGGATTAGGGCATCCGATGTCCCCAAGATGGCTTTTCATTCTCGATATAGGCATTATGAGTTCCTAATGATGTCATTTGGGTTGATAAATGCCCCATTAGCATTTATGGATTTGATGAACCGAGTGTTCAAGCCCTATCTGGATTCCTTTGTGATTGTTTTCATTAATGATATCTTGATATACTCCCGCTGTCGAGAAGAGCATGAGCAACATTTTTGAGTCGTTCTCCAGACTCTGAGGGACAACTAATTATATGCTAAGTTTTCGAAATATGAGTTTTGGTTGAGTTCAGTTGCACTTTTGGGTCACGTTGTATCAGCAGAGGGTATTCAGGTGGATCCTAAGAAGATTGAGGCAGTCAAGGACTGTCCTAGACCTACATTAGCTACAGAGATCCGTAGTTTCTTGGGTTTGGCAGGTTATTATCGTCGGTTTGTGGAGGGGTTTTCATCTATTGCAGCCCTGATAACCAAATTGACCCAGAAGGGTGCCCAGTTCAGGTGGTCGGACGAGTGTGAGGCGAGCTTTCAGAAGCTTAAGACAGCTATGACTACGGCGCTGGTGTTGGTATTGCCTAGGGGTTCAGGGCCATATAAAGTATATTGTGATGCATATTGTATTGGACTTGGTGCGGTGTTGATGCAGAATGGCAAGGTTATTTCATATGACTTGCGTCAGTTGAAGATCCACGAGAAGAATTATCTAGTTCATGAATTGGAGCTAGCAGCCATTGTTCAGGCACTGAAGATTTGGAGGCATTATTTATCGGCGTGTCGTGTGAGGTGTTCACGGATCATAAGAGTTTGTAGTATTTATTCAAGTAGAAGGAGCTAAATTTGAGGCAGATAAGGTGGTTGGAGATATTGAAAGACTATGATATCACCATCTTGTATCATCTTGAGAAGGCCAATGTAGTGGCCGATGCTTTGAGTAGGAAGTCAGCCAGTATGTGTAACCTTGCGTATATTCTAGTCGGTGAGAGGCTGTTTGCTCTAGATGTTCAGGCTTTAGCCAATCAGTTCGTGAGGTTGGATGTTTTTTAGCCCAGTCGTGTGCTAGCTTGCACAGTCGCTCGTTCTTCATTATGTGATCGTATCAGAGATCGGCAGTATGATGATCCTCATTTGCTTGTCCTTAGCGACACGGTGCGGGAGTTTTGAGGATGCAGGGTCGTATTTGGTGCCTAATGTGGATGGACTTCATGAGTTGATTCTAGAGGAGGCCCATAGTTCCCGGTACTCTATTCATCCGGGCCTCGCTAAGATGTATCAGTACTTGTGGCAGCATTATTGGCGGAGGAGGATGAAGAAGGATATTATGTAATATGTAGCTCGGTGTTTGAATTGTCAGCAGGTAAAGTACGAGTATTAGAGACCTGGTAGTTTGCTTCAGAAGATTAAGATTCCTGAATGGAGGTGGGAGCGTATCACTATGGATTTCGTTGTTGGACTTCCACGTACTCAGAGGAAGTTCGATGCAGTATGGGCTATTATGGATAGGCTGACCAAGTCAGCGCATTTCATTCCTGTGGCAGTTTCTTATTCTTCTGAGCGGTCGGCAGAGATTTACATCCGTGAGATCATTCGTCTTCATGGTGTGCCCGTGTCTATCATTTTTGACCGAGGTACGCAGTTTACCTCACATTTCTAGAAGGCAGTACATCATGATCTGCGTACACGGGTCGAGTTGAGCACACATTTCATCCTCAAACGGACGGACAGTCCGAGCATACCATTCAGGTTTTGGAGGATATGCTCTGAGCATGTGTTACTGACTTTGGAGGTTCTTGGGATCAGTTTTTGCCATTAGCAGAGTTTGCCTACAACAACAGTTATCAGTCGAGCATTCAGATGGCTTCCTATGAGGCATTATTTAGTAGACTGTGTTGGTCGCCAATTTGATGATTTGAGTCGGGAGAGGCTTGGTTGTTGGGTACAGATTTAGTACAAGACGCCTTGGATAAGGTTAAGATTATTCAGGATAGACTTCGTACCGCTCAGTCCATCCAAAAGAGTTATGTCGGCCGTAAGGTTCGTGATGTGGCATTCATGGTCGGAGAGCAAGTGTTGCTTCAGGTGTCGCTCCTGAAGGGCGTGATTAGATTTTGAAAGAAGGGCAAGCTAAGCCCTAGGTTCATTGGGCCTCTTGAGATTCTTCGGAGAGTGGGAGAGGTGGCTTACGAGCTTGAGTTGCCACCAGGTTTATCAATAGTGCATCCAGTGTTTCATGTGTCCATGCTTCGGAAGTATCATAGCGATCCATCCCACGTGTTAGACTTCAGCATTGTCCAGTTGGACAAGGACTTGACTTATGAGGAGGAGTCGGTAGCTATTCTGGACCGGCAGGTTCGTCAGTTGAGATCGAAGAATTTCCCTTCAGTTCGTGTGCAGTGGAGAGGTCAGCCTGTTGAGGCAGCGACCTGGGAGTCCGAGTCCGATATGCAAAGCCGATATCCTCATCCTTTCACTGATTCAGGTACTTTTCTATGTCCGTTCAAGGATGAACGGTTGTTTTAGAGGTGGAAAATGTGATGACCCAAAGGGTCATCTTGGGTTTTAGAATCTAAATCCGGGTTTCAAGGCCTTGAAAACCTAATTTTCCTTCTCCTCGATTTGTGTGCAGTACGAGCGTGTTTCCGAAAAGCTTTTATGTGAAATTTAAGAAAAATAATGAATTTGGCCTTTAAAATTAATTAAAGCTGACTTCGGTCAACATTTTTGATAAACGGACCCGAACCCGTAATTTGACGATCACGTAGGGTCTATAGTAAAATATGGAACTTGGGCGTATGCCCAAAATCGAATTCCGAGGTCCCTAACTCGAGAAAAGAATTTTTAAAGAAAATTATTTGCTGGAAAATATAAGGACTTTTGGAAATGAAATGGTGTGTGATCTTGATGGTATCGGGCCTGTATTTTTGTTCTGGAGCCCGGTACATGTTTAATATAATATTTAAGTCATATCTATGAAATTTGGTAAGAATCAGAGTTGATTTAATGTGATTCGGACGTCTTGTTGTGAAAACAGTAAATTTGAAGTGTTCTTGAGAAAAATCATGAATTTGAGGTTAAATTCGTAGTTGTTGATGCAATTTTGATGATTTGATCGCACGAGCGAGTTCTTATGATATTTTTAGACTTGTGTGCATATTTGGTTTGGAGCCTTGAGGGCTCGGGTGAGTTTCGGATAGGCCACGGAGTGAATTTGGACTTAGAGAAATGGCTGTTGCAGGTTCAGTTTTGTTGCAGGCTCTGATCTCGCAATTGCGAGGTCAGGCTTTGCAATTGCGATCCTGTCAGGCTTGGCAATTGCGAGGGGCTTTATTGCAATTTCAAAGAAGCCCTGGCCATCTTTGTTCACATTTGCGAGCATTTCCTTCGCATTTGCGACGTCAACAGGGCAGGGGGATGTCGTATTTGCGACCAGATGGTCGCATTTGCAATAGCAGCAGAGATGCGGAAGGTTCGCAATTGCAATGCATTTCTTGCATTTGCGAGCTTCGCAAATGCAAAGCCCCAATCGCAAATGCAACATCTGCAGGTGATATGTTTGGACTTAGTCGGGATTTCACTTCATTCTTCAAAATTTCAAAACCTAAACTCCAAAGGGCGATTTTCCTAGAACAAGTTCTTCCCCAAATCATAGGTAAATAAATCTTAACTCTTTTTCTTCAATCTATTTCATCTTTTTACATGATTTCACTTCAAAATCTAGGGTTTTTCATGGGGAATTGGGTGTTCTTGGGTAGAAATTAGGATTTTCGAATTTTGGGGATTTGGACCTCAATTAGAGGTCGGATTTCAAAACCAATTGCATATATGGGTTCATGGGTGAATAGGTAGTCGGGTTTTGGTTCGAACTTCAAGTTTTGATCAAGCGGGCCCAGGGTCGATTTTTGACTTTTTGGAAAAAATATTGGGAAATATATATTCACGCATTAGAATTGGTTTATTTAGCATATATTTATGTTATTAAGTAAATTATGACTAGACATAAGCGGATTGGAAGTGGAACCGAGAGGTAAAGCGGTAATTGAGGCTTGATTTTATCCGTGAAATTAAGGTAAGTATTTGGTTTAACCTTAGCTTGAGGGAATAAGTGTTGTGGTCTTATTTGCTACGTGTTAGTGTCGAGTACGACATATAGGTATGGTGATAAGTATCTATACGTTGGTGTCAAGCATGCCCGTGAGTCTTATACCATGATTGTTGTGACTCTTATTATGTACTGTCCGTGCTTAAATTGATGATTATCACTATTGAAAAAGACTTATGATAATTTCTTGGTAATTGATCATTTTTGAGTATTGACTCAACTTGAGATTTATTTTGTGAAGTAACTATTGGAACGAGATTAGTTATAGCTGATTCCCTTGCCGGGATGTATTAGTTTATATTGTTGATTCCCTTGCAGGGATGTATTGTTTCTATTGTTTGGGTGAGGAAGAGTGTAAAGTACGAAGGGTGATGTAATGCATGATATTGTGAGTGAGTGTTAATGCATGAAGGGTGATGTCATGCCGATATTGTGAGTGTTAATGCACGAAGGGTGATGTCGTGCCATGATTTGAGAGTTAATGCACGAAGGGTGATGTCATACCATGATTTGAGAGCTAATGCACGAAGGTTGATGTTGTGCCATGATTATGAGAGTTAATGCACGAATGGTGATATCGTGCCGTTTCTGTTGTTTCTTATGGTGAGAACAAGAGTAAAAGCACAAAGGGTGATGTCGTGCACGTGTTACTATTTCATTTTTCCTGTTGATACAAATATGATGTTCATTATGCTTCTCTATTGAATTACTGTTAGAATTTGATATTCCCCGCAGCATGTTTCCCTTCTATCTTTATCTGTTATTTCCTATTATTATTGTTCTGTTCGTATATGATTTAACTGCACAGGTTTATACGGTTGTCGTGTCCTAGCCTCGTCACTATTTCGCCGAGGTTAGGTTCGACACTTACCAGTACATGGGGTCTGTTGTACTGATACTGCACTCTGTACTTTTGTGCAGATTTTGATACCGGATCCTATAAGTAGATTCGAGGTTGCTTCCTTTAGTCCAGGGAGACCAAGGTAGATCTGCTAGCGTTCACAGAGTCTGAAGTCCCTCCTTTCCCCACTTTAGTTTTTCTGGTGTCTCTTTTATTTCGAGAACAGTTGTACTTCTTTCAAACTTATATTTTTAGTAAATCTTAGTCGTTCGTGGATTGTGACACCCGATCTTGGGGGTAGCTATGTATTAGAACTATTGGTTTGCTATATCACCTTCACATTTCATAATTATTTTATTTTAGTTATTATATGTTCCTGTTAAATTAATAATAATGGTGGTAAATTGTAATTGTCGGCTTACCTAGCTTTCACGAGTAGGCACTATCACGATTCCCGAAGGTGAAAAATTCGGGTCGTGACACCTTGTTGCATATACCCCGGCTAATTGTCATTGATTGTGCATTACCCTTCATTTAGCACAGAAGGTATCCATTGCTGTAATACTCACTCACTTTCAGTACCAATTAGATACAGTCGACATTCACCAAAGAGCACAGTGTTTATAGTGTGAATTCATCCAGAAAAGTACAGAATCCTAGGAACTACATGACATAAAGAAGCAAATTGAAGTTTTATGGAAGCAGGCAACAACTACTATTTATGGGAGCAATGCAGAAGTTTTAAAGAAGCAGGCATCAACTACTATTTTAGTTCAATACAATATCCTGGAGAATTCAAGAGATAACCAAAACAGGTCTAGAAATACCATCACCAAACAACAAAACAGTGGCAAACTAGTCACAAGCCACAAGCCACAAAGTAAGTCTAGAAAAGGATACTTAAAGTCTTAAATACGAATCACTGGAATGAGGCATGAGACACTTCTTAATATGATTCACTAATCCAAAAGTGCCATAATACTTCGAATGACAATTATAAACCCGATCACGATGAAGGCACTTTGCTTTGCGGGCTTTTTCATTTTCGTCAGCTAGCTCAAAATATTCCCAAATAGGTGATCTAGCTTTAGGACCACGAGGCATAGTTGAACCTACAAAATAAGAAAAGATCACAAGTTAAATAAAATATTTTTAATTATAAATAACAAAAGGATATCATAAAACAAGTAAATCTTTAAACTTACCACTTGTTCAAACTATGCATCAATAATGCTAGTATCTCTTTCAACAATACAAGTTTCTCTTCCGCTCTTTGCCATATCTAAATATAATTTGATAAAGTGTGTCATTTAAACTTACAAAGTAAACTAATTTTCACTAAAACACTCCTAAAATGCAAAATCTTACCAAGTTCAATTTGCTCAAGAAACTCCAAATCTTCTTCAACATTAATAGGAGTACCTTCACATCTAAACCAATCTTGAGCACAAACAAGACTTTGCACCAACCAAGGAGTCAATGAACTCTTAAATGAATCAAGAATGTGGCCACTAGTGCTAAATGCACATTCCGATGCAACACTAGAAATTAAAATGGCCAATACATCACGAGCTAGCTTAGATAGAATAGAAAATCGAGGTGCATTAATTTTCCACAAATATAAGATTTTAAAGTCATCAGAATCATCAGAATGAACATTAAATAGAGGTTGGTCTATGCTCATAAACTTCTTAAAGCCTTTCTTTTCAACAAAGCTAAAAGATAATTCCTCTGTATTTATCATCTCAACTAAAGCCCTCCTAACTAGTTCTTGATCAAATTTCTAAAGCACCCCACCATTAATTTGCCCATTCTTTTGTAAACACAATTGTGATTGAGTATTATAAACTTTTCGTGGTATTGACACTTCTTTAATGAGTATTCAATGATGTTGTTCCATTCAATCGTGAATCAACCTTACAATCACAACCACAATGTTTACACTTTGCTCTATCGCCTCCATTATCATCTTTAAACTTTTCAAAATGATCCCGAGCAGTTGATCTACATTGTATGAATTTTCTTTTTTTTTTGGGGGGGGGGGGCCTTGACTAGTTTCAACTAAATTTGTAGGTGAAAAAGTAGGTTCGCTTTCAGATGAACCCACCGCACTTACTCTACTTTCAACTTCTGTCATCTATAGAAAATCGAATGAAAACAGAATTAAAAATGCAAACTGGTATACAATTTTAAGTCAAAATGTTCTAGATGTTCCCCGTTTATGCCACACAGGGACTTATATGTATCAACATAGAGAAGATAAAAAATACACACAAAGTTAAGGACAGAACTCCTATAATAAATGTTTTTTTAATAAGGTGAAATAATTTAATTGATATGGGGAGGGAACTCCTGTATAAAAGTGGTACACCAAAATGTACAAGATCTACAAAGAGATGATTCGTTAAGAAAGACATCTAACCTTCTATACAAACTGGAATCTTCTAGGTGCACCAAAATCGAATGAGCGACAAGGGAAAACTGAAAAGGAAATTAGAAGAAGGAGGTAACCACTAACCTGGGGAAGAAGGATGAGCGACGAGCGGAGGAAGAAGGCGTCACAGGCTCACAACAGTCGGGCATCGGCACAGTCGCACAGAGGAGGAAGGAAGTCGGGACTCTCAAGAACCTAATTAGAAACAATTTCTAATTTCTAAGGAAGGGAATTAGGGAAGACTGGGAAGTAACGTAAGTCTATAGGCTTACGTACTGGTATTGGGTAAATTGGGTTTCAGATGGGTATTGGGGTAAATTGGGCTTCAGATGGGTATTGGGTAAATGTCACGACCCCAAATTCCCCGGTCATGATGACGCCTATCACAGAACTAGGCAAGCCAACCAAATATTTACCACAACTAAATCCTTTATAAAAATTATTTTTCTAGCATCAAATAAATCTCAAATTCGTCATATGAAATAGTTAAGTAAAACAGAATATGCGGAAAAACAGTATAGAATACCAACACAGCCCAACAATCTGGTGTCACAAGCCAAGAGCCTCTAAATACAACCCAACTGACTGAATAATACATCATAAGTCCGAAATAGCAGAAAACTAAGATAGGAATGAGGAAAGCAGGGTTGCGAACGCCGTGCAGTTACCTTGCAGTCTCCGGTAAAGCTCTGAGAGTGTTGGGAACCCTCACTCTGTTGCGGGGCACCTGGATCTGCACACAAGGTGCAGGGAGTAACGTGAGTATGCCAACTCAGTAAGTAACTAAAGTAAATAAGGTCTGAGTGCAGTGGCGAGCAGTTAAAATCATATATAAGAGTGTTCAACAAAATATCAAGTCAAACTCAACAGTTTAATAGCCAATTACTTCGTAAAAACTTCAGTTTCAATTAAAATACTTTGAAATTATTTATTTAACATCTTTCAACAGAGACTCAGCATAAAAGAAGAGTGAAAACATCAAAAATGTCATAAACGGGCCCCTCGGGCAAGGTATCACTCACAATATAGCCTCTCGAGCAAGCCTCTCAGTCACTCGTAACTCAACTCTCGTCACATCTTACTCACTCTGAGCACTCCGACTCAATAATATCTCATAATAATAGTAATCATAATAACCGCTGCGGCGTGCAGCCCGATCCATAGTTTATACTCGACTACGCTCACTGGGGGTGTACATACTTCGGATGAGCTCCTACAGCCCAAGCGTCATATATCTGCGGCACGCAGCCCGACCCAATATATATTGATGCGGCGTGCAGCCCGATCCATAGGTATATCGCTACGGCATGCAACCCGATTCATATATATAATATCGTTGTGGCGTGCAGCCCGAACCATAATAGATATATATAATCCTTACCATTAGTTCCTAAATTTCTTTCAGTCATTAACCTAACGGCCACTCGGACATATTAGTAAAAATTAGAGAACTCGGTCAAAACAATTTTTCATATATAAGAAATAGAGTGATGAAATCGGTTTTAAACAAATAACAGGTAAAGCATGACTGATGATATGCTTTCAAATCAAACAGAGTGAGGAAAGTAGTAAAAATACCCCTACAGGTCTAAACAGGTCAGCACAAGGCCCAAACATGGCGTACAACCCAAAATATAGTATCAATCTCTAAAATACGGGATATCATAAGATTTCAAATCAAATACGCGGCTTAATAGTCGCTACGGGACGGACCAAGTCACAATCCCTACCTGTACACGCCCACACGCTCATCACCTAGCATGTGCATCACCTCATTTACCAAAACAATATGAAATACTGGGGTTTCGCACCCTCATGTCCAGATTTACAATGGTTACTTGACTCAAACCGGATGAAATACTACTCCGCGATGCCCTTGCCTCTAGACTTGGCCTCAACTAGCGTCGAATTTATCCAAAATCAGAATCATAATTTTGAAATATGCTATGGGAACGAAGTCCATGCGAAAATAATCAAATTACAACACAAATCGCGAAATTGGTCTAACCCGACCCCTGGGCCCACGTCCCGGAGTCCGATAAAATTTACATCAATAAACTCTTAATCCGCCCACAAGTTCATACATACCAAGAATACCAAAATTCGACCACAAATGACCCCTCAAATCCCTAATCGAATGTCTCCAATTTCAAGCCCTAGTTCTTCAATTTTAACCACAAATTTCCATATATTTCAAGCATAATCCGTGAAATAACGCTATAGGAACGAGTTTTAGGTTCAGAAATCTTACCTCAACGAAGCTCCCTTGAATTCCCTCTTCAAAATCTCCCAAAAAGCTCCAAAACCAACTTAAAAATGGTGAAGAAAGACTGAAAATCGTGAAGTCCAAAATTTATACTTTCTGACCCAGGCTTTTCGCACCTGCGGTCCCTACGCCGCACCTACGGTACCGCATCTGCGGCTAAAGCACCACATCTGCAGCTTTCACTTAAAACCAAAATTCCGTACTTGCGCCTCACCATCCGCACCTGTGATCTCGCAGGTGCGGCCAATCATCCACACATGCGCTTCAGCCCTTGCATGTCAACTTTCGTATCTGCGGCTAGCCTTCCGCTTCTGCGGTCCCTCACCTGCAGTCCCCAAGCCGCAGGTGCGGTTATGACAGTGGTTCAGCAGCTTCAGCTGTAAATCTCAATCTCCAAATCTCCCGTCAACCATATGAAATCACCCCAAGGCCTCCGGAACCTCAACCAAAAGTACCAACAAGTCACATACCGCCATCCAAACTTATGCCAATCTTCGAAACACTTAAAACAACATCGAAACAACCAATCAACCACGGATTCAAGCCTAAGAACTCCAAAAACTTCCGAATTCCGCTTTTGATAAAAAAAAGTCTATCAAACTTCGTCTGAATGACCTGAAATTTTGCACACACGTCACAATTAACACAGTGGAACTACTCCAACTTCCGGAATTCCATTCCGACCCCTATATCAAAATCTCACTTATCAACCAGAAAACGCCAAAATTCTAATTTTGCCAAGTCGAGCCTAAATCTATCCCAGACCTCCAAAACACATTCTGATCACGCTCCTAAGTCCCAAATCACCTCCCGAAGCTATCCGAACCATCGGAATTCACATCCGAGTCATTTTTCACATAAGTCAATATCCGGTTGACTTTTCCAACCTAAGCTTACTTAAAAGAGACTAAGTGTCTCATTCCTATGCAGAACCATTCCAAACTCGAACTAATCAACCCGATACCATATAACACAGATGAACAAAGCATAAAGAAGCAGAAATGGGGGAACCAAAGAGGTAGCTCATGAAACGACCGGCCGGGTCGTTACAGTAAATCACTAAATTGGGCTAAAAAGGTTGGTGGCCACGTGTTGAGCCCATATGTTCAAACCTATTTTTTCAACTCATACCCAAAATTTCGGTTTTTCGATTTTGCCAAAAATCGAAACACCTAAATCGTTAACCGCACCGAATACCAAAATTTAATAATTTATAAACTGCACATCGACCGAATAACCGCTTAAATCGACACCGAAAAATCAAAATTTACGGTTCGGTCAGTTTTTTCGATTCGGCCGGTATTATGCCCATCCCTACTTGTCAAGTAACTTAAACTACAATAATATCAAAACTGCACCACACATTAAATGTCTCCACTTTCAAAGTGAGTTCGTGTTACATACTTCTTTCATAGCTCCCGTTAAAACTAACAATTCAAGTTTGTTGAATATTATTAATATAGACCAAAAATACTCACTTTTGACAAATTTAAATGTCCATATATACTCGTGAGTACATTAAGAATTACTATTGCATTTGCCCCAAACATAAAGGACAATTATTTTCAGGAAGTTACTATATTCATGGTTCGATTTGGGTCGTTTTTTCTATAAAAAAAAAATCAAACTAAGTAAGTTAATTTTACAAATACTAGAATCAAATCAATTAAACTAAGATATTTTTTATCGATTCGGTTTATGTTGGTTGTTCGATTATTTATCGTTTTTTCGGTCAAATATGACTGCCGAACACATACTCTGGCGATTATATTACAATATAAAACTATTAAATCAATTATTTACTAAAATATATTAATAATAATTGAATTAAAGCAATAAATATTTGATGAACTCAATTAAAGGTAAATTATTTTAGAGATTTTTGGACTTAGCAAAATAAAAATATCAAACAAATAAGAATGTAAAGTAAAGAACTAGATTATTATAAGAGCAAAGAACTAGACCACCAACTAAGAGTGCAAACCATTAATATGTACCATAAATTTTTTATATTATATATATATATATATATATATATATATATATATATATATATATGTATGTGTGTCTGTGCGCGCGTGTGTGCGTGTGTGTGTATGTATGTGTGTGTATGTATGTATGTATGTATGTGGGTGTGTGTAATAATAAGTTTCAATAGATATTCTATAGTCGATTTGGTTTGGTCTTCTTAATTATTTTTTGCTTATAACTAAAACCCAACCAAAATTGATTATTTTTAAATTTAAAACCAAAACCGCTTCAAATTAAAAATGTGCCTTTCTTTTTCTCGGTTTGATTCAAATTTCGATTTTGTTCGCGTTTTTTATTAGTCATGCACAAACTTATACTTCACTATTATGCACCGCTCAACTACTCCCTCTGTGTTATAAAATAAAAGCAATATAACAAGAACTATATAATTAACTAGGACTAATAATAGAAGAGAATGGTAACATTAGAAGAGAGGATTTATTTCTTTGTTTCTGAGTGTGGAATAGGTTCATCAGTGAACCTATTTATAGAAATATTTCGTTGTTACAAAGGCAATCTAAAACCGGCTATGAATACATAACCAATCTAAAACTTGTTATGGAAGACATCCATCGTTGCAAGTGGATGAACCATTAGCGGGATTTATAACACTCTAGTCCATAATAAGTGATTTTTTGGCTTTTTTCTTGTGGTCCAATATAAGTGATTTTTCCAAATTTCAAGAATGAATTAATTATTTTTTTCCTACATTGTCCTTGAAGTAAATAATATTGGAGTATGTGTGTTGGGAGTGTTTATGTGAAGAGATAGTAAAGATTAATATGGTCAATTTCATTGCTAATTAATGTTAAACGGTGAATTTCTTAATATTTGTGAAAACAACAAAAAAAAAATTACCTATTTTGGATGGGAGGGAGTAGTAAATAAAGCCAAAAGGTATTATTATCTGTATGACTAATTACTTGATGATATTTATGAATGATAGTTATTAAAAGGTCATTCTTTATTAACGATTCATAGTTGCTTAAATAATTAGGTATCTTCATTAATGAACACATAAAGGCCAACAATAGGTTGCAAAAAAAAAAATATTGAAAAAAACAGAGAACTAAATACCTGCAGAAGGTGTGGCACTACGAGGATTCGTAACGTAGATCTATTTTGAGCGAGGGGAAAAAAAGAAAAAAATTGTACGCCACGCGCTGGTGAAGCGAGAGTGGTGGAGGAGGATTTAGGTTAATAAATACGAGGGGTACATAGTAAGAAAGCCATTGGTCAGTGGAAGAGCAAAATGAGGCAAAGGGTGGGCCCACTCCCGTACTCTTGGATTGGACATTTCTGGAAAGTTTGCCTTTTATTGCTATTATTCCAATTTCCCTTTTCTGAAACCAAACCCCTCTTGCCCCTTGCCGTGGACCTGATCCCCCCCTGACTCACAAATCACAATAATTCCCAATATTTTTATTCCAAATAAACCCCTCTTCCACTTTATATTTACCATCCCCTTTTCCTAAATAGAAGCACAACTTTTTCCCCAATTTCCTAAATAGTAAAACAAGTTGAAAACAAAAGGCACTGAATGCAAGTTGAGAAATAAAATGATAAAAAGATAAAAGAGGTTAAGTCGTGCAAAATATTTATATCAAATTAAATTTGTCTACACAGGATGCATAGTATTGTATCATGAAAACAGAGCAATAGTAGCTTGTTATATCCAAATAAAATTATAATAATTATGTATTAAAAAGGTAACAACGAAGTAGGCAGTATATGTAACTTAGTCCTAAATAAAAATCAGTAGGAAAAGAAAAGAAAATGTAAGAGAGGGAGAGATAAAGGGGATTTTGTCTAACGTGGGAGTGGATGAATGAAAAGGAAATGACAATTAGTTGTAGCTAATAAAGGTAATGGAGTAGTAAGTCATCCATTCAGTCTTGCAGCTGTCTATTTCCATTAGTGGATATTTTACAAATATATATATTCAGAGACAGATAGAAAAATCAAAGGAATGGATGGAGAGAATGCTTTTCGATTTGGTTAACGTCGGAAAGTTGCGTAAGAAAGAGACCCTTCTTACTTTAAATTTTTACCCTTTTCTTTTTCCTTTTTCTTTCTTTGAACAGCCAATAAGAAAATATCAGATAGATTTCGAGATCAGTAAAGTTACTGTGGGTACACAGTTCTCCTCTCATTAAAGTGTGTAAAGTGAACTAGCCAGTTAAAAAAACGAAAGCAAAAGTATTTATGAATAATTAAACAAGAGCGAAAGGCAAGAAAGAAAATAGATTAGTAGTACTAGGGTTGGGTGAAATGGGGTGGCTGCTTTTAGGGGCAGTGTTCTAAAATTGGCCGAGTCTATGTCTGTATTGGGCAGCTAAGAGAGGAATGGCACAAGATCTAGTGAAATACTACTAGTAGCAGTATAGTTAATACAAGTGGGAAACATATCTAACCCTATATCTCTCTCCACTTAACTTTTTTTTTCCCAACAACTTAACCTCTCTATAAGTCGTAGGTTTCATGTTCTTTCAATACTCAGCACACAACTTTCGATTTTTCATCATTATTTTATATATATTCAACTCCACGCATCTATTTTAGACAGACAGAGAGAGAGAGAAACAAAGAGGCACAACTAGAGGGAGAATATTTAAAAGTTTGAGAAACTGAAAACAAGTCCTTTTGTAGCAATAGCCATAACCCCCCCCCCCCCCGACCACCACCATACCCACCACCACCCCCGGGTCGGAGATGAGAGGAGCTGACCCATAAAATATCTGCAAAATTTTCTACTACTATTTTTTATTTTATAGTTTTGTGATTCTTGGGTTTATGGAGTGTAGAGAAATGTGGGATCTAAACGATTCTCCAGATCGACGAAGGGATGATAAATCAGAAGAAGGCTTCTCTTCTCCTATAGAGCTAGAGGGCGATGATGAGAAAGGTAAACGGGTCGGATCCGTTTCGAATTCAAGTTCATCAGCAGTAGCTATTGATGATATTTCGGAGGAGGAAGAAGGAGAAAAAGGCAAGAAAAAGAGAAGTAGTCCTAGCAAAATATTTGGCTTCTCCGTGGTGGGTCCCGGTAACGACGATGAGGAACAGCCGGTAACCCGCCAGTTTTTCCCGGTTGATGAGTCTGAGCCAGGTGCCCCTACCAATGGATCCCCGAATTTTCCCATGGCTCACTGGGTTGAAGTTAAATTTTACCAAACTGAGCCACTTGGCAACACGGGAGCGGGCAAGCCAATGGATGTGGCTCAGCAACAGCAGCAGCAGCAGCCTATGAAGAAGAGCCGCCGTGGACCAAGGTCTAGGAGCTCACAGTACCGTGGGGTTACCTTTTACCGGAGAACTGGCCGGTGGGAGTCTCACATATGGTGAGCCATTAAAACTATCCACTTCACGCTCCAAATTATTGTTGATTCCAATTTATACCTTCCATCGCTCTCGTCATTTATTCTTCTAAATTATTACCCGTGCTCCTTTTTCCTCATTTGCTTTAATAATTTTTCAGGGATTGCGGGAAGCAAGTCTATCTAGGTACGTGATCTTTATTTTCCTGAACTGAGTTTTCCGAAAATTAATCTGATAATTTAGTCGGCGTTTCCTTTTTATCAATATTTCTATGTAGGTGGGTTTGACACGGCACATGCAGCAGCTCGGTGAGCTCCTGGTTCTCAATACTAAATGTTCTTCGTTTGATTTTTTTTTTCGTATCTGATAAATTAAAAATAAAATAATTACAGGGCATACGATAGGGCAGCTATCAAATTCCGGGGAGTAGAAGCAGACATAAACTTTAACTTAGAGGATTATGAGTCCGACTTGAAACAGGTAATTTCGTGATCTGATCAGCGTGACAGACTAGGAAAAGTGTGTGTTATGTTTTTTTTTCTTTTTTCTGTTTGCCTGTCTAGTTGGAGAACTTTTGTATAATCCTGGCCTTATCTTAAACAGTCTTTTCCTTATCTTCAACAGTTGTTTGCTTTATATTTTGATTGGAAGAAATTGTTTTTTATTCTTTTTTCGATATATATATATATATATATATATATATATATATATATATATATATTTGTATGATGCAGATGACCAATTTAACAAAGGAAGAATTTGTGCATGTGCTTCGGAGGCAAAGTACTGGATTTCCGAGGGGAAGCTCCAAGTATAGAGGGGTGACTTTGCACAAATGTGGTAGATGGGAAGCTAGAATGGGACAGTTCTTAGGCAAAAAGTAAACAGTAAAAAAATAAATCCTATTCTCATCTTATTCTTCTGAATAGGTTCAATCCATTTCAATAGGAATATTAATCCCTTTGTTCTAAATTGAGTTTTTGGCAAAAATCATCCTTAAATTATGGCTCAAAGCAAGGGTACATCCTTGTCTTATTTTAGTAAACAAAAACTATCTTTATACTATTTAAAAAGTTGCAAGAATCATCCTTCCGTTAAATTTTATCACAAAAACTAACAGTATCATCAAAAGACCATGTCCATCATGTCCCCTCAATTTTCCAATATTGTCCCTCCTACTCAAGACTAAGACTTCAAAACTAGAAGTTTCTTTCCATATGAACTTCACACCCAACTATGGTATGATAGTTGGAACTCTCCGATCTCATGCTATACTATTTCTTGCTAACTTCCTTTTGGAGAGGAAAGTGCAAAGCCTTTAAAAATAGTGGAAGAGTTTTGACTTTCTAAGCATCAGCATGTATTTCACTGCACGTACGGTAGGTTTTGATATTCTATCTTTAATTTGAGGTGATGATGCAAGGTTTGTTTTTAAAATGTGACTCCAACTTCGGTTTAGCTCAACTATTGTGAAACGACTCACTCCGACAAATGGAAGAGAACTAATCTAGTTTCAGACTCTCAGGTTCTTGATTTAGAGCTAGAACCTTTTAATTTTTCTCATTTATAGGTAGACTAATAAAACTGACACAAAGAGAATCAGCACTCTCATCAAAGCTCGGCACAAATATAAGATTTTACATGATCATAATGCACTTCCACCTCAAGGTCGTGCCAATCTCTTTTCATCATCTGCTTGTTATAAGAAGACAACTTAAGGAGAAGTTATTTCAGTGTAGGCCATTTTTGTTCATTAAATAGCAGCAACTTTAAAGAAGAAATAAGCAGCAGCTAGTTCATCCTACTAGCTTTCTTGAAGAAGAAGAAGAAGAAGAAGAAGGGGAGGAAACAAAAATTAAGAAGGAAAAAGAAGATGGTCAACACGTTTTTGGAAAAGTCGATTGGGCAGGAGGGATAATATTGGAAATTTGAGGAGAAAAGGCACGTGATGGACATGGTCTTTTGACGATGCTATTAGTTTTTGTGATAAAATTTAACGTAAGGATGATTCTTGCAACTTTTTAAATAGTATAAGGATGGTTTTTGTTTACTAGGATAAGACAAGGATATACCCTTGGTTTGAGCCATTGTTTAAGGATGATTTTTGCCAAAAACTCTTCTAAATTCCATTCTTTGCTACCTATTAGTTACTAATTATTCTCGAATTTTTGTTGAATAGGTATGTTTATTTGGGCCTCTTTGATACTGAGGTTGAAGCTGCCAGGTGTGTGGTTGCACTGCCTAATTAATTTTTCCTACTTGGCACTTATTAATTTCCATTGCTTGCTCTCGAATTACTAATAGAGAGCCTTAGTCCTTTAAGTTATTGAATATATATAGTGCGGCTAACGTTTTCTTTTTTAAATTTGCTTCAACTATATTGTTTTTTATAGGGCTTATGATAAAGCTGCTATCAAGTGTAATGGGAAGGATGCAGTTACTAACTTTGATCTTAGCATTTATGAAAATGAACTCAACTCAACTGGTAAATACTATACTACATTTATTTGCTTTCTACGTGGTAATTAAGTTGCTGTAATTTCGTAAACAGAAGATCAGAAAAAAAAAATTATACAGAAAGAATTAAGCTGCAAAATATTCATTAGTGTGGTTTTCCAGAATCTACTGATAACGCAGCAGATCACAATCTTGACCTAAGCTTGGGTGGTTCAAGCTCAAAGCAAGGAAACCGAGAAATTGGGGATAATAATAATAGGGGTCAAAATCCTTCATCTATGCAATTTGATGTTGATTGGCGGCAGCAAGGATTAAGGCCTGAGGTACTAATTAATTAGATGAATATTATCTTCCTTCATTCGATCTTCAAATGCAAAATGTTTTATTTTCCAGAAGCAAACTGCTCCAATCGATATGAATGCTCGAAGAAGAGATAAGGGGTACAATGAATCAGAAACGTTGCAGCTCTTGAGCCAGACACACCTACATTCTCCAGTCTCGTTGAAGCCTAATAATAATAGTCAAGTGCAACGGTTTGGCCAATTTATGAGACCTGGTGAATCCCATATGATTCAAATGTTTCCACATCAGTTCAGCTCATCAAATTATCAAGTGAATATATACCCAATTTTATCATTTACCATAAGTGGCATCTTAACTTTAATCTTATCTTTTCTCTGAGCCACTTTTAATTCTTGTAACATGACATATATATATATATATATACAGATTCAATTTCCAAGCGGCAGCAATGGAGGTCGAATTGGAGCTACAAATGTAGGAGAAATTTCGCTGTCAACAAGCAATGCTTCTTCACAATGGCAATCCAATTATCCTTCTCAGATATTTGCAGCTGCTGCAGCATCATCAGGATTCCCCCAGCAGATAGTAAGGCCTCAAAATTGGTCCTCAGAAAATGGCTTCCATCACTCTCTCATGAGACCCTCTAATTAACTTCTTCATCATCATATTTCTTTGCCATTTATAAACCTTTGTAAAGAGTTAAGGGTTGAGATTCTTAATACATAGTATTACCCAAGGCTCTTGGTTACAACCCCGGAAAAAGAAAAATAGAAACAAAAATTTTTGGGAAATTCTAACTCTTTGGAAAATTATGTCTCCTCCGCATTTGTCCAAAACTAACTGAAGGAAAGATTTTCAACTAGTCTTCTATTAGATTCTTCTGACTATAAACTGCCAATTTAATTTGCCCCCATTCGCAGTCGTGCTTTTCACCTACCTCTCATTGTAACTTGTTTACATCTGGAGCTTTTTATTGAGCGTATTATATACTTATTATTTTATTCGCTTATTTTTGTCTTCATTCTTTTACTCGTAACAAAAGCCCAACTACTTCAAATTCCCATTTGAGTAATGAGATGGAATAAACAAATTAACGTCTTTGGGGTAATTGATGTGTAATGAGTAGAAAGAGTACCAAAACTCTTTGACAAGTACGGTACGTATCTTTTGTTAAAATGGGGAACTTTTGATTAGTCTTGTTCATACTAAGAACGTCTCTGACGTCAAATGGGTAGCACAGGTCAAACACTTCTCCCTTTTTTTTTCTTTCTCTTCTTTTTTAGACATGTGAAAATAAGGACAGAGTGAAACGAAAAGAGGGCAAGTAGGCAGATGTACAAAATGGGGTGGTTTTGTTTTCTGGGAAAGATCACCGGATGGGGATGAATTATCACTGTCAATGGATGTCCTTTGAATCAGTTCTCATGACTAATATATGTCAGACATGGCTATTATGGTGAGAGGGACTTAACAACAATAACAAGAACCCCACTTTAATATTACAAGTGGGATATAAGGAAGGTTCGCAAATGTTATCCCAATTTTCGATAGACTCTGCCTCAAGATAAAAGATGAAAAAAAGTAATAGCAACAAGAAATAATAATAGGATAATGAAAAAATTCGAACTGAAAAATAGGGAGGGTAATAATAGTGGTTTACGACTAAGAAAATACAAGACTATACTGATATTATTGGTGCTGAAAAGAAAAGCGCTCGACTATCTATTAACCCTTTACATTACTTTTTGACCTCCACATCTTCCTATCAAGTGTCATATTATTGCATGTCTTGCCTAATCACATCTCCCCAATACTTCTTTGGGTTATCTCTACTCCTCCTCTGACCAATCAAGACTAGCCTCTCACACTTCCTTACTAGTGCATTTGCATTTCTAGGTTTCACATATATGCCTGAACTATTTAAGGCTCGCTTTCCGCATCTTGTCCTCAAAGTGAGTCACTCCCACCTTATTCCGAATATCTTCATTCTTAATTTTATCTGACCTGATATGCTCACACATCCAACTCAACATTCTCATTTTTGCTGCTCTCATCTTCTGGACCTCAACCCTAAAATTAATTTTCTCTTTTTTCTTTTTTGGTCCGAAAAAATTATGGCGAGAGATCCATCATGGCACCTTGCTACCCGGGCCTTCACGCGATGCTTTAGGAGTCCGGAATCGAAATGTTGTCTTTTTGAACTCAAAATATTTTTTTAGGTGGAAAAAAAAATTAGTTACCAAAATATGTAAAACGCGGTTCAAAACTGCGGTTAAAAACCCCTTTTTACAAAAACGCGGTTCACAAGAGCGTTTTGTGCTCGTGATGGATATTTGCTCATGCGTCAACTATCTTGTTCTTGCAACATGAAAATATGAACAATAGATATTTGTTCTATTATACTTCTCCGTCCCATCTTATAAGGCACTGTTTGATAAATTTTGAAAAAAGAAAATCAGAATTTATGGTAACTTTTACGTATTCATTTGGTTATAATTTACCTCATTAAGATAAAATAATTAATTTAATTTAATTATTTCTAAATATAAAAGGTGTTCTTCTTTTTACAGGCTTGTTTCACTGAATTATGATTGTAAATAATGTAATGTATTTACTTGAGTTATTTCACCAGCTACTTATTTCATGACAATTATGGACTTGTCAGGAAAAATATTGTTGGATATATGGCTATTTGTAATAGATAGATTAAGACTATTTAGAAATATTTATATACTCAATAACATTTGTGGTACTGAGAATGCAGTTGCATATGTAGCTTTAGTAATTAGTGTTACCAATCAATCCAATCCAGTAATTTCTAGCATGAAACATAAATCTGTGTAGAAAATAATAAAATTTTAATAAATTACATTATAAAACTCATAACTTTAAATATATCATTGTTTAATGCTCAGAAATCTACGAATCCGAACACATGTGCAGATGGCACGACTAATAGCCCGTTTGGGCAAGCTGCAAAAATCATCTTATTTTGAGAAGTGTTTTTTTTTTAAAAAGTGCTTTTCTCAAAAGTACTTTTGGTGAGAAGCAGTTTGTGTTTGGCTAATTAGTTTGAAAAGCACTTCTGAGCAGCAATTAGTGTTTGACCAAGCTTTAAAAAACTGCTTCTAGTGTATTTTTCTCAAAAGTACTTCTCAAAAAAGTATTTTTGGAGAGAAGCTATTTTTTTCTGTTTCTCCAACACTGCTTCTGCTTCTCTTCAAAAGCACTTTTTCCTTCCAAAAGCTTGGCCAAACACCTTAATTTTTTGCCAAAAATGTTTTTGTTTGGCCAAACAGGCTATGAATATACTGACATTTGAATCGAATTATACATATAATATAATCTAGTAATTTAAAAACAACCTTTTGCATCAGTACAAATTACATCAAACAATATGTCAGCCATGAAATCATCAAGTGAAAAGGAGACAATAGAAAACGCTCTTGTGAATCGTGTTTTTGTATTTGTAAAACGCAGTTTTGAACCGCGTTTTACTTTAACGTCCCAAACTGCATACGGTTCAAAACCGCATTTTATATATTTTGCTAACTTTTTTTTTATACCTAAAAAAGTGTTTTAAGTCCAAAAAGACAACATTTCGATTCCGGACTCACGCTTTAGCGTTACTCTAAGATTAACTTCAAAGCACGTAGGGAATGAAATTGGGAGTGAGTATTGACTGAAAACCCGTAGAGTTGTTATTGTATATCTATTGATGAAGAGAATATCTTTAGATGTGACTAGTGAAGTTTGATCTAATACTCTGCTACGAAGAATTTATGGTTACAAGTACATCGTTAAGGGTAAAATATAATATTTAAAATTAAAAGTTTAAAAACATAAAAATATATTTTCTTAACTTAATTCATCATAAAGAAATCACATAAAATAAAAAATTTAAAAGTGTAAAGTCTCTTTACAACTATGTGTAAACATTGTATCCTCGTCGGAAAGATAGGGGTGAGAAAAAAATATAAATCTAAAGATGCAAAGTTTGGTCTTCAATAGACCTTTATCTTCTCTTATCAAGAACCTTTCACTCCAAAAATATTTTTGAAAAATAAAACACGTGCATGGTCATCACTCAATAAAGGTCAAACAGGGTTTTCCAGATTTAGTCGCTTCTACCGCTAGTTTCTATAATTATGTACTTTGTCAGAGGACAGAGTACAAAAGTAGAAATAATTTTAAAAATCTTAATAAACCTTTTAAGTATGAGATTAAATAAATCAATCCTTGTGGAGCTTTGATGTCCAACTTTCAATTCGATATTATACTAGGTGATAAACGAAATTATTAAAAATGGCGCGTGGTTTCATCATCTAGGGCGTCATAATCGATTTAATAATAGCTAACCTTCTATTTTTGTCCATTCCTCTTATTGTATTACTAGTATTATATTAAAATAATTATGTATTAGTTAAACAGAGTTGTCATGTTAAAACAATAATACAATACAACTTGATAAAATAGGATTTCATGCTATTCTCTCTTTCTCTTTTTCTAATTGAAAATAAACAAATAAAACAAGTGCCTACGCCTATTTTTTTTTAAAAAAAAAAATAAAGAATTTTTTTATTGATGATTCTTTGAGGATACAATTTTATTTGTTTGATTGATTCTTCTTTTTGGATTGTTCTCTGTGACTCGATGTACAAGTAAATTTTGTGTTCCGAGGCTTTAAAAGCCTCCTTTTATCTCACCTCGATTTGTGTATACGGTCCGGGCATATATCCGGAACGTTGTTATGTGAAAATTTGATGAAAATGCTATTTTGGCCTTTAAAAATTGAATTTAAGTTGACTTCGGTCAATATTTTGGGTAAACGAATTCGGACCCGTGATTTGACGGTCCCGAAGGGTCCGTATGAAAATATGGGACTTGGATATATGCCCGCAATTGAATTCTGAGCTTCCAAGCCCGAGAAATGAATTTTTGAAGAAAATTGTTTACTGAAAATTTAAAAGTTTTTCGAAAGTTAAACGTATTTGAAATTGATGGTATCGGGCCCGTATCTTGGTTCCATAGCCCGATACAGGTCTTATTTGGTATTTAGGTTGAGCCTGTAAAATTTGGTAAGAAACGGACTTGATATGACGTGAATCGGACCCTTGGTTGTTAAAACTTCAACTTAAGAGATCTTGATATTCTTCTTTGATTTTGATGCTAAACTCGTTGTTAAAGGGGTTAATTTGGCGATTTGATTGCACGAGCAAGTCCATATGATGTTTTTAAATTAGTATGCATGTTTGGTTTGGAGCCCCGAGGGTTCGGGTGAGTTTCGGATAGGTTTCGAGATGTTTTTACACTTAGAAAAGTTGCAGGTTTTGTTGTCTCAGGTGCCTAGTGATTTTGTTCTTCGTGTTTGCGTGACTTCTCTCGCGAACACGCAAGGCAAGTTCCTCAAGTGTCAGATTTGTTCATCGCGAACACGGAGCTCAGGACGCGAACGCGAAGCTTGGGGGGAGGGTTTCCCTTCGCGAACACGAAAGCCTTTTTGGCTGGGGACTGGGGGAAGGGATTTTGTTCTACGCGAACGCGGCCACTAGACCGCGACGCGAAGGCCATCTGGGTCTGACCCCTTGCGAAGGCGACAGGCCCATCGCGAATGCGATGAAGGCCTGCCCAGTCATTTTAAAACAGACTCTAACGCGGACATCACTCATTTTTCGTCATATTTTCGAACTTCCAAGGCCTAAAGGCAATTTTCTTCACTCAAATTCATCCCCAAAGTGTTGGTTATCAATTATAAACTTTACACTTTCAATTTCCCAATGTTTTTTCCTTACTTTTTAATCAAAAATCAAGAGCTTTCATGGTAGAAATTAGAAATTTGGGTAGAGTTAGGGCTTTTTGAATAATTGGAATTTAGACCTCGTTTTGGGGTCGGATTTCGAAACTAATTGCATATTTGGGCTCGTGGGTGAATGAGTGATCGGATTTTGGTCCGAACCTCGAGTTTTGACCAAGTGGGTCAGGGGTCGATTTTTGACTTTTTGAGAAAAATGATAGAAGATCTATAATTAAGCATTGTGTATAAATTCCTAAGCATTTATTGATATTGTTAAATTAATTTGGACTAGATACAGGTAATTTGGAGGCGAATTCTAAAGGAAAAGCGGTGTTTGAGGCTTGAGTTGGCCGTGGAAATTCGATGTAAGTATTTGGTCTAACCTTAGCTTGAGGGAATATGTATTGTGCTTATTTGCTATGTGCTAGTGTAGTGTACGATGTATAGGTGTGGTGACGAGTATCTATACGTCGTTGTCAAGCATGTCCGTGAGTCTTAAATTGTAATCGTTGTATTCTTAATAAGTACTACAAATGCCTAAGTTGTTGATTCTTCGTGTTGGGCAAGAATTATGATTGTTCTCGTGGTATTCGCTTATTGTTGAGTATTGCTTCTAGTTGAGGGTTCATTTGTGAAGTTAAATGTTGGTACAAGTTTGGTCATAGCTGATTCCCTTGCCAGGACATATTTAATTTTTATTGTTGGTTTCTTTCCCGGAATGTGTTTACTCTCATTGTTGATTCCCTTGTCGGGATAGTGTTGTTTCCTTATTATTCCTTTGTCGGGATTCTGTTGCGATTGATGTTGAATTATATATTGGGATCGGGTTGCACGCCGCAATAATATTATATGGGATCGGGTTGCACGCCACAACATGGAGTAATAAGGAAGGATATGAGGGGTCGGGTTGCAAACCATAACAGTGATTTATGATTGGATCGGATTGCATGCCGTAATAGTGATATATGATTTGGATCGGGTTGCACGCCGCAACAGAGTTATATTATTTGGATCGGGTTGCGCGCCGCAACAATAAAGAATAAAAGTAGATATTGATTGTTACTGTTTCCTTATTCTTACTGGCGCTGACTTTAAAATGTTCTTTATGTTTTCTCCTGAGTTACTATTGGTACTTGATATTCCCCTGCAGTATGTTTCCCCCTCCCATCTTTAACTGCTAGTTTCCGTTATTATTACTTGTCGTATATACTTTAAACTACACAGGTTTATTTGGTAGTCTTGTCCTAGCCTTGTCACTACTTCGCCGAGGTTAGGCTCGACACGTACCAGCACATGGGGTCGGTTGTGATGATACTACACTTTGTTCTGTGTGCAGATCCCGGTGCTGGAGCATTTGGTCCGTAGAGAGAGGTTGCTGCCTTCAGTCCATCAGGAGACCCAAGGTAGTCTTGCAGGCGTCTGTAGGCCCTGGTGTCCCCTTCTATCTTTTTATTCTGTTTTCATTTACTTCAGAGACAGATTGTATCTTTCTTTCCACACAACTGTTTGTAGTATTCGTAGATGGTCCGTGATATTGTGACACCAGTTCTAGGTAGAGATGTACTTTATATTTTTCGTACTTGTATTTGGCTAAATTATCAGATTTCGTCTTCCACATTTCTTTAACTATTATTATTATTCTGATATTGATCTCATGTTATTTTAAAATTGTTAAAAAGGCTAAGTAAAAAGGGGTTAATGAATCTATAATACTCGGCTTGCCTAGCTTTCACGAGTAGGCGCCATCACGACTCCCGAGGATGGGAAATCCGGGTCGTGACAAGTTGGTATCATAGCTCTAGGTTACTTAGGTTTCACAATTCACGGAAAAGCTTGGTAGAGTCTGAGGGATCGGTACGGAGATGTCTGTCCTTATCCCCAGAGGCTGTAGAGTTAGGAACAGTTTCACTTCTATTCATCTCTGTCGTGCGGTTTGGATTTTCAATGCTAATTGAATTTTTACTCTATTCTTTCGTAGATGGCGAGAACACGCGCTTCTTCATCCACTGACCAGCAGCCCGAGTCCCCAGTAGTAGTTCCCACGAGGGGCAGAGGACGAGACTGAGGCCGTGCTAGGGGTCGAGGCAAGGGCAGAGCTTAGCCTAGAGCAGTAGCACCAGCGACAGAGCCTAATGTAGAGTTTGATGATGAGGTTCCATCCCAGACAGTTCCGGTGGGCCCAGCTTAGCTCCCAGAGGGGTTCATTGCTACCCCTGTACTCCAGGATGCTCTGGTCCGTCTAGTGGGCCTTATGGAGAGTGTCACCCGGGTAGTCTTACTTCCTGTAGCACAAGTTGTCTCTCAGGCTGGGGGAAGAGAGCAGACTCCCACTACCCGCACTCTAGAGTAGATGGCACCCCAGTTTCAGACTCCAGCAGCTCAACCAATTGGAGCAGTTCAGCCGGGTGTGGTAGCTCAGACCGGTGATAGAGCAATTATGTCTGCCGATGCTTTATGGAGATTGGACAGGTTCACCAAGCTGTTCACTACTACTTATTGTGGTACATCTTCAAAGGATCCCCAGGATTACTTAGACAGCTGCCATGAGGTTCTTTGGAACATGGGGATAGTGGAGACCAATGGGGTCGACTTTGCTGCTTTTCGTCTGTCAGGTTCCGCCAAGACTTGGTGGAGGGATTATTGTTTGGCCAGGCCAGCTGGGTCGCCTGTCTTGACTTGGGATCAGTTCTCTCAGCTATTTTTGGAGAATTTTCTTCCGATCACTCAGAGGGAAGACTATCGGAGGTAGTTTGAGCGTCTCCAGTAGGGTTCTATGACCGTCACTCAGTACGAGACCAGATTTATTGCTTTAGCCTGTCATACTCTTATCATACTTCCTATCGAGAGAGAGAGAGAGAGAGAGAGGGTGAGGAGGTTCATTGAGGGACTCGCTCAGCCGATTCAATTGCATATGGCTAAGGAGACTTGGAGCGAGATTTCTTTTCAGGATGCGGCCAATGTGGCCAGGAGAGTTGAGATGGTTCAATCGCAGGGGAGTGGTCAGAGATCTGACAAGAGGCCCCGTCATTCAGGCAGGTTCAGTGGTGCCTCATCTGGAGGTAGGGATTCTTTTGGTACGGGCCATCCTCCCAGGCCGTTTCATTTAGTACTTCAGACTTCTCATGGTACTTCAAGTGGTCGTGGTTCTCATATGCAATATTCTGATCAGCAGTCCTATCGTGCACCATCAGCTTCTATCAAAGCACCTCCTATTCATAGCTATTCTTATGGTCAGTCGCCCCCCCCCCCCAATGTTAGCCTTAGTTCCCTTAGCTGCAACATTCAGGTGGATGTTTTGAGTGCGGTGAGTATGGTCATATCCGGAGGACTTGTCCGAGATTAGTGGGTGTTCAATCGCAACACCAGGGTTCCCGTGTTATGGTTCAGGCACCAGGTGTTCCACCGCCCGCTCAGCCAGCTAGGGGTGGGGGTAGAAGTGCTAGAGGTGGAGGTGGAGGTATTAGAGGTGGAGGTCAGGCCGCTAGAGGTGGAGGCCAGCCAGTAGGAGGTCGTCCAAGGGACGTAGCTTAGAGTACTGTGGCCCAGCCCCGATGTTATGTTCTTCCAGCCAAGCCCGAGACTGAGGCCTCCAATGCAGTTATCATAGGTACTGTTCTGGTCTGTAGTAGAGATGTTTCAGTTCTATTTGATCCAGGGTCTATATACTCATATGTGTCATCTTATTTTGCCCTGTATCTGGTCATGCCTAGTGATTCTTTGAGTGCTCCTATATATGTGTCTACACCGGTGGGTGATTCTATTATGGTGGATCATGTCCATCGTTCATGTATAATTGTTATTGGAGGTTTTGAGACCCGAGTAGATCTGTTACTTTTCAATATGGTTAATTTTGATGTCATATTGGGGATGAGCTAGTTATCACCTTACCATGCTATCTTGGATTGTTATGCCAAGATTGTGACCTTAGATTTGCTGAGTCTACCTCGTTTAGAGTGGAGAGGGACTCCTGGTTATTCCACTTGTAGGGTTATCTTATATATGAAGGCTCAGCGTATGGTTGAGAAGGGATGTTTAGCCTACTTGGCGTATGTTCGTGATTCTAGTGTCGAGGTTCCTTCTATGGATTCTGTGCCTGTTGTATGTGAGTTTCCATAGGTATTTCCTGCATACCTGTCGGGTACGCCTCCCGATAGGGATATTGACTTTTGCATTGATTTGGCTTCGGGCACTCAGCCCATTTCTATTCCGCCGTATCGTATGGCCCCGCCAGAGTTGAAAGATTCTTTTTTTGAGTTGAAAGAATTGAAATAACAGTTGCAAGACTTGCTTGATAATGACTTCATTAGACCTAGTATTTCGCCATGGGGTGCGTCGGTGTTGTTTGTTAAGAAAAAGGACAGATCGATGAGGATGTATATAGATTATCGGTAGTTGAACAAGGTCACAATCAAGAATAAGTATCCATTGTCGAGGATTGATGATTTGTTTGATCATCTTAAGGGTGCCAAGGTGTTTTCGAAGATTGATTTGAGATCTGGCTACCATCAGTTGAGGATTAGGGCATCTGATGTCCCTAAGATAGCTTTTCGCACTCGCTACGGGCATTATGAGTTCTTAGTGATGACATTTGGGTTGACAAATGGCCCAACAGCTTTCATGGACTTGATGAACCGAGTGTTCAAGCCTTATTTGGATTCTTTTATGATTGCCTTCATTAATGGTATTTTGATTTATGCAGCCGGGAGGAGCACGAGCAGCATCTTAGAGTCGTTCTTCAGACTCTAAGAATAGTCAGTTGTATGCCAAGTTTTCGAAGTGTGAGTTTTGGTTGAGTTTGGTTGCATTCTTGGGTCATGTCATATCAGCAAAGGGTATTCAGTTGGATCCTAGAAGATTGCGGCAGTCAAAGACTGGCCTAGACCCACATCAGCTACAGAGATCCGTAGTTTCTTGGGTTTGGCGGGTTATTATCGTCGGTTTGTGGAAGAGTTTTCATCTACTGTAGCCCTGATGACCAGGTTGACCCAGAAGGGTGCCTAGTTCAGGTGGTCAGATGAGTGTGAGGCGAGCTTTCAGAAGCTTAAGACAACTTTGACTATGTCACTAGTGTTGGTTTTGCCTACAGATTCAGGGCCATATACAGTATATTGTGATGCATCGTATATTTGACTTGGTGCAGTGTTGATGCAGAATGGCAAGGCTATTGCATATGATTCGCGATAGTTGAAGATCCAAGAGAAGAATTATCCAGTTCATGATTTGGAGTTAGCAGTCATTGTTCACGCGCTGAAGATTTGGAGGCATTATCTGTATGGCGTGTCATGTGAGGTGTTCACGAATCACAAGAGTTTTCAATACTTGTTCAAGCAGAAGGAGCTAAATTTGAGGCAGAGGAGGTGTTTGAAGCTGTTGAAAGACTATGATATCACCATCTTATATCATATAGGAAACGCCAATGTAGTGGTTGGTGCATTGAGTAGGAAGTCAGCCAGTATAGGCTGCCTTGCATATATTCCAGTCAGTGAGAGACCGCTTGTTTTGGATGTTCAGGATTTGTCCAATCAGTTCGTGAGGCTGGATGTTTCTGAGCCCAGCCGTATTCTAACTTGGACAATTGCGCGTTCTTCATTATTTGAGCGTATTCGAGATAGGCAGTATGATGATCCTCATTTGCTTGTCCTTATAGACACAGTGCGACACGGGGGTGACAAGTAGGTTACAGGTAGAGATGATGGAGTTCTGAGGATGTAGTGTCGTATTTGTGTGCCTAATGTGGATGGACTTCGTGAGTTGATTCTAGAGAAGGCCCATAGTTCCTGGTATTCTATTCATCCGGGCGCCACTAAGATGTATCAAGATTTGCGGCAATATTATTGGTGGATAAGGATGAAGAAGTACATTGTTGCCTATGTAGCTTGGTGTTTGAATTGTCAGCAGGTAAAGTACGAGCATTAGAGACCTGGTGGTTTGTTTCAGAGGATTGAGCTTCCTGAGTGGAAGTGGGAGCGTATCACTATGGACTTTGTTGTTGGACTCCCACGGACTTAGAGGAAGTTCGATGCAGTGTAGGTTATTGTTGATAGGCTGACTAAGTCAGCGCATTTCATTCCTGTGGCAGACTCTTATTCTTCCGAGAGGTTAGTTAAGATCTATATCTGGGAGATTGTTCATCTTCATGGTGTGCCCGTGTCTATCATTTCTAATCGAGGTAGGCAGTTTACCTTACATTTCTAGAGGTCTGTTCAGCATGAGTTGCACACGGGTCGAGTTGAGCACTGCATTTCATCCTCAGATGGACGGACAATACGAGCGTACTATTCAGATTTTGGAGGATATGCTCTGAGCTTGTGTTATGGACTTTGGAGGTTTGTGGGATTAGTTCTTGCCTTTAGCAGAGTTTGCCTACAACAACAGCTACCAGTCGAGGATTTAGATGACTCCCTATGAGGCTTTATATGGTAGGCAGTGTCGGTCGCTGGTTGGATGGTTTGAGCCAGGAGAGTCTCGATTGTTGGGTACAAATCTAGTGCAGGATGCCTTGGACAAGGTGAAGATCATTCAGGATAAGCTTTGTACAGCTCAGTACAGGCAGAAGAGTTATGCCGACCACAAGGTTCATGATGTGGCATTCATGGTTGGCGAGCGAGTGTTGCTCCGGGTGTTGGCTATGAAGGGCGTGATGAGATTTAGGAAGAAGGGCAAGATAAGCCCTAGGTTCATTGGTTCTTTTGAGATTCTTGATCGAGTGGGAGATGTGGCTTACAGACTTGTGTTGCCGCCGAGTTTATCAGCTGTGCACCCAGTGTTTTATGTGTCCATTCTTCGGAAGTATCACGACGATCCATTCCACATGTTAGACTTCAGCACTGTCCAGTTGGACAAGGATTTGACCTATGAGGAGGAGCCGGTAGCTATACTAGACTGTCATGCTCGTCAGTTGAGATCAAAGAAGTTCCCTTCAGTTCGTGTTCCGTAGAGAGGTCAGCCTGCCGAGGCAGCTACCTGGGAGTCTGAGTCCGATATGCGGAGCCGTTATCCCCATCTTTTCCTCAACTCAGGTACTTCTTTTCTATGTCCGTTCGAGGACGAACGGTTGTTTTAGAGGTGGAGGATATGATGACCCAAAAGGTCATTGCTTTATTTACAAGGAAATTCTGTGTTCCTAGGCCTTAAAAGCCTCATTTTATCTAACCTCGACTTGCGTGCGTGGTCTGGATGTATATCCGGAATGCTGTTATGTAAACATTTGATGAAAAAGCTAATTTGGCTTTTAAAAATTGAATTTAAGTTGAATTCGGTCAATATTTTGGGTAAACGGATCCAGACCCATGATTTGACATTCCCGAAGGGTCCGTAGGAAAATATGGGACTTGGGCGTATGCCCGGAATTGAATTCCGAGGTCCCAAGCCCGAGAAATGAATTTTTGAAGAAAATTGTTTACAGAAAATTTAAAAGTTTTTCGAAAGTTAAACGTATTTGAAATTGATGGTATCGGGCCCGTATCTTGGTTCCATAGCCCGATACAGGTCTTATTTGGTATTTAGGTTGAGCCTGTAAAATTTGGTAAGAAACGGACTTGATATGGCGTGAATCGGACTCTTAGTTGTTAAAACTTGAACTTAAGAGATCTTGAGATTCTTCTTTGATTTTGATGCTAAACTCATTGTTAAAGGTGTTAATTGGCGATTTGATCGTAAGAGTAAGTCCATATGATGTTTTTGAGTTAGTATGCATGTTTCGTTTGGAGCTGAGGGCTCGGGTGAGTTTTGGATAGGTTTCGGAATGTTTTTACACTTAGAAAAGTTGCAGGTTTTGTTGTCTCAGGTGCCCAGTGATTTTGTTCTTCGCGTTCGCGTGACTTCTCTCGTGAACGCATAAGGCAAGTTTCTCAGGTGTCATATTTCTTCATCGCGAACGCAGAGCTTAGGACGCGAACGCGATGCTTAGGGGGAGGGGGTTACCCTTCGCGAACGCGGACCTGCTATCGCGAACGCGAAGGCCTTTTTGGCTGGGGACTGGGGGAAGGGATTTTGTTCTATGCGAACGCGGCCACTTGACCGCAAACGTGAAGGCCATCTGGGCCTGACCCATCGCGAACGCGACAGGCCTATCACGAACGCGCTGAAGGCCTGCACAATCATTTTAAAACAGACTCCAACGCGGACAAAACTCATTTTTCTTCATATTTTCGAACTTCCAAGGACTAGAGGTAATTTTATTCACACAAATTCATCCCCAAAGTGTTGGCAATCAATTCTAAACTTTACTCTTTCAATTTTCCAATGTTTTTCATCACTTTTTAATCAAAAATCAAGAGCTTTCATGGTAGAAATTAGGAATTTAGGTAGAGTTAGGGCTTTTTGAATAATTGGAATTTAGACCCCATTTTGGGGTCGAATTTCAAAATTAATTGCATATTTGGGCTCGCGGGTGAATGGGTGATCAGGTTTTGGTCCGAACCTCGAGTTTTGACCAAGCTGGATTGAGGTCGATTTTTGACTTTTTGGGAAAAATGATAGAAAATCTATAATTAAGCATTGGGTATGAATTCTTTAGCATTTATTGATGTTGTTAAATTAATTTGGACTAGATACAAGTAATTTGGAGGCGAATTCTAAAGGAAAAGCGGTGTTTGAGGGTTGAGTTGGCCGTGAAAATTCGAGGTAAGTATTTGGCCTAACCTTAGCTTGAGGGAATATGTATTGTGCTTATTTGCTATGTGCTAGTATAGTGTACGACGTATAGGTGCGGTGATGAGTATCTATACATCGTTGTCAAGCATGCCCGTGAGTCTTAAATTGTAATCGTTATGTTTTTAATAAGTACTACAAATGCCTAAGTTGTTGATTTTCCGTGTTGGGCAAGAATTATGATTGTTCTCGTGGTATTTGCTTATTGTTGAGTATTAGTTCTAGTTAAGGTTCCATTTGTGAAGTTAAATGTTGGTACAAGTTTGGTTATAGTTGATTCCCTTGTCGAGACGTATTTAATTCTTACTTTGGTTCCCTTGCCGGGATATGTTTATTCTCATTTTTGATTCCTTTGTCGGGATAGTGTTGTTTCCTTATTATTCCCTTGCCGGGATTCTATTGTGATTAATGTTGAATTGTATATTGGGATCGGGTTGCATGCAGCAACAATATTATATGGGATCGAGTTGCACGCCACAACATGGAGTAATAAGGGGGGATAAGAGGAGTCGGGTTGCACGCCACAATAGTGATTTATGATTGGATCGGGTTGCACGTTGCAACAGTGATATATGATTTGGATCGGGTTGCACGCCGCAACAGAGTTATATTATTTGGATCGGGTTGCGTGCCGCAACAATAAAGAATAAAAGTGGATATTGAATTTTATTGTTTCCTTATTCTTACTGGTGCTGACTTTAAAATGTTCTTTATGTTTTCTCCTGAGTTATTGTTGGTACTTGATATTCCTTCGCATCATGTTTCCCCCTCCCATCTTTAACTGTTAGTTTCCGTTATTATTACTTGTCGTATATGCTTTAAACAACACAAGTTTATTTGGTAGTCTTGTCCTAGCCTCGTCACTACTTCGCCGAGGTTAGGCTCGACACGTACCAGCACATGGGGTTGGTTGTGCTGATACTACACTTTGCACTGTGTGCAGATCCCGGTGCTGGAGCATTTGGACTGTAGAGAGAGGTTGCTGCCTTCAGTCCATCAGGAGATCCGAGGTAGTCCTGTAGGCGTACGCAGGCCCTGGCGTCCCCTTCTATCTTTTTATTCTATTTTCATTTACTTCAGAGACAAATTGTATCTTTCTTTCTAGACAACTGTTTGTGGTATTCGTAGATGGTCCGTGATATTGTGACACCAGTTCTGAGTAGAGATGTACTTTGTATTTTTCGTACTTGTATTTGGCTAAGTTATCAGAATTCGTCTTCCGTATTTCTTTAATTATTATTATTATTCCGTTGTTGATCGCATGTTATTTTAAAATTGTTAAAAAGGCTAAGTAAAAAGGGGTTAATTAATCTATAATATTCGGCTTGCCTAACTTTCATGAGTAGGCACCATCAAGACTCCCGAGGGTGAAAAATTCGGATCGTGACACTCGAGAACTTAAGTAGTGTGTTTCTTGAATATTGGATAATGTGGACTTCATTGGGATGTATTTGATTTTTAAAAGAGTAAAAAACATCACTTGATCATTTCTGTTGTTTCGAGAAAGACAATATTTAATGTTTTCAATAATATTTCATGAATATATAGAATTTTGAGATAACAGGTGGCGATTTGATGAAAGAATAAACCAAAAGTGGCAAAGTTGTGGTTTTTTACCACACAAACTGAAATAGCTAAGCTGACTATTCAGAAAACACTTAGGGATCGTTTGGTAAGATGCATTAGATAAGCTAATGTATGCATTAGCTTTGTGTATTAATAATACATTATTTGGTAGACATTTTGAACTTATGCATTAGTTATGCAAACACTAGTTATACATCCTATTTAGTATTATCATATGCATAACTAATGCATAGAAAACAATGGTATTAGCAATGCAATGAGTTTTAATGCATGCATTAGCTTAGTTAAAGCCAAAATTGTCCTTCGAAATTTATGCTTGATTAAAATATGCTAGTTAATATATTAATGCAAGTTCAAAATAATCCAAATAGTGAGAAATAAAATTATATCCCTAGTAAATAAATAAATACTTAGCATATTTTCTTTTTTATAAATAAATATTTAATTTTATTTTACAATATAGCTAGACAAATAAAATAATTTTTTTAAAACTTTTTCATATAAAAATATTTATCAACGTATGTTTCTTTTAAAAAGTTAGAGTGTGGACTAATTTTGAGGGCATTTTGTAAACAAACAATTCTTTTAGAAACTATGCAATGCTTTAATACATCAAACCAAATAATGGATAAGAAATATGTCAGCATAACTAATACCAGCATAATTAATGCAAGCATAACTAATACCAGCATTACTAATACACCATATTTAACATTATTCTTATGCACCCTACCAAACGACCCTTAGATTTATATTAAAATTTACTAATAAGTTGGCCACTAAGCTGTATCTACTATTGATTGGCAATATGTTAAATCTATTTTTTTATGCTAATCTATAAATTCGTCAACTTCTTTCTCTCTCTCACTCAGGTGGTCCAAAAATCTCTCCCAACGCTCCTCAGGGCAAGTGTGAGTCCCCGGACAGGGTAGTACATAGTACTAGAAAGTGACTAAAGAAGAAAATTACAAATGAATAGTCTGTTCAAAAGACAGCAAACACTGCACCACAAATTTGCAAACGGTGTTAGATTCTTTACTTTGCATAGGATTCACAAGTAAAAATCCTCAGAGAAATTAGAGAAGCAGATTCAATCAATTCATTCATTCACTTTTTGTTCTTATACAGAGCTGTATGATTATTTGCCTGAATAGTTTCATCACTTTTACTGCTGCTACTTACCAGATTAGGTAATTACAAATAGTAATTAATCAAACAAATCACCAAATCAGTTTATACATATGTATCACGTGATAGGAAGTGATGAAGAAAGCAAATGGGTTGTTTCAAATGTATAGGTTGGCGTGAAAAATAAATACGTAATTTTTTTGAGTTGAGGATACATAGATTAAAATAATAGGGATCATTTAGATGAGATTAGGTTTTTCCCTTGTGATCCCTGCCCTTTCCCGAATCCGACGCATATTGCAAGTTTAGTACATCGAACTGCCTTCTTTTTATATATGTTATTTTGCTTGAAAACTGGATCAAGTTATATTTATAGTGATTTGATTTTAGATGAAATTATGACATTAAGTTACAACTCTAACACTATGTAAATACTAAAGAGTTACCTGCGTAGAGTGTTTACACAAAATCAATCAATTTAACCTTAACAGTTTTATATGAGATAAGATAATATAAACGGATATTATCAAGTCTTTCTTATTTTATATTTCTTTTTAATTATAAAATATCAAAGAGGATGCTTTCCGAAATGTCCATTGCTTCAGCGATTGCCTTGATTAATAATCTTAGGCCAAGCTTCTTTTTTGCCAAAAATTGAGGTGTTTGGCCAAACTTTTGGAAGGAAAAAAAGTGCCTTTGAGGAGAAGCAGAAGTAGTTTTGGAGAAGCAAAAAAAAAGTAGTTTCTCTCCAAAAGCACTTTTTTAGAAGCACTTTTGAGAAAAATACACATAGAAGCATCTTTTTAAAGCTTGGTCAAATACTAATTGCTGCTCAGAAGTGCTTTTCAACTAATTAGCTAAACACAAACTGCTTCTCACCAAAATACTTTTGAGAAAAATACTTTTAAAAAAAAACACTTCTCAAAATAAGCTGATTTTTGCAGATTGGCCAAACGGGCTATTAATCTTACTTGATTGAGAAGCTTTTAATTTTCTTTTTTCAAGACAAATCTTTTTGGTTTTATTTTTAAAATTATGTACTCAGTATAAGAAAGAGAGAGGAAAATAAAAACAGAGAAGTTTGATGGTGACTTCTGTTTTTAGGAAAAGTCACAAGCATCGGTGGCCACATTATTTAGTACTGAATTTCTTGATACATCACTTTCTTCATTCATTTCATCATACACCCAACTTGAGTAGTTGACAGAATAATCTGTTCCTAGTATTATTATTTTTTTCCTTTTGCTTTCCATTATTTTTCAACTCCCACCCAAACAAATTCGATATAATTCCTATCTTTATTTGCTTTCTCTCTTGAGTGGTCACACCAACTTTCTTTCTTCTATGACATTGTATTTATGTGAAAAAGTGAATCGATTATGATGCCTTCCACTTTTGGAAACTCCGTTCTTTGTGGTTTTATTTCTTTCAATTTCTCACTCCCCTTGTGACCCAACTATTCTCTTCTCCTATCCCCACTTTCCCACTCTATAATTTCTATTTAGTTCTCTGCCAATCTGTAATTGTGTAAATCTTTTATTATGAGGTAATTGCCTCACTTGGAAATCTAACATGAACATGTACCTTTTATGGACTTAGCGTTCTGCTATTGAACATTGAAAATGAGGAGGCAAGACTTAAATTTCAGTTTTTGTTCTCTGCCCAAAATGAATCAAACTTTTTAAAAGAGATCCAATTCTTAAAAGTGACATAATCACGCTCAACTATGCCTTGTAAAAAGAACTAAGCGGTCGTTATAAATATAATTCGATTTACAAGTCCGGAGTCGAATCCCACAGAAAACTAAGACTTAGCTACAACTGTTCAATATTGCTAAGAAGACAAGTTCGAAGAATTCCTATATTATAAATATTAAGATTCTTGTATCTAATTAACTAACAAATTAAATTAGTAGATTAACAACTACAGATACTAAGGGTTAGAGACAAGATTAAGGAGGTCTAGAGTTATGATTTCCCCAATTATCGGAATCCTTCCCGCTATGTTTTTTATAAATTCACCTAAGTATTCTCTACCGACCATGAACGCTCTGACTGTCGTAACTCTCTCCCGAGTAATTACCACAATTTACTAGACATATTCTCTCAAATTATGCTAGCTGGCATTAAGTATGGCTCACTCGGATCACACCTAAGGTTTCGTTATCCCTAATCTCACCTTTAAACCCTTCGTATTGATCCCTCATATACGTTAGAAGTGATGTTTTTCAACAACTACCTAAATATGCACTCTCTCTCCAGTAATACACACTAAATAGGCACAGTCGATTGAGAGCTCTTCAACCAACTACAATAACAACATAGTTGAATAAATAAAGAAAATACTACGGCAAAACTATATTAACGTAATAGGAAAATCATCCTCCAATAGATTCCATCAAAATCCTAGATAACAAATTAGCTATTCATAATAGTATGCAAAACAACAATACTAGAATTCTCCACCTTGCTCCTAGTGTGTCCTTGCCTCCTTAGGTCGAATCCATGATCTCCTTAGGTCTCAAAATACCATTTTTCCATATATATATACCAAGTAGGGTTGGGCCCAAACAATTATAACTTCTACTACGCACTTTTTCCGGATAGACGGGCGCGGCCGCGGATCAATCGCGGATGAGCCGCGCATATTGATCATTGTTCTGTCCCATTTGCGCGGCTAGTGCACGGCCGCACACTTTCCGTGAACTTTTCACCTTGTTCTTTGGAATTTGGTAAAACGTAAAACATGAAAGCTGTAGCCCTTTGAGTTAGCTTTCCAACCATATATTGTGGAGCCAAAATGGAGTTATGAGCAAAAGGTTATGTATATTTTACTAGACAGTGCGCAATATAGCTATTCGATTCTTCGTTCGTTCTTAACTATCATCCGTTGATCCCCGAACACGATCCCGGCCTAATTCCATAGACTTTTACTCAGACTTGAAAGCTTCAAATCACTTGAATTCATTCCATAACATCTACATAGCTCGGAATCACTCTTACAAGGCATAAAATATACCATTAGTGCAAAATACTAGCGATTAAAGCTCAAACTCAATTAAAGTGCAGTAAATTAGAATGTAATAAGCGACTAAAATCGTAATTATAGCCTATCATAAACACCCCACACTTAAACCATTGCTCGCCCTCGAGCAATCAAACTATACTTTATATAAACACGACTTTTTTAAACAATTGTCCTAACTCATCATACCAAGAATATTTAAAATAGACTAAGCACAAAAGCGTAACATCTTCACCTCAAGATTTGGCTCACAAGTACCATGCATTATTCACAACTCACCCACTTACTCTAATATAGAGGTCACTGACATTACCTTTCCTTTATGAATCAAGTGCCCTCACACAACAAAAGAGAGTAGTTCCACACAATATAATTTACGAATACTTAGGAACTCAAGATAGAAAAAATTCACTCACTCTCAGAAATAACATTCATATGCCACAAAAGATGCACCATAGGCTTGCCCGTAGTGTACTACTCTACTATCGAGCTCATTCAGTCTAGGATCAAGTAGGACTTTATTTGGTTGTAATGTAGGCTGCGGGACGGGTAGGATATATTTGGATATAAGAGTGACTAAACCTCCCTAAGCACTTTAATATATATACTTTAACATTCAAGTCCATGCTTATGTCAAACTATGACTCTACCTTCACATCAATATACATCAACTCCCAATTTATTTAAGCACAATTACATCAAGAGTTACCACTTATCAATGAATATTTTTCACATCAATACAACTATTTTTTTCTTTTCCAATTCAAGTGGCTCTTACTTTTTCAAAACAGTGCACCTTTCTCCTTATCTCATTAGTTCCACTCAAAAGCCAAACCAACCACCCCACATTTTAACTTTTACAAAGTTCATAACAATTCAAGTGATCGTGAGCGGTTAAAAGTTTCAAATAGATGGTTAATTCAAACAAATGGGTAAAGCATGTAATGTGGTTACCAAAGAAATAGGATTATAGGCTCAAAGGGTTTAACTACGATACATAACAGTTAGGCAGGAAAAATATACATGTCTGGTTCAACAAAGAAATGCCTATATCATTTCCAAAACTGAACAAAACTACTATTTCGCTTTGCAAACACACGGGGCAAGTTCTAGGCATCAAATGCAATGCACAGAATAACTATCAAACCTCAAACACACATGACACATAACTCGCTCGGGATTAGATTCATCAAGACACTCTAGTCAAAGCAGTTAAGCAAATTTAAGATCATACAATTTAAGGTAGTTATACAAAAGTCAAAAATTGAGCCTTAGCGTTACAACCAAAGTACTCACTATTCTCAAGGTATAACAAAGTCAAGAGATATTGTTTCAATTCAAAACACAACACAATGGCTCCTACTCCCAAAAAAAATCTAACTACACCCGGTTCAAACAAAATTATTGGAAAAGAACCGCGGCACAAAGAAAAACCAAGGGGTAATTGCTACGCTATCTAACAAAAAAATCTTTTTTTGTCTTTTTTTTCCTTTAGACTTAAATCCCTCAAGAAAATTGTCTAATAGATCCATCGTCAGGAAAAGTCCAATTTTTTTAAAAAATATTATTTAATTAAACTAACACAACTAAAGTAGCATAAAAAGTCACCCAGACAATCTCCTCACCCACACTTAAAATTGTACATTGTCCCCAATGCACATCATAACTATAAGAGGGTAAGAGAAACTCTCTGGTAGGCCAAAGGCCGAAGCACTAGCAGCTCATGGGGTACTCAGACTTCTCCTAGGCTTGGTCATTCATGCGGGTACCTCACACTTAGTTCCAACCCTCTGGTTTGTTGTTGCATCCTTCCAATAGCTTTGCTTTCCATGCTCCTGGAAAATCAAAAATTGACACTACAAAATAATACAATTAAAAAAAAAAATAAAAAATAAAAGAAAGAAATAAAGTTGGGTTGCCTCCCAATAAGCGCTTGATTTAATGTCGCGGTACGACGCGAATCACTTTTTGCCTCCACCTCGAGCTTATGAATTGAACTCCCAATTTAGCATCAAGTTTTCGGCTATGCTCCAAGGGTGGAGGAATAAATCTAATTGGCCCAAGCAACCATTATACTATTCTACACTTCTTGGCTTTTAGATGAGGTACGTAGTCCTGTCTTTCTGGCAAGAAAAATTCCTGAATGTAGGCACCTTGTTCCTCATTCCTTGACTTCTCAATCGGCTCGGATGACTCTATTTCCATATCGTCATCCAAGCATAATGTAGAAAAATATTTGGAGTGAGGACCAATGCGCTCACACACATGAACTTCAGGACTTTCAGCATCCTCAACATGAATGATACTAGAGTCAACAAGATTTATATCCTCAATGTCCTTGGCTGACTCTAGTCTCACTTCTACAACATCGACATCCTCAAATTGTAGTTGGCTAGGTTGTTGATGTTCTACTCTGACCTCCTCAATTAGCAAGTCAAATTCACGCTCTTCTTGGCTCCTATCCTCAAAATTGGCTTGCTGAGCATTAAAAGCTTCAACCACTTGACTCACTTGAGCCTCCAAGTTGCGAATAGTTGTCTCTTGCCTTTCTATCTGCAATTGTTTCTCATTATTTTGTTCCAGAAGGCACTTTAACATATCCTTGATCTCCTTCAGGTCCGCATTCCAGGTTCTTTGTTCCTATTGACTTCACAAGAAAAGGTAGAACCATCATAGTAAGGGGTTGGAGGAAAATAAAATATATAAGCACAACCATAAAAGTGACTATTTTTACCACCACACACATCACACACATTCCACAAATAAGATTGAGTTGGTGTACATAACTCGCTCTTGAGAATATTTTGATAATTTTGATACGGGTGGTTTCCTTTACAATATTTATGAGGATCAATAGTAGAATTATCTACACCTAAATTCTCATAATTCCAAGATGTCATGTTTCTCAAATCAACAGTTATAATAAAATAAAAAAAATACAAAAAACAAAACAAAACAAAACAAAATAAAAGTTCAAACTCGCAACCTAGCAATATATACAGCTACAACTACACCGTTAGTTCTCCGGCAATGACGCCAAAATTTGATCATGCCCAACTATGCCTTATAAAAAGAACTAAGCGGTCGTTGCAAATATAATCCGGTTTACAAGATCGGAGTCGAATCCCACAGAGAACTAAGGCTTAGATACAACTGTTCAATATTGCTAAGAAGACAAGTTCGAACGATTCCTATGTTATAAATATTAAGATTCTTGTATCTAATTAACTAACAAATTAAATTAGTAGATTAATAACTACAGATACTAAGGGTTAGAGACAAGATTAAGGAGGTCTAGAGTCATAATTTCCCCAATTGTCGGAATCCTTCCCGCTACGTTTTCTATAAATTTGCCTAAGTATTATCTACCGATCATGAGCGCTCTGACTATCGCAACTCTCTTCCGAGTAATTACCATAATTTACTAGATATATTCTCTCAAATTACGCTAGCTGACATTAAGTATGGCTCACTCGGATCGCACCTAAGGTTTCGTTATCCTTAATCCCACCTTTAAACCCTTCGTATTGATCCCTCATATATGTTAGGAGTGATGTTGTTCAACAACTACCTAAATATGCACTCTCTCCCGAGTAATACACTCTAAATAGGCACAGTCGATTGAGAGCTCTTCAATCAACCACAATAATAACGTAGTTGAACAAATAGAGAAAATACTACGGCAAAACTATGTTAACCTAATAGGAAAATCATCCTCCAATAGGTTTCATCAAAACCCTAGATAACAAATTAGCTATTCATAATAGTATGCAAAACTACAATACTAGAATTCATAACCAATAATGGAAATAGGAAGAAGGAAGTGAAAAACTCGTAGAAGAATTCTCCGGCTTGCTCCTAGTGTGTTCTTGTCTCCTTAGGTCGAATCCCCGGTCTCCTTAGCCTCCTTAGGTCTAAATTATGTCAAAAGTCCTCAAAATACCGTTTTCCATGTATATATACCAAGTAGAGTTGGGCCCAAATAATTATACCTTCTCCTATGCGAAAAAGGACACTCTTTTCGGATAGACGTGCGCGGCCACGGATCAACAGCGGATGGGCCGCGCATATTGACTAATGTTTTGCCCCATTTGCGCGGCTAGTGCGCGGCTGCACACTTTCCGCGTACGTTTTACCCTGTTCTGTTCGGATTTTGGAAAAATGTAAAACATGAATATTGTAGCCATTTGATTTAGCTTTCCAACCATATATTGTGGAGCCCAAAAGGGCTTTTGAGAAAAAAGTTATGTGTGTTTTACTAGACAGTGTGCAATATGTCTACTCGATTCTTCGTTCGTTCTTAACTATCATCCGTTGATCCCCGAACACGATCCCGACTTAATTCTTTGGGCTTTTATTTAGACTTCAAAGCTCCAAAACACTTGAATTCATTCCATAACATCTACATAGCTCGGAATCACTCCTACAAGGCATAAAACACACCATTAGTACAAAACACTAGCGATTAAAGTTCAAACTCAATTAAAGTACAGTAAATTAAAGTGTAATAAGCGACTAAAATATATAATTATAGCCTATCATCAATCTCACATTTCAATAGAGAAGTGTAAAGAGAGATATAAATTATTACTAAATTACAACGGCAGAGAAATTTGATCTCTTCCTTTATTTTCATAAAGATACAAGATTCAACTCATTAATTAATTTATTTATTTTCTGGGTTCATATTAAAAATTGTTTTGTGGACATACACACTCAAACCACAAATGTGTCGGCCGCATTAGACTTCAAAATTGAATATTGCGTAAAGACAGTAGTTGATAACTTGATATCATGAGTATATATTTTGCAAAGGAAGAAATCGATTGTGTCAATTTAGTTGTGATGAAATAAACATACAAGACAGGGAATTAATTAGCACAAAATAATCATTGAAAAAGTGAGTAGGAAGGAAAAGTACTGTGCGGAAATGAAAAGAGAAAATATTTTTATCCGTTATATTTATATATATATATATATATACACACACATATAGGAATAGATACATATTAAATACATATTTTATACATTTTTATGTAGCAAAGGCATATACAAGAGTATGGAGAATATTTAAAAGAGTGAAAACCTCTTTTGGAATCCTTAATTGCTGTAAGTATTGATTCCCATTCGATGTTAGTGTCACATATTTCCATGTTTAGAAAGATTAAAGACTATGTATATTAAATTAAAGAGGTTTTAATTGAGGTGGCCACGACAACCTGGACCATTCGTTTCCCTTTAGGTGGTATTAATTAGTTAATTAAACTGTGGTAAGGACAGACAGAAAATATAGAGATTAGCAATTTGTATTTTGTTTTGTCTATGTTATATAGTGATGTCCAATACGCCTTTCTGTCTCGTTCCCCAATTCGGACCTCAAGAAAAAGAAAGATAAATTAAATAAATGAATAAATTAAAAGAACTCGATCTAAACATAGCCCCTATTAAAATCTTCCTAGTTCTTAATCACATGAAGCAGGAAGAATATTACGATAATCAATGAAACTCCTTTACATCAATTGCATTTAGCCACGGACACGTAGCTGACTGTGTACTGCGTCAGCCTTAATACATGCTGAGTTAGCTATAGGAATCTTTTATTCTAATATTATAAAATAAAAATAGAATTTAAAGATAGATTAAAATATAGTAAACTTTTATATTAGAAGAGTTGTTTTGAAGTCTTGTGCTTATAAATGAAGGTCTACTTGGGCTTTTCTAGACCATAGACCATATTTTAAACATTTTTCAGGATTTTTATTTTCTATTCATATTTGTTACGATCCAAAATCCACTCGTCATGATTACACGTAATCTCAACCCGCTAGGTAAGCCAACTGATAACTATCTAATTTAAATATTTCTAATGTCAATTAACCAATATGAATTATCTGGATCTATCCCAAGGACCAGGTCTGGAAGTACAAATTATGAGTTTCTAAGAATAGAGTTTAAAAAGTTGATATGAAGAAAATACGTCTTCTGTTTGAAAAGTACATAAACAGAATTTTTATGATCTAAGGCTATCGTAAACAAGAGGCAGCTACAGCAGGAACGCAAGTACGCCTTCGAATCCAGCAACCATCGAACGCAGCAACATCGGCATCCGGGATCTGCACGCAATGTGAAGGAAGTGCAGTATGAGTACAACCGATCTCATGTATTCAAAAAGTAATAAACCTAACCTCAAGTTGAAAGCAGTGACGAGCTGGAACATTGGTCGGGTCCAACACCAATAACCAACAACAGTTCATACAACGTAGAGCATATAAACAAAGGAAACAATCTTAGAGATAAAAAAAATGTTCAACTTTTGCATAGTTTTCTGAAAATAGTTCCTCTTTTCAAGGATATCAGTAAAAGCCCAAATCCTTTATCGAAATCTTTATCGATAAAAATCCTTTCCACGATAAAAATCTTTCATTTCCTTTCCAAGTAATAAGTGTGAAATACCACTATATGCCCACATATCAATATGTGTAAAAAGTCATGAATGATGTGATACCGTACATCATGAGAAAAATGCGTCTCTATGCATGTATGTCATATATACATGTCAATGTCATGTACCTCAGAAATGAATCATGTACGCACACTCTCAGAGTACTCAGCCTTACTGTATCACACCTTCCACTCATCATAATCAACCACTCGGTACTGTATATGGCTCATACGGCCTTGGGAAGATCCATCTCGGAATATATACATCACTGATTATAAGTCACCCAGTACCGAGGAAACATGCTAATCCAGCCTCATGGAGAAGATCCATCTTCGTACCAAGGGAAGATCCATCCTTGAATATAATCAACTGCGCTCACTGGTAGTAGGCAGACTCTGGAGGGGCTCCTTCAGCCGAATCACTATAACAAGCCAATCATGATATAAATCAATCAGGCCCCTAGAACCATGACATATTTGCTTACTTGAACATAATCTCTTTCCACAAAAATAAAAGAAATGGTTCATTCCTAATACGGTACAAAAGTTTGCTTTAGCTAATGATCCAATCAAAGGAATAATTGGAACAAGGGTATCGAACTTTTTATTCGCCTAAAGGGAAGAAAATTTTCCAAACCCTCAGTTTAAGTCTGACGGAGAGAAGTATTCAAACTCTTGGGTTCAAACCAAAGCTGATCTTCTCCACGAGTCTGCATCCTCATTTCAGTTTAGCCTTACTCAATAATCAATAAAACATGCTGCGGCGTGCAGCCCAATCCCATAACTCTCTCTCATAATCAGGCTCTCGGCCTCACTCAGTCATCAATCTCTCCAGTCTCACCCATGAGCTCACAATGTCATGAAAACTGACCCGGGACAATGATATGATATATCAATAAGTAACAACTAAGATATGATATGAATGCATGAATGTGACTGAGTACGAAATATCAATGAATTCAATAAGATGATAGCAAGAAACGGCCGCTTGGGGTCCCAACAACATCAGCATAAAACTTAAACATGATATCTAGCATGATGTACAGCTCAGTTACTTTATCACATGGTGAAAAACACAAATATCAACAAATTGGGCCACTAAACAGTGCCTTGGAAACAACAGAGTCACAACTTACAAGGTGCACGCTCACACGCCCGTCACTTAGCATGTGCGTCACCTCAACATCAATCACATAACACATAATTCGGGGTTTCATACTCTCAGCAATAAGTTTAGAAGAGTTACTTATCTTATACAAGCCAATTCTGACACCAAGCAAGCCAAGCGAAGTTCCAAGAATGCCATAACGCGCGTTCTGACCTGTGAACGACTCGAAACTAATCAAAAACAACTCAAATACATCAAACAATGCTAAAGGAACCAATTCCAATTGAAAGATCGAATCTTTAATCAAAAGCCCAAAATCGATCAAAAAGTCCAACCGAGCCCGCACCTCGGAACCTGACAAAACTCATAACGTCTGTCAATCCATTCAATTACGAGTTCAACCATACTATTTGTCACACCTCCTTTTTACTACCCCCGAAAGGGTATAAGAGAGTTTTTTTCCAATTTAAGTGATAATCGAAACAGGATTATTTATTAAAGATCAGAGTCGCCACTTGGGATAATTTATGGTGTCTCAAGTCACCGGTTTAAAATCCTAAATCGAGAAAGTTGACTCTGTTTATGTCTTCGAACACAGAAATCCGAATAAGGAATTTTGTTAATCCGGAAGAAGGTGCTAGGCATTCCTGAGTTCCGTGGTTCTAACACGGTCGCTTTGATCATACTTGGCGTAAACAAATTAATTGGTTACTGATTTTAGAACCTATGTGCATTTGCCTCTTTTAATTAAGAAATTATCTTGAAAGGGATCACGCGCACGTGTACCCATTTGTTTGGCGTGTCAAAAATCATGTCGCGCAAACGTGTCCACAATTAGTAACACTTTATTATTATTAAAAAAGTTCGGCCGAAGTTGCGCGAACGCATACTCCGGTTTTGTTCTTAAAATCGTAATCATGTCATGCGAACGTGTACGTAATCACGATGGTATATTAACGTGCCTAAAGTAAACTACGAACATTTATCATCTTTATATCTAGGTTATTAATATGAGGGGCATGAATAATTAAATTGTGGATGGTACACCTCGGACTATATAAACCTAAATTAATTTAGCGGCCTATTAAAACCAATTTATTATCAAGAAGAATTTGATCGAAGTTATGCGAACACATACTCCAAATTAGTTTTTAGAATCGTAATTATGTTATGCGAACGTATACATAATCACGATGGTATTTTAAACGCGCCTAAAGGCCTTTCTACGAATATTCATTTTAATAACTACCTTGCTACCTTGATATATTAAACTAATAATAATCAAATAGGACACATTCATCACATCACACTAAAGCCCAACCCCGATGACCCGACCTACTGGAGCGCACATAAAACAATGAACGAACGAAAACAAATAAAAATGAAATCGCACATTCCTTTAAACTAGCGTTCAAACTCAAACCTGTAAACAACTAAAACTAAATGAGGCATAAAAAAATAATAATAATGACAATAATCATAATTGAATTAGTTTACTTCAGCAAAGGAACATTTGATCTGAATGCAAAATCATGTATAACACAGGAGTGCAACAAACGAAATAACTTTTTGTAATTATTTAAATAAAAAATATTTTTGCTTGACCTCGTTTAAGACAGTACCTGATCCCATGAAGAAGGCTATGAAGAAAACTTTGTAAACGTATTTGACTTCTCATTTTGTTTTAAGAGGCATTCACAGTATACATTCAGTCAAATTTTCCTTTGATGCTTTGAGATTTCTTTTATAACTTCTAGAACATCAAAAATCTTCCAACTGATTTACAAGAAGAACACTTATATGAGATTGAAAACGAACAGACTCGTCACCCGGAGACGACGACGGAAATCTCAAACCGGCGACGACGTCGAGCATAGAGCCTCAACAGAATACTCGATCAAGGTTCTATTTTTCGAAGAAGCCTGCTATTTGAGAGGGTCAAACCTGAAAGGTCGCCGGAGCTATACGTTTCCGGTCAGATCTGGTTCTGTCCTGTATGTGTGTGTTTGTTTCTTGGCAGCGGAGAGTGGTGAAACGAGAAGCAGCGACTCAAGGTCATTGGTGGCGGGCTGGGGTCACAGCAGTAACAGTAGACGGCTAGTTTTTTAGGCTAGGGTTCTAGGTTTTTGTTTTAGTTTATCAAGAAAGAAGAAGAAGGGTCCTCATGGTTTCTTCATTTTTGTGCAGAGTCGTTTCTCCAAAAAATGATGAAGAACGGCTGCCTGACAAAGTCTAACTCTAGGTCTCTTCGGCGTTTTTTTATTTTTGTTGATAAAAGAAGGAGAATATTCAAGGGTCTTGTGTATATCCCCCCTCAGAAACGGCGGATTGTCTAGCTTTTAGGTCCTAGGGTCTTAGAGTCTAGGGTAGTATAGGTCTAATTTTGGTTATACAAAGAGGGTTTTTAGGTCAAGGGGTATGAGTTTGGTATTATTGGGCCTTAAAATTGGGCCAAAGACTAAAAAATTAACTACAAGATTAAAATGGGATAAATCAACCCAAAACTAATTCTTCCTTCTAAATATACCATTTATAATATAAAATATATAAAACTAATCTTAATTAATTGAACTAATACTATATTAAAACATGAAACTATTTTTGTGTTTCAAGATTATATAAAAATAAAAATAAGGTACTATTTTTTTATATTTTTTATTTAAATTTATGAAAGATACGTAAACTAAAATGTTTTTTTTTGTAATTTTTATTTTTTTGTGACAAAATAAAGTAAAAGAGTCAAAATTAGTTGAAATAAAGATATTAGGCCTAAACTAAATATTTACATGTTGAAATATAAAAAATCTTGGGGAGGGTCAAAAATCACATGTCTATAGCTGTCCCTCTTTGACTGGGAACGCGAAAAGTTTTCAGACAAAGAACGACTAGACAAGTTTTTTGACCCGACCCTTATTTAGAGAGACCAAAAACTAAGAGAAAAGAGAATATGACTGAGCCCTGGTATCAGAGCTGCCTACATATCCTTGGCTATAAAGGAATCGGGCCACGTGTAGTTTAGAAGTAGAAACAGTGATGGAGTATACTGGGGTGGACAGCCGGTCGAAGTGCCGTTCCGCCGAGGTTCCAGTCTGCGGTCCTGTTATTACATCAAAAATCAAAAAATGAAAAAGACTAACTAAACCTGTCAACTATGAGTTACAAGATTCCTATCTATAAGTCTTCTGAAGCTTGATCTTGAGTCTTGAATGGTTCTTCATGAAGACTTTGGATTTGAACTTTGACGCTTACTAGTTGCAGGTGCTAGTTCATTCTTCTTCAGCTTTTCGGACCAAAATCGGACATACCATTCTTGTGACTTCAGTCATATCTTGAGCAACTCACATTTTCATTAACTTCTGCATCTGGATTCATTTCTTGCCTTTCTTTTTTTTTATTCTGGATTATGACTAACTTCCGTTAATCATCTCGGACTGTTGACTCGCATTCTTGCCGCGAACTTCTTTTGTTGCTAACTTGAATTGCATTCTGAAGTGAATTCCCTTATTCTCCAGGTGGCACTTGATTGCCAACATTTGAACCGTATTCCCTTCTTCTCCAGGCGGGCGCCTGATTACCAAAACTTGAATTGTATTCCCTTTGTTACCTTAAACTGTTTTCCCTCGAAACCTGTGTTGTCTTCCTTTGAAACTTGAACTGCTTTCCTTGTTCTCCAGGTGGGTGCCTGATTGCCAAAACTTTAACTCTGTTCCCTTGCTCTCTAGGTGGGCGTCTGATTACCAAAACTCTAACTGTATTCCCTTGCTCTCCATGTGTGCGCCTGATTGCCAAAACTTGAATTGTATTCCCTTGCTCTCCAAGTGGGTGCCTGATTGTCAAAACTTTAACTGTATTCCCTTGCTCTCCAGGTGGGCGCCTGATTGCCAAGACTTAACTGTATTCCCTTGCTCTCCAGGTGGGTGCCCGATTTCCAAACTTTAACTGCATTCCCCTGCTCTCAAGGTGGGCGCCTGATTGCCAAAACTTTAACTGTATTCCCTTGCTCTCCAGGTGGGCGCCTGATTGCCAAAACTTGAACTGCTTTTCCTCGAAACTTTAACTGTTTTTCCTTGTTCTCCAAGTGGGTGCCTGATTGCTAAAACATTAACTGTATTCCCTTGCTCTCCAGGTGGGCGCCTGATTGCCAAAATTTAACTGCATTCCCTTGCTCTCCGGGTGGGTGCCTGATTGCCAAAAGTTTAACTGTATTCCCTTGCTTTCCAGGTGGGTGCCTGATTGCCCAAAATTGAACTGCTTTTCCTCGAAACTTGACCTGTTTACCCTTGTTCTCCAAGTGGGTGCCCGATTTCCAACACTTGCACTGCTTTTCTTTGAAACTTGACTTGTTTTCCCTTGTTCTCCAGATGGGTGCCTGATTTCCAACACTTGCACTGTATTCCCTTGAAACTTGAACTGTTTCTCTTTGTTCTCCAGGTGGGTGCCTGATTTCCAACACTTGCACTGGTTTTCCCTCGAAACATGACTTGTTTTTCCTTGTTCTCCAGGTTGGCTCCTGATTGCTAAACTTGAACCGTCTTCCTTTGAACATTGTTGCTTTCCCTTTGTTCTCCAGGTAGGTGCCTGATTACCAACATTTGCACTGTTTTTCCTTGAGACTTGAACTGCTTCTCCTTGTTCTCCAGATGGGCGCCTGATTTCCAACACTTACACTATTTTTCCTTGAGACTTTGAACTGCTTCTCCTTGTTCTCCAGGTTGGTGCCTAATTTCCAACAGTTGTACTACTTTTCTTTGAAACTGCTTTCCCTTGAAACTTGAACTGTCTTCCCTTGTTCTCCAGGTGGGTTGCCTGATTGCTGAACTTGACCCGCTTTCCTTTGAAACTTGAACTATTTTCCCTTGCTCTCCAGGTGGGCGCTTGATTGCTAAAATTGAACCCCTTTCCTTTGAAACTTGAGTTATTTTCCCTTGTTCTCTAGGTGAGCGCCTAATTACAACAAAACAGACAAAACAAAAGAAATTTTTCTGCCCCAGTTTGATATTGGAAACATCTGTGAGTGTTAACCAATTCTTGTTATCAAAGTAAGCTCTAAGCTAAATTCCCTTATCCTGAAAAATTTCAAACCAAGTCTCATCTCAAAAGTGAAAAACTTAAATGCTAAATTATACTTCCCCAAAAGTAAAACTCTCGTCAGACCTTGTCACTTGCGAGGGTCTCAAAACTTACTAAATCTCGTTATCCAGGAGGGTACTAGAAACTTACTGCCAAGCCTGTCTGGCACCTGCTTTCCTCACAGAAGGTTTCTCCGGAACAAACAAAATTTCCCGCCCCTGTTTCAATCAAAGAAAACTTGTGCGTTTAAACATGGTGGTTGGTTTGCGGCCTTGACTTTGAGGGCGATTGCTCCTTCACTTCCCATGATAACTGCAATTTCAACTCGAAAGACATTGCCTGTTTATTGACTGACCACTTTCTCTGTCACCCTTATCATGGAAAATACCTTTAATCCGTTCAAACCCAATATCATTCATCCGTTGCATTATGCTCATGCATTGACATATACTGAACCTTTGTGTTTCACATGAATCCCAAAGCACGTCAATTGCCACCCACTCAGTGCGCATAATGTTCTTTCCTGACTTAAACCACTGGCCTTGGCCTTGAGGTCTAATGTTCCTTCACTTGCCATGATAACTTTGATTTCCGCTTGGAAGACCTTGCTTGTCATTGGTTAACCACTTTCTCTGTCAACCTTATCATAGAAAATACTTTTGATCTGTTCAAACCCAACACCCTCTATCTATTGCATTGTTCATGAATTGACATATACCAAACCTTTGTATTTCACATGAATCCCAAAGCACATTGATTGTTACCAACTCAATGCACATGCTATTCTTTCCTGACTTATGCCACTTTGATGTGCTAGCCAGATCCCGTTTTGTGCAATTGGAAAGCTGGTAGCAAATTTTGAAGTCATTTCTCACTTGTTTTGACCAAACAGACTCAGGAAGAGGAAGTAAACAAGATAAGAGGAACAAAATAAAGGACAATATAAAGAGATGATTCCTAACAAGAAAACTACAAAGTAGAAACTTGTCAGATATGGATACCAACTCTAATGACCATGACATGCTCCTTTGGGTTAAGTGGCCTAATCTGTCAAGCAAGTCTGATGCTCAACTCTTGTTATACCCCTAAACCGTGAAACTGGGCTTCAATGCTCCGATTATCCAATCTGATTCACGATCCCTATTCGACTTGTAGTGCCCGAAGGGTTTTCACCATCAAGCCTCTCTCATTTTGTTCTTTCTCTCAACTCATCATCGCCTTATGGTTCCTGTGAAGGTTTTCGCCAATGAGACTCTCTCATTTTGTTCTTTTCTTCTTGTTTCCTCTGATTCTGCAGATGACAAGGCATTAACCATGGTAAAAACATCATATACTATTGGCATGTCTAAACTCAACACTCTCAAAGATTATCTGAGAGGTCTTTTTGGACTGTAATGTGACTTTTTAGACAGGGTTAGAAAGAAATGATATCATAAAAGCTCAAAATAACTAAGACAACGGGGTTAATTTATTTACAACTTTTGGAATCCATTCTAAAAACTTTGCCCCAATTTCTAAAACAATGTAATTTGATTCTCTTTTTTCTGTTTTTCTTTTTGATGGAGTGACTAAGAAAGACAGTCCCACTTTCGACTTCGTGGGATTATGAAATATTTTATTTGGTATAACCGAACCATAAGGCTGCCTACGTATCTTGTGGTGACAAGAATCAGGTCAAACGTAGTTCACACAAATACGTTTTGTTGTTGCTATTTTTCTTTGTTTCCTTTTTCTTTTCTTCTTTTTTTTGAATTTTCCTTTTGGAATGAACTTTCTAAAATAAACCTATGGGGACATGAACTCTTCTTTTTTTTTCTTTTCTTTTTTCATATGACTCTAACTTGATTCCAAAAGAGGGGAGGTCAAAGAAATCAGTACATGCTCAAAAGGCCATCGAATGGTATAAGTGTTTGGGTAGCTGAAAGAGGGCCTCCCAGTCTCTAAGAATACTAAGTGTAACACATGCAACTTGAAGATGAAAAATAAAGATCATGCATAGCATTTCATTTGTAGCATCGGCGTTGGTATCACAGATATGCTTTCCACCTTTCTTTAGAGCCTTGTCAAGTACAGAGCTCTTCTTGGATGACTTCTTCTTCAAAATGGATGTGCTCCGTCAGTTTGGAGAAAATTCCCTTGGCTTTATGTTGTAACTTAAGATGCACTTGAACTGAAAGTTGCTCGTTTCAAATTGTCTGGGACGCACTTTCTTGTAATAAATTCTTGTGGTCCTCTTAACTTCCCAAACTATCTGCCCCAATTTCACACAATTCGGGTTTTAAGTGATCTCAAAATCCCTTTACTTACTTCCCTCAAATGTCCTTATCATCTTCAAAATGGTTGCATTACTTCGTGATTAGACTAACTTTTAAGACCAGGCCTATAATTATGCGTTCCTGTCATATCACTAGAGTCAGCAGGGAAAGAACTACAAAAAGAGAAGAGAACTAAACAAAAAAATGGCTAGAAATAACAAAAAACAGAAAATTGCATTAGACAAACGGTGAAAGAGTTTGAACAACTAAACAAACAAAATAAACTGGGTTACAACCCTGGAACAAACCTAAATATCACTAAACGAGTTACTACGACTAAATGAACTAGGCAAAACAAAAGGATAGAAGGGTTTGAGGCACAAGGCAATATCCGGATTACAACCCTGAAATAACCCAGACAACAGAAATGTGAATAAAATGAACCACCAAGACTCCTCCCTGGCTAGCCAAGAAAGGAGTGTCTTTCCAATTACCAAGCTCGACATCTTAGCCACTAAGTTCCACCTCAATAGTACTATGATCATTACCAATTTCAATATCATTAACTTTAGTCAGCGCGTTCCCAAGAGAATTCTCATGCTCCCTGTCATCACGCATCATCCCTACAAAGTGTGCATCATCATGTGTAGGTAAAGGATTCTACGCGATATGTTGGGTGTCACTGTCCTGGATCACAATTATCCCTTCTTGAATCATTCTTTCTATTTCCTTTTTCAAAGCACGACAATCTTCAATGCTATAACCTTAGACATTAGAGTGGTACATGCACCGTACAGTAGGATCAAAACCTTTTGCATATAGGTTCAGCGTATAGCCTAGGAGAGGCTCAATCAGGCCAAAATGTTTTAACTTTTCAAACAAGTTTGTGTAGGATTCTATGATTGGCGTGAAATCATCTTTTTGCCTTTGTTTCCCTCCATGCCTCAGTTTTCTAGGGTTATTGGATGATCGAAAATGCTGTGAAGGCGCACCAGAATTTTGAGATGCTGGTGCTTGCCCTAGGGAGTGACCTAGTGATTGGACAGATGGCCGGATATTGTTCGAATGATAATACTGGGGTGGATTATGTGGGGCTTAGGGATGTTCATGGGGTCAATATTGAGGCTGAAAGCGTTTAGCATGAATTCCCACTGGATCATGTCGTTGGTGGGACTCAACAACATCTTTTCTATCAATCGGAGAATTGACCCGAATAACTTGTTCGTTTCATCTGAACCAAAATTTCCTAAAACTTTCTTTGAGTTTCTTTTCCATCTGAGATAAGGCAGAGCGGTCTGGGATAATGTCTTCATTGTACTGATGGTGCCGAACAAAATCTTGAGCCATGCCATCCCATGTATGCCACTTAACAACATCTTGACGAGTATGCCATTTCAAAGCTGCCCCAGTCAGGCTCTCACTGAAATACGCCATCAGCAACTCATCTTTCCCGCCAACACTTCTCATTTCACTGCAATAACCCCTCAGATGGGCTACTGGATCTCCACGCCCATCATACAAATTAAACTTTGGCATCTTAAACCTTTTCAGCTTTCTGGATATCTTATCTTGCTCCACTGTCTTAGCAAGCTTTGCAGTCTCACCAAGAGGCACAAAATGAAGAGCGTAAGAGTATGGACCCGAGACTTTGAAAATTGGTTCTGGAACATAGTGTTGGGCATCGGGAATTTTGAACACAGTCTTGCTAGAGGATCGGGGATAGGTAGCATGTGGATGAGCTTCAAAAACATGAGTGGTCAAAGGAGTGGGACATGAGGTAGTTCTGGGGGGTGGAGTGTGAAAAGGTTGTGGGGAGATATCCTGGACTTGTGACAGTGGCAGAATGGTGACAAGGCTTTCAGTGTAGTTAATGGAAACTGATGGTGGAGGACGCCCACTAATCTAGGCTTGGTAATTTCGGCGATTTGTCCTTTCAACCTTAAGACCTTTTCTTTCAACTCAGATTCTGATTCAAGAATTCCCTTATACGGATGAATAACCTCTGTGTCCAAGTCTTTGCTAGCCATGACTACCTTGCTCTTTGACCTTGTGTTGTATGGAAGAGTTACCAGTTTAAGAACCACAAACCAACCACCCATCTGCTATAATGAGGATGACAACGAGGAACAAAATGAAGTCATCATGTTAGCATTAGGGCATTTAACATCTAAAAATATCACATTACGTACAATGCACCTAGCAACAATTAACGGTTCCAGAATGACTTCAAGGGCCACAAGGTCACTTGACATCATCCCAATTTGTCCATTTGAATCTTCTTTTTTCCTTTCTAACACTTCTTGGCTTGCTCATTTTCCTTCCTCTTCTCTTTTTTTAATAATCACTCTTTTCTTTCTCTCTTTTCTCACATCACATAATTTCACCTCTTTTCTCTTCTTTCTCTTTTTCTTTTAATAGAAAAAAAAAATGATTCGATTGAACCCTATGTAGGTTGCCTACGTATCATGACGCTGCATGAATCAGATCTTTGCGTAGTTCGGGAAGATCGAGAATAAAGTAAACAAACTAACTTTCTCAACTTCTTTTTCTTGTTTTTACCTTAATAAATACTCTGATGAGAAATTATCAAGGAAAAACACCTAGAAGAGAAAAATATATTTTGATTTTTTTTAGGAGGAAAATATAAAGGATGAACCAAAGAAAAATATTTTGAATTTTCATTTGATATCCTGAAGAAAAACTTCGAAACAAGAAATGAAAAAGATAAAAATGCTTTTGGATTTCAGTTTTGATTATCTACGGGAGAAACTCTTAACATAAATAAAAGATAAAGTTCTAGTGAAAATAAGAAGAATACTTATTTTTTGTTTTTCCAGAGAAGAAACTCAAAAGAAAATCTTTTTGGATTTTGGAATTAATATCTTTAAAAAAACTTTTAAAGATGTGCTAAAAGAATTTTTTTTTTCAATTTTTAGTCTTAATGTACTAAAGGAAATATAAAAGTAATTTTTATTTTGTTTTGAGTTCTAGATATTAATTTACTAAGGAAAACTACCTCAAAAGATTTTTTTTTATTTCTGGAATTAGTATTCTGAAGAAAACTTCTAACGGAAATATAAAACACAAAACCTCTTCTTTCTTTTTATTTTTTTGGATTTTTGAGTTACAACACACTTTTTCAAATATAAAGTAGAAAGTACAATAACAAAAGACTCGACATTATTGTACAAAACTAGAAAGTAAAAGACGACGTAAAAAGAAAAACAAACTCAAAATATAAAAAGAAGAATCTCCTTAAGCAACTCCTGAATGAGCGATCCTGACTGGATGGTCCCGAGGTGTCTATCATGCTCAAACTCCGATAAGTAAACTCAAACCTGTATGAAAATTGAAACCAAATAAGTTAAAGACTTAGAACGCTATGTAAGACTATAACACTCCCTATTGGACACATGCAAGACATGATTGAGGCTATTTTTGCAAAATAACTTTTGTGGCCAAAAGATGGCTAGAAGTGCAAAATTTGGCTAAAACCCCGCAAATCCAAGAGCCTAAGATTCACTAGGAAGACCGGACCCTATGTGGGTTGCCTACGTATCACGCCCCGAAAGACGAGAATCAGGTATGCGTAGTCCGGGCAGATTGGATACAGGCGAGAATTAAAAAAATAACTAATTTAGAGAAAATATGTTTTTTGTTTGTCTTTTTTTTTTTATAAAATGATGAAATATGTAAATTCTTTTTGGATTTTTCCTTTTCCTTTTTTTTGATTTTTTTTTGATTTTCGTAAAATGATGAAAAAGTGCAAAATCATTTTTTGAATTTTTCATGTTTTTTTTCTTAACAAAAATGTGACATAAAACATAATTGGGCCCTACTTGCTTTATTTTCACACTTCACCCTCTCTTTTTTCTTTTTTTTTCTTTTTCATTTGCCCTCAACTATCATTGATCCGCCAAATGACCCTTTTACCCTTGAAGAAATGCAACATGTAGCACATAGGATGCATCACGATGGTCTTTTATTTTTGGGTACGCCTGTCCTAGACGGACCCAACCCCTGTGTTGAGTCCCTAACGTCAAATGCACGTGATGCAAACAAACGTTCCTACTAGGGATCCGGCATGAGGCTATGGTTTTCTAGGTTTTAAAACCTGGGGTTGTGTTCTAGAGCTGGCTTACCCGAGCGGACAACTCGAGCCGAAGAGGGGGCAACGTACCGGGAGCACTGAAGTCTACCCGGCCTTGTTGCTGGCCTAGCCTCATTCTTATTTGGTATAACTTCTACAGAAAAAGCGGGCCACGCGAACGTGTGCACCATTTTCAGAAGACTCAGAGGGGTGGCATAAGAAGACAGTTATATACAATTCAAACAATATTAAAGCGGTAAACAGATAGCATTTAGCACAAAGTTCATAGAATACAATAATATTAACAATAAATGACGCCAAGTAAAAATCATAAAAACAAGCTCGAATTCTTGAACCCTAAACCAGAGATTCTGGGTTCTTATCCCCAACAGAGTTGCCAGAGCTGTCACACCTCCTTTTTATTACCCCCGAAAGGGTATAAGGGAGATTTTTTCCAATTTAAGTGACAATCGAAACGAGATTATTTATTAAAGATCAGAGTCGCCACTTGAGATAATTTATAGTGTCCCAAGTCACCGGTTTAAAATCCTGAATCGAGGAAGTTGACTCTATTTATGTCTTCGAACATAGAAATTCGGGTAAGGAATTCTGTTAACCCGGGAGAAGGTGTTAGGCATTCCTGAGTTCCGTGGTTCTAACACGGTCGCTTTGATCATACTTGGCTTAAACAAATTAATTGGTTACTGATTTTAGAACCTATGTGCATTTGCCTCTTTTAATTAAGAAATTATCCTCACGCGCACGTGTACCCATTTGTTTGGCGCGTCAAAAATAATGTCACGCAAACGTGCCCACAATTAGTAACGCTTTATTATTATTAAGAAAGTTCGGCCAAAGTTGCGCAAATGCATAATCCGGTTTTGTTCTTAAAATCGTAATCATGTCATGCGAATGTGTACGTAATCATGATGGTATATTAACGTGCCTAAAGCAAACTATGAATATTTGTCATTTTTATATCTAGGTTATTAATATGAGGGCCATGAATAATTAAATTGTGGATGGCACACCTCGGACTATATAAACCTGAATTAATATAGCGGCCTATTAAAACCAATTTTATTATCAAGAAGAATTTGATCGAAGTTGCGCAAAGGCATACTCCAAATTGATTTTTAGAATCGTAATTATGTCACGTGAATGTATACATAATCACGATGGTATTTTAAACGCGCCTAAAGGCCTTTCTACGAAATATTCATTTTAATAACTACCTTGCTACCTTGATATATTAAACTAATAATAATCAAATAGGACACATTCATCACATCACACAAACGCCCAACCTCGATGACCCGACCTACTGGAGCACACATAAAACAATGAACGAACGAAAACAAATAAAAATGAAATCGCACATTCCTTTAAACTAGCGTTCAAACTCAAACCTGTAGACAACTAAAACTAAATGAGGCATAAAAAAATTATTATAATAATAATAAGAATAATAGTAATGACAATAATCATAATTGAATTAGTCTACTTCAGCGAAGGAACATTTGATCCGAATGCAAAATCATGTATAACACAAGAGTGCAACAAACAAAATAACTTTTTGGAATTATTTAAATAAAAAATGCTTTTGCTTGACCTCGTTTAAGACAGTACCTGATCCCATGAAGAAGGCTATGAAGAAAACTTTGTAAACGTATTTGGCTTCTCATTTTGTTTTAAGAGGCATTCACAGTATAGATTCAGTCAAATTTTCCTTTGATGCTTTGAGATTTCTTTTATAACTTCTAGTACATCAAAAATCTTCCAACTGATTTACAAGAAGAACACATCGATGAGATTGTAAACGAACAGACCCGTCACCCGGAGACGACGACGTTGAGCACAGAGCCTCAACGGAATACTCGATCAAGGTTCTATTTTTCGAAGAAACCTGCTATTTGAGAGGGTCAAACCTGAAAGGTCGTCGGAGCTATACGTTTCCGGTCAGATCTGGTTCTGTCCTGTATGCGTGTGTTCGTTTCTGGGCGGCGGTGAATGGTGAAACGAGAAGCAGCGACTCAAGGTCATTGGTGGCGGGCTGGGGTCGCAGCAATAATAGTAGACGTGTGGTTTTTTAGGCTAGGGTTCTAGGTTTTTGTTTTAGGTTATCAAGAAAGAAGAAGAAGGGTCCTCATGGGTTCTTCATTTTTGTGCAGAGTCGTTTCTCCAAAAAATGAAGAAGAACGGTTGCCTGACAAAGTCTAGGTCTCTTCGGCGTTTTTTTATTTTTGTTGATAGAAGAAGGAGAATGTTCAGGGGTCTTGTGCATATCCCCCCTCAGAAACGGCGGATTGTCTAGCTTTTAGGTCCTAGGGTCATAGAGTCTAGGGTAGTATAGGTCTAATTTTGGTTACATAGAGAGGATTTTTAGGTTAAGGGGTATGAGTTTGGTATTATTGGGCCTTAAAATTGGGCGAAAGACTAAAAAATTGACTACAAGATTAAAATGGGATAAACCAACCCAAAACTAACTCTTACTTCTAAATATACCATTTATACTATAAAATATATAAAACTAATCTTAATTAATTGAACAAATACTATATTAAAACATAAAACTATTTTTGTGTTTTCAAAATTATATAAAAATAAAAATAAGGTACTATTTTTGTATATTTTTTATTTAAATTTATGAAAGATACGTAAGCTAAAATGTTTTTTTGTAATTTTCATTTTTTTGTGACGAAATAAAGTAAAAGAGTCAAAATTAGTTGAAATAAAGATATTAGGCCTAAACTAAATATTTACATGCTAAAATATAAAAAATCTTGGAGAAGGTCAAAAATCACATGTCTACACTATTTTCACTCAAATCTAACTCCGAATCGGTGTCAAAACTCAAAAATTCATATTATGAAACTTTAGGACAAAATACCTAATTTCTTCTCTAAAATTCATCAACCAAAAGCTAAAATCCAAGATATATTCACGAAATATAACTAAAATCGAGTAGAATTCATATGCTGAAAATTGCCTCGAAAATTGCGCAATTCCGAGTTCCCCAACTCAAAATATGTTAAATGCACAAAACCCTTATTTTAACACTGTTCTGCTTCGTTTCTTATGCCAAAAGATCTCAAAACTCATTTTTGATGCCTCCAGTGGATTCCTTGTGAAATTCTAATCAAAATAGGCTCTTGAATCACTCCATTTAACCTTATATTGAAGGAGATATGTTAGTTTCAATATTTAAAAATAGTGCAGATTTTTAAATACGCAACATTGGCAATTTTGTAGTTAATCTAAAAAAATCTAGCAACCCAATTCTTAGTAAAATGACCATAAAATCCTCATACGATGTCCAAATATGACGATTCTTTTTTATATGGCTCCGTAATTATGATATAGATCTAATACTTCAATCAAAACAGAAATTGGAGCTCATTTGTTCAATGTTGTATCATTTATGCTTGAAGAAACGACATCGAAACATAAGAAAAACGAGCGCAGCACAACCCAAACCTATCTGAAACTCACCTGAGCCCCTCGGGACCCCGTCGAAACATACCTACAAGTTCCATATCATAATACGGACCTACTCGAGGCCTCAAAACATGCATAACGACATCGAAACGACGAATCACACCTTAATTCAAAATCATTGAACTTTGAAACTTCAACTTCCACAATCGATGCTGAAACCTATCAAATCACGCCCGATTGACCTTAAATTTTTTAAACAAGTCACATTTGACATTACGGACCTGCTCCAACTTTCGAAATCGGAATCTGAGCCTGATATCAAAAAGTCTATTCCCGGTCAAACTTTCCAAAAATTCCAACCTTTGCCATTTCAAGCCAAATTCTATTACGGACCTCCAAATCACAATTCGGATGCGCTTCTAAGTCCAAAATTACCCCACGAAGCTAACAGAACCATCAGAAATCCAATCCGAGGTCAAATTCTAAAATGTCATACTTGGTCAAACTTTTCAAATTTAAAGCTTCAAACTGAGAATCATTCTTCCAAATCAATTCCGAATAACCTGAAAAACCAAAACCGATGATTCACATAAGTCATAATATATCATACGGAGCTACTCATTCCCTCTAACAATCGAGCGAAGTGCAAATGCTCAAAATGACTGGTCGGATCGTTACATCCTCCCCCACTTAAACATACGTTCGTCCTCGAACGAATCTAGAGTTGTTCCAAAAGCCAGCAAAATCAATGTATAACCTTACTATATACATACCGGGGTGATCCCATGTCGTCTTATCCTATATAGGTCTGATAACACAACATGATTGAAATTCCTTAACCCAACCTAGCCCATAAGCCTTAGAATCCAATTTCCATATCCAAAATTTTCTATAAGATCAGAATCTCGCATCTTCACAATGTATAAATTTGAACAAGTTGTGGCAAGCCATAGTCATATCCCAAGATGGAATCACATGATATACCACATAACTCAAACACTCATAGCGATAATTTCTAATCACAGTAGCTGCTCAAAACAACCCAATTCCGGTAATAAACCTCTTATCAGACAAAACCTCGTTCTAATACCTTCATATACTGCCAATGTTGAAAGAAACGCGTAGAAACTCATAACCATTTGTCAGATCAACAGGCCATGGAGCTCCCTCTTCTCCGATAGGAACTATAGCAGATTTCTAAGTCGACTTTCGGTATTATCCTTCTAACCATGCCGTAATCAATTCTTATAGTATTCATTCTAGGTCCAATGACCTCATCTCATCTAACCCGACCACTCTGGTGACATGACACATCAATACTATCCAAAGCCATAACCTGTGCAATTCGTGCATCCAATAGCAACACCATAAATGCACTCAATCATGAAAATGAATCAAACGAGAGAACTATCTCGCCAGCCTAACAAGTACCATCACAACACCATGCTAAGAGCCTAGCACACCGTAGAACCAAAACATACGAATCTGATACCAAAGATCATATCTCAACATAACTTTACTACAATGCATGACCCTATCCAAATGTCGATCCATATTATATACCTTGAGCCCCCTTGCTCAAAATCAATAACTACGCGAAATTCTACATCAAGTACCCAAAGTGCATTTCCACAACCACGGAGAGCAAATAACACAATGCCACCATCCGAAAAAAACATAGCCAACGCACAATCAATCTCGCAATACCCGAATAATCATATTGCTCAAATTTCCACTATAAGCCCAAATAGAACCGCATCATGTGTGCATATAACCAATGATTCACAACTCCTCGTAACATAGAAGGGTAACTCACATATCATTTCAGAACACGAATAAGCTCAACAACAACTGAATGGCACATCCCTCAACAGTAGTAGTTCGGAGTCAACAAATCCCACCCGGTGTAGAACACACACCCATATTGGCCTACAATGAACCCTTAATCAACTCTTGTCACCCAAAATAGAAAATAACCATCCGAAAGTCCACAATGACCGAATCACAACACATATTATCCTATGACCAACCTTGGCTACATTTTCACAGTCCACAACCATGAAATAATCTACTAATGAGAACTCCTAGTATCTAAATCCATAGAACACACAAATCACCATATCTGATCTCAACTCCATCGCCTGAATGCCGAACTATAACGACCCGACTAGTTATTTTGAGAAATTTTGCCCGGTTCAGCAGTTTGAGGTCACGAGTAGTTTCATATTATGTGTATTGACTTGCGTGCATGGTTGGATTCCTTTTTCGGACGAATCAAATTTGAATTGGAAGAAAGAATATAGTTTTGGAATCTTAAGCAGTGAGAATTTGATCGGAATTTAATTTTTGGAGTAAACAGCTCCGGAATGAGTTTTGGTTGATGTTAGTAGCTTCGTATGGTGATTTCAGACTTAGACGTTCGTTCAGATTTGGATTTGGAGGCCCGTAGAATAATTTGAGGTATTTCGGCGAAAGTTGGAAAAGTTGAAGTTTGGAAAATGGAGTACTTTAACCCATAGTTGACTTTTGTGATATCGGGGTCAGAATGCGATTCCAAGAGTTGGAATAACTCCGTTATGTCATTTTAGACTTGTCTACAAAATTTGGCGTTATTCCGGGTTGATTTGGTAGGTTTCGGCACGAGTTTTAGAAGTTGGAAGGTTTAAAAGTTCCTAAGTTTGATTCATGGTGTGATTCGTTGTTTTGACGTTGATTGATGTGATTTGAGACCTCAAGCGAGTTCCTGTTGGGTTATATGACTTGTTTGTGTGTTTAGACAAGGTCTCGGGGGCCTCAGGTGTGTTCCGGGTAGGCCACAGGTCATTTTTCCCTATTCTTGGACTGCTGATATCTGTCAACTGGTTTCCTTCTTCGCGTTCGCATCTGCTCCTCCACGTTCGCGAAGAGTAATCTTGGAGGAGGAATCTATTGTTCTTTGCATTCACGTTTAACCTCTCGCATTCGCGAAGGTTTTCCTTTCTCCTTCTTCGCGTTCGCAAGTAGAATTAGGAGCTGGTGGGCTGGTGGCTATTTCTTCTTCGCGTTCCTGTCACATTCTCCGCGTTCGCGTAAGCCTCTGTTCTTTACTCTCCGCGTTCGCGTCCTTAGCTTGTGTTCGCGATGACATTTCTTGGCAGCTTCAGTTTCCCTTCTTCGCGAACACGATTGTCCTTCCGCGTTCGCGGTGCACAAAATCTGGGCGGACAGAATATAATTCAAAATCGAGGGTTACACCATTTTTATCATATATTGACTTCTAAAGCTCGATTTTGGGAGCTTCTTTGTGGGTTTTTCAAGCAATTCGATTGTGTAAGTGTTCTCCACTTAGAATCTAACATATTTCATGATTTTATCTTCTTTTTCATCATTTATTTTGTGTTTTGGGTTGGGAGAAATGTTTGTTTTTGAAGAAAATTTCAAAAATGAAAAATCATGATTTGAGGGACCAAGTAGTATCGGAATTTGATAAATTTTGTATGGTTGGACTCGTATAGGAATGGGTATTCGGTTTTTGTAAAATTTATCGGGTTCCGAGGTACGGGCCAGAGGGTTGACTTTTGGACCGATCTTTGGGTTTTGTTAAAAATTGAGACTTTATGATCCGGAATAGTTTCTTATGTGTTTTATTTGTGCTTTGAAGTTAATTTGGTTAGATTTGAGTCGTCCGGAGGTCTTTTCACCAGAGAAGTGCATTTTAGAGTATTAGTTTGTCGTCTTTGAGGTAAGTATCTTGTCTAACCTTGTGTGGGGGACTTCCCCTTAGGATTTGAATCTTCTATGCTAATTGTAGTCCGTGCACGCGAGGTGACGAGTGTGTGCTCAGACATATTTGTGGGAAATTTGCTTCTAGGGTTCTTAGGTCCTTATGTTCATTATGTGGAAATTATTCCGTTATGATTGGGTTTCCTAGTTGCTTAAATTACCTCTATATGCTCCATATGATGTTGTTAGATTTCCTCTAATTCTTACTTGTTACTTGACCCTTAATTGCCTTAATTGAAGTGATTGTTTTCCTTATTGTTTTGATACTTCTTGATTGCGAGTTCCTCTATGACTTCGTGCAAATATGTTATATGTCCAATTGTTGTGGTTACCGGTGTAGTTATCACGTGCTCATTATGCCTTGTTGTTTTATTAAGGTTATTATGCTTGGTTTTTCCGTGATCCTTATTATGTACTATTAATTATAAGCACGTGATTTTTGCTTCACGGACAATCGCTCCAAAAGAAAACAAAAATAGTGACAAATGACTCCGCTGTACAATTTTTCAATTTTTTCGTGGCATGTGCTGTTAGTCATTTGTGGTTCGGTCCATGTTGCATTTGATCTTATCAATCAAAATAGAACTTATGTCTGTCATGGTAATCAAACCGTAATTCGGTCGTTGAAAGAAAATTCAAAATATATATATATATATGCATCGTTCGTTCTAGGTTGTGATTTAACTTACTTAAATATTTTTGTGATAATTGTGTTAAAATGTTACATTGTTGTTTGTTTTAATTTCATTTTTTTTTATTATTATTATTTCATTTTTGTTTAAAAATAGAAAACAAAAGAAAAGAGTGAATGAAAATCAGTTTGGGCCCAAGAAATAAAACAAAAATAGGCCCAAACCAGCACACGAGTCCAGTCCAGACTAGGCCTGCCCTGACCACCTCCCGAAACGACGCCGCATCATGCGTCTGATCTGAGCCGTTCCAAACACACCCATCCAACGGTCCACATCCGCACCCGTAACCCGACCTGTTTAGCCGGTCCAACCCAACCCCTCACTTAAATCCAAACGACCCCGTTTAATGCCAAACGACCTCGTCTCACCCCTCACCATCAGATCCAAACCGTTGAGATCATCTGATCTAACGGCCCAGATCCATTCCTATACTCCGTATATAAGCCTTCCCTCACACCCCACGCCCCCTATCCGAACCCCACCTTTCCTCATCTTCTTCACCAAGCCCTGAAACCCCCCGAAACCCTAGCAACCGCCCTAGTTTCCCTTTCACTAGAACCCGGCGGCATGAACGCCGGTGACCACCTCCTGAACACCCTAGGACCCCCTCACTCTCCTGAACATGGATCTATTACCCCTAGCCTCGAATCCCCTTCCTTCATCTCGAATCTTCATTTGAAGATTCGAGTCAAACCCGGACCTATACCAAACCTCACCATCTTCGTACCAGACACTCCCCTAACCTCCCTCATGACCAAACCAAGCTTGGTTTGGTCCGAATCTACCCACAACTCCTAAAAAACCAGATCTGAAGATCCAAAACCTAGAACACGAGTAGCCTTGGAATACGACTGGTCTTAACAGGGGTTTGAGGTCTAATAGACCTTAATCAAGGTGTTCTCGTGTGAGAACACCCTGATTAAAGTTTGTTCGGCCTCAAATGGTCGAAGCTAAGTCGGATTTGGGTCAGTTTGGTTTAAACTTTTTCAGTAAGTTTTCCCTTCTCTTTGTTTTAATTTTGATTGAGTTGTTAGCATGCTTTGTTGTGACTGTGTGTTATTGTCTGATAATTTTCTTAATTTCTTCCATCTCTGTCAAAGACCTTTTTATTTGGTCGATTGTTTTCTGTGTATGTTCTGAATATATTCTGTGATATACATGTTCGATTAGGATAGTCGTCGCATAAATAATTCATATAGGTTCCCAGTAATTGAACAAAAGTTGTCTGATGCCCTTTGGGTCCCTGTACGTATTGTTTATGTGAACGATTGATTATTACCTGTTGTATTTAGTATAGTCGACTCAATAAACATCGTCGATTAGTTTTCTATAACTAATTGATCAAATGAACTAATAATGTCACATGACTGATTGAACCATGTCCCTAACTGAAGGCCCGACACTGTTTGAAATGGGTTTGTTTGCATTGCAAAACGACTGAAAGATTCAGTCCATGGGCAGTTCCGAATTTGAACTTTCAGAAGTTCAAAATGCCCTGATGCTACAATGGGTTTAGGGCAGTAATAATCAGGGTTTAACAGGGGTAGTCTGGGGTTTGAAAAGAACAGAAAAGCTTAGTTTAAATGAGCTGACAAGTAGGGTACTAAATTAGGATTAAACTAATGCAAATGGGGAACAAGACACAAGAGTATGGGGGTTAAAATGAATACTTAAATGAACCCATAACTCTTGATTAAAGAATAAGGCCAAGTGTGGGGAACAAAGGGTTGGCATCAAAAAGATGCTTAGGCATGGGATTTAATAGGGATGGGCAGTCTGCAATTTGGAGAATCCAGGCAGCTTGACTGCACTGGTTGTTTGGCTTATAAATAGGTGGTTTCAGAACTTAGAAAGGGGCTGGAAATTTGAGTCTTGAGGAGAGGTCTTGTGAGTTGAAGAAAACTGAAAAAAAAAACAGAAGGAAATTTCCAGAAATACTGTAATTGAACCCTGTCCAAAAACTACACAAAGAAACCAAGTTGGTTATCCTAACTGGGATTGTTATTTGTTCCATTAAGAGAAGTCTGTATTCTTCTGCTGTGATTGTTACTACACTGAGCTTTCTGTGTACTGTTGGTTTGAGTTTTTGACTATCGGAACTGTAGTGGTTATTTGTTGAGCTTTTGGGGTTATTGGGATCACTGGATTGCTGTTACATTCAACATTCTGGGCTGTTGTTTCCTACTCTGTTTTTCTGGGATTGTCTGTCCATTGCTCGATCACTTGTTGAGCTTCTCCATTGTGGCTGTTTTGGTTATTGCTGTGTTGTGTTGTTTACCTGCTGCTGTGCTTGTTGTGTACCACTCAGCTGATCATCTTTCTTCTTCTTTTGCTCCTCTATACCAGGTACACAAATATACTCCCACTGTAACTTGAAAGGTTTGAGCATGAATGTAAAAGAGAAGATCTGCAGATGCTTATATATGCATAGACTATTATGTTAGGCCTCATATAATGTATAATAGTTTACATTCTTGTTTTGGATACTGGAGATAGTCCTCATGCCTAATAAATGTCAATGTATGGTAGTTGAATGTTAGACTGTGTATATAGGTTGGTGATAAAAGTATGCCCAATGCATTAGGTTGTATCTTAGATTTAGTTTACTGGTGTAGTATAATTCTGTAATGTATGCCAAGCATTAAAATCGTACACTACTAGTTAAGTTCTCTCCCTTCTGATAAACTGCTTCATATAACTGGTAAACCATGTTTTGAGATAAAGAACACAGAGCTTGCAATCTCAACCTCACAAAGGTCGAACCCAAGTCGAAGCAGACCAAGCAGGCCCGCATCGAACAAACAATGGCCCAGTTCTGGTCCATCACGCATGGGCTGGATTTGGGCCCTTAATTTTTGCTCGGCCGACTGTGTACGTGGCCGTGCTTCTGATTTTGCACAAGCACTCGGAATTCTGTTATAGATAACTTGCAAGCATGTAATTAACTAGGGCTATCTATTGTTTTCAATTAGTAGAGACAAGCGCGATAAGAAACGTAGTTGCTATAGGATATCCCTTTAAAAACAAGAATGAGACGAGCCTCGACGAACAAAATGTACAAAAGTTGCGGGGCCCTCTATTGTATGTATATATCAGAGTATTTAGAATTCGGGACGTGCCGTTTAGCGAATTTCACGGCCCTCCCAAAATAATAACACGATAGTTTCTTTAGGTGCGTATTTAATAATCTATTTTCTTAAACTTGGGTGTGCATTTCATGCGACCCAAATCCAAATCCCAAAACGTCAAATAAAATATGTTCCGGATTGTGGGTGCATTTCATGTGACGCAGTCCAAAGACATGTTTTTTTAGCGATGTTTACATTCCTAAAAAATAATAATAATAAAGCGGTAAAAGATAAAATTTGCACATGGTTCATAATTGTATTTAAAATCAGATAAATAAGCCGAATATAACAGTCGAGCGACCGTGCTAGAACCACGGAACTCGGGAATGCCTAACACCTTCTCCCGGGTTAACAGAATTCCTTGTCCGGATTTCTGGTACGCAGACTGTAATATGGAGTCATTCTTTTCCTCGGTTCGAGATTAAAATTGGTGACTTGGGACACCCTAAAACTCCCAAGTGGCGACTCTGAAATAAATAAACCAATCCCGTTTCGATTGTCCTTTAATTGGAAAAAACTCCCTTGTGCCCTCGCGGGTATGAAAAAGGAGGTGTGACAGCTCTGGCGACTCTGCTGGGGAACTTAAAACCAGAACTACTGGTTCTGGGATAGAAATTCGAGCTTAGAATAAACTGTTATGTTCAGCTTTATCTGATTTTGTTACATGATCTGTGCTTAATGTGCTAATTGGTTGCCTTTTACTGCTTTGATATTACGTGAACTGTATATAAATTGTGCCGAAACCCATCTTCTCTCTGAGTCTTCTAAATCATGAAGAAGGGCGTACTTCGTACGGCTTCTTTTCTGTATAGTGTCAAATCCCAATTTAGAACGAGGTTCGGACAAGTTGCTAAGCCGGTGAAGCTTCTGTATTCCCGGTACGCTGCCCCCTCGGCTCGAGTTGTCCGCTCGGGTAAGCCAGGTCTAGAACAAACACCCAGGTTCTGAACCTAGAATAACTCAACTTCATGCCGGATCCCTAGTAGGAATGCTTATTTGCATCATGTGCATTTTTGACTTAGGGGACTCAACACAGGGGTTGGGTCCGTCTAGGAATAGCAACCTGAAACAGAAAAGGCCATCCCGATGCATCCTACTCACTGCTTGTGCATTTATTTGCTTCAAACATGCATGATGACCGGTTTTGAATGTTGGGAAATTTTTACAAAAAAATAATAATAAATAAAAAAAAATGAAAAAATGCAGATAGAAGAGAAAATGGGTATATTTATGAGTTTGTTTTACTAAAAACAAAGGAAAAGAGAAAAGAGAAAAATAGCAAGCTGAGAATGAGGAATGAGTTTTTATTTTATTTTACTCTATTTTCAAAAAAAAGAAATAAAAAAATAATAATAAATAAATAAACTAGTTAGTTTATTACCCGAACTACATCGGTTTGATTCTCACCGGATGTGGGATACGTAGGCAACCCTCATCGGGTCCAACTCCCTTTTTCATTTTACCAATAATGCTATACCATAAAGCATATATGTACATATATATATACACATGTATATAAATACATATATTGTTTGTTTTTGTTTTCAAAGATTTTTTGTTTAGAGTCAAAATAAAGGTTTTTGTTTTCGCCTAAAAGGTCACCTTAATAAATGTGCAGGATGAGCACAGAGCAAAATGAACCATTCTCGGCCCTCAGCGAGGTCCCTCTACAACTCCACATGTGGTGGAATGACTTGGAAGCCGATAGCAAAGGGGTAGTAGGAAGAATATTGGGAGGTTTTGTAAATTTGTTGGGTGTTAGGCCGAGGACAGATATTCTTGAAGCTCTAATACCATTTTGGGACCCAACCCGCAATGTATTCCGTTTTGTTGACTTTGAACTTTCACCGACACTTGAGGAAGTCGCCGGATATGCGGGATTGAATGAGAGGTTAAGAGGGCAATATTTGCTTTCGCCAAGGCCAGTGTCTCCGCATGCGTTTCTGGATCTACTAAGCATCAGTCGGAAGATACAACATGACGATTTATCGAGAGGATGTTGTGATCTCCATTTCTTGTATCAGCGGTACGGAGCCCCGCAGGGTTTCGAGGAACCGAACCTTGGGCTAACTCACGGCGGGAACAGAAACAAATGGGAAGCAAGACGTACTTTGGCTTTCATCACAGCGTTCTTGGGAGTCATGGTCTGTCCAAGGAAGGATAAAAAGATAGAGATAGGTCTGGTAGGTATGGCCGACGTTGCAATCAAAAGAACCAATAGTACTGTGGTTCCTTTGATTTTGTCCGAAATCTACCGGGCTCTGACTATATGCCGAGAAGGAGGCAAGTTCTTCCAAGGTTGCAACCTGTTACTTCAGCTATGGATGCAGGAACATCTCCATCACCGAGTAGGATACATGAACCACGGGTTGACCGAGAGGAATTGTATCAGCGGATTCAAGAAGCGCATGACAGGCGCCAGATTTCCTGAAGGTGTCGAAGCATGGTTTACACGGTTAAGGTCAACAACAGCTGACCAAATTGAATGGGCATTCGGTTGGTTGACTGATACTGAGGTGATCTACATGTCGGCTGAAGAATGTCATGTTCTCTTAATGGGGCTTCGCAGCATCCAGCCATATGCCCCTCATCGGGTATTACGACAACTGGGCAGGTTTCAAGTAGTCCCTACTGATGAAGATCTGAGCAAGCATGCCTTGGAATTAAGCCCGGGAGTCATATTCCCCGAGGGGAAGATTAGAAAACTGTGGCATGAATGTAGATTCTTGGAGCCCAAGACCATGGTGCGAGAACTAGCTAAAGGTGAGGTAGACCCAAAGTACGATGCTTGGTTCGAAAGAAGGTTTCAGATTCGGCAAAGACCTGCTAAAAGGGCCCACGTCCAACACTTCACAGATGATTCACAAGAGCAATGGGGATGGTTAAAAAGGGAGGAAGGTTACCGGGTTGAAATCGGGAAGCTAAAGCAACAAGTCGAAAGGCTTGTATTTGAGAACAATGTGCAAGTCGCCTCGGAGCAGGCTGAAAGAAACAAGCTAGCCCAAGAAAACCAAACCTTGAAGGCCCGCCTTCGCCAAGCCAGTAAGAGTAACGTTGACCGACAGAAGCGTCGCTCTGACGAAAGATTGATAGCAAGTTTGAGAAATCAGGTCATCCAAAGCCAAGAAGAATTAGAACAATCAAAAGCTTGCATAGCAAGGATGAAGGTCAGATGGGCAAAGTACACAATGGCCCGGAAGCAGCGTTTGCAACAGGTCATAAGGGATTATGAAATGAGCGTCGGGATATTAAGGGAGACGAACTCCACTCTACATGATCGGATCGTCAAACTAGCACGAGACGCCCAGGCCGACAGAAGACAGTGCTACGATGCAATGGCCTGCATGGAAAGACAAATGGAGTTGTTCCAGGATCGACTTGCCGACAATGCTCAGGCACTGGGGTTAAAGAACCGACAAATCAGGCAGTTGTTCAGTGAAAGGGATAACATTCGAGCAAGGATTGACGAAATCGGGCATTACATCTACATGAAATGCCTGGCATGTGAGCGAACACCTCGGAAGACCCTCCTTGTTTCCATCATGGGCTGCGTCCACCGGATTATGAACGAGTTGAAGAGCCTGCAAAGAGACCTTACACCTAGAGCCGCGGAAAGGCCGAATGATGCCTCGCGGGCCCTTAAGTTGGAGAATTAGTTTTTGGTCAAGTCCTGTTTATTTGGCTTTTGTTGTTTTCCCATATGTTGTTTTCTTTTCTTCAAACCAAGTTTAAAACCGTGGAGTCTGTACTGTTGCTATTTTTATTTGAAGTAATGTGTAATAGCAAATTTTGACAATGAAATTAAGTGATTCCAGAAGAATTTCTATGTGTCTTTACTTTGAAGTAGAACTACGCCTGGTCTGATTCGCGCGGGGACGTGATACGTAGGCAATCCCCATAAGATTCGACCGCTTTTAATAAAGAAAGAAAAGAAAATACAAAAATAAATAAAAAAGGGGCAAATGAGCAAGCCGGGATGACGCATGTTGTTTGAAGCAAAGCATGTAGAAACGGTTAACTGCCTAGGAGCATTGCATCCTCTATCTGTTATGATCAAATCTGTTAAACTCTAACGCTAACAAAGTTTGTTGTTGTCTGATTCAGACAAGTTAGTTGTTAAAGAACTCTGGCAACACACTCCTATCAAACCAGATCCAAAGGACCGATAGCAACAAGCATGACTACTTCAGAGAATAGTAATGAGGAAGAGAGGCCGATGAGCCAGTTGTTAAAAGAAGCGATGGAAAAGATTGAAAGGATGGGACTAGAGATGAATGCAATGCAGCTAGCCATAGCCAAAACACAAAAGAGCCCTGAAACACTGGGACACATGCCAGAATACCCTCACTCCGGCCCTTCCACAAGCCGCCCAAATCCCCTTTATCATCAAGAAAGAAGCCCTCATGATTCCCAAGCTCCACCACCCCATCAACCTCTCCCAACACCCAATATTCCCATTTTTGTGGGACCAACATCAGCCCCTTTGCAAAGAACGACCAGTGAGCCATTGTTTCAGGCTCACGATACACAATACTATCCCCCCGAGCCTACGTTTCATGCTCCCGAGCCACAGACTTACAATCCACACTTGGAAGTGCCGGCAGAGATTGAGAAGCCGGTCAAGGCCCCTGAACAGGATGAGGTATTGAGAAAGTTCAAAAGCCTGGAGCAGTCTTTCAGGAACTTGCACGGTTTGGGCAACCAGGTCAGCGTAGCATACAAAGATCTATGCCCTTTCCCAGACGTCCAACTCCCGGCTGGGTTCAAGATGCCTAAATTTGATCTATATGAAGGGGACGGTGATCCCATGGCACATTTGCGGGGATTCTGTAGCAAAATGAGAGGGGCAGGCAGCAAGGATGAGCTGCTGATAGCTTATTTCGGCCAAAGTCTGAGCGGATCTGCAATAGAATGGTATACCAGGCAGGATTCCAGTAGGTGGTATACTTGGGACGATCTGGCGCAGGCTTTTGCAGGTCATTTCCAGTACAATCTCGAGATAGTCCCTGACCATCTCACATTATTAAGAACTGGGAAGAAACCCGGGCAAAGTTTTCGTGAGTTCGGGTTCCGCTGGAGAGAACAAGCAGCTAGAGTCGATCCTCCCATAAGAGAGGGAGAGATGGTGGACTATTTCTTGCAAACATTGGATCCAACCTACTTTGGTCACTTGGTGACAACGGTTGGAAAGTCCTTCAACGAGGTGGTCAAGATAGGGGTCATGATAGAAGAGGGTCTGAGGTCTGACAAAATCTTGAACTATTCGGCGCTCAAGGCCACGACCCAGGCTATTCAGAGCGGCGCGGGAGGTACGCTGAGAAGAAAGAAAGAAGAGGTTGCCACGATCGAGGCAGGCAGTTGGTCTAGGGCTGGCAGGCCACACTACAACCAACCCAGACCTCACAGGTCAAACTACCCATACAACCCACCACAAAATTTCTATCCACCTCGAGAACCACATTGTTCCGTACTCCAGGTCCAAGCATACACTCAGCCTCCGGTTCGCCCACAATGGCGCGCGCCGGCTCCCCAGAACATATATGCACCACCACAAAACACCTATCCTCCACCGAGGGCGTATAGAAACCCTTCAGGGGCAGGCTTCCGGGGAAATCCAGATGCTAGGAATGACAGGTTGCGGAAGCAGAGAACTTTCACGGAGTTGGGAGAAACCTACACCGCTTTGTTCCACAAGCTGAGGCAATTGGGTTTGGTTAGTCCTGTCCAGACTCGAGAACCAAATCCCCCACCTCAGAATTTGGATCGATCAATAAGTTGTGAATACTGCTCAGGGATGCTCGGGCATGACACCGAGAAGTGTTGGAAGTTAAGGCATGCCATACAGGATCTTATCGACACCAATAAGATCGAGGTCCAGACACCAGAAGCTCCTAACATCAACCAAAACCCACTGCCAGCGCACCACGAAACTCACATGATTGAGTTGGTGTGTGAGGGAGGAGAATTGAGAAAACCCTCACAAACAGTGATGATGATCCAAGCCGCCCCGAAAGAAGTCTCAACCAGTGGAGGAACGAGTGTACAGTCGCAGGGAGAAGGCGTCAAGCCGGTAGTGATATTGGGAAAGAGCCCGTCCGCCATAACAAGCAAACCCGAGCCAAGCAAGTTGGTAATACCAGGGATCCCGCCCGCACCTGCTGTTGTGTTAAAGGGGGCATATAGGGAATTGGTCACCATAAAGCCTGTAGTCCAGCTGCCGATGATTGATAGCAAGGCTGTGCCTTAGAAATATGAAAAGGCGGTGGTGATGTACAGGGGAAAACAGGTGGAAAAAGTTAGTTGTGAAGCGCAAGGGCTGACTCGATCGGGTCGATGTTTTGCTCCGGTGGAGCTAAGAAGAACCAACCCAGTTGCAACCAAGAAACCTGTGTCCGAAGAAGAGGCTGAGGAGTTCTTGAGGAAGATGAAAGTGCAGGACTATTCCGTGGTCGAACAGCTGAGAAAAACACCGGCCCAGATCTCACTACTGTCATTACTGATTCATTCGGAGGAGCATCGGCGGGCCCTGATGAAGATATTGAACGAAGCTCATGTACCCAGTGAGATTTCTGTAAACCACCTGGAAACCATTGCCAACAAGATTTTCGAGGTGAACAGGGTAACATTCTCAGATGATGACCTGCCGATGGAAGGTACAGAGCATAATAAAGCTCTATACCTAGCTGTCAAATGTGAATACTCGGTAGTAACTCAGGTATTGGTGGATAACGGTTCAAGTGCCAATATTTGCCCATTATCCACTCTGGACCAGTTAAAGGTCGACCGCGGAAGAATCCGCAAGAATAGCATCTGTGTCCGAGGGTTCGATGGAAACGGAACAGCCACTGTAGGGGATGTTGTACTTGAATTGACCATCGGTCCAGTTCTGTTTACCATGGAGTTCCAGGTGTTAGATGCCACAGTGTCTTATAACCTGCTGTTAGGGCGACCATGGATTCATGCAGCCAAGGCAGTGCCCTCCACCCTACATCAGATGGTGAAGTTCGAGTGGGAAAGACAAGAGGTCGTGCTACACGGCGAGGACGCAGCGTGCACCATGGGCGGAGCCATTGTACCTTTCATAGAGACCGCTGATGACAAAGGTCCTTGGGTCTACCAGATTTTCGATACAGGGTCGGCCAACAAAATTTCTGAAGGAGAGATCATCCCACACCCTAGGGTAGCTGCCGCAATAGTCATGATGGTCTCGGAAATGCTGGGTAATGGATTCGTGCCGGGAAAGGGCCTGGGAATCGAGCTTCAAGGGATTGTCCAACCTGTCACCTTACCTAAAAATCTGGAAACTTTCGGATTGGGGTTCAAACCAACCGTAGCAGATAGGAAGCAAGCGCGAAAAATGAGGAAGAAGGTTTGGTTTCTGCTTAAGCCGGTGCCACGTCTCTCAAGGTCTTTTGTCAAAGCAAGTGCCAAGGGGTCACCGGTCCCAAAGATTCTAGGACCATTGATCGGTATAAATGAGGACCTGAATCAGAGTTTCGAGAGGCTATTCGCTGATGTCAGTATGGTAGAAGCTGGAGAAGGTTCCAGCAAAACAGAGATACAGTTTGTGGGGCCGGAGGCCAAAACCAACAATTGGACAGTTACTCCTCTTCCTGTCCGAGGGGAGTCTTGGTAGTAGGCTTTGATTTATGTTTTGTGTGTTTTGTTTTGTTCGGATTATTCCAGGGTGTAATCCAAATTTTACTTTTGTTTTGTAAAAGTGTGAACCTTTTTATCCCGCAAGTTTAATAAAGTTCTCTTCTTTTGTCCCATTTTAATTTTGTTTTGTTCTTTTTCTTTCTGAACAGTTCTCTTTTTACTGGTTCTAATGACATGGCATGCACAACGGATCTTCGACCTAGTCTAATAAATCAATCTGAATCCGACTCAATAATACAAGAGGTCGTTTGCGACGATGAATCTGAATATGACGAAGATAAGGACTTCGAAGAGATAAATCGAGAACTATGCCAATTTGTAGAAAAACCCAAGCCTAACCTAAGTGACACTGAGGCTGTAAATCTAGGAGACGCTGATAACGTCCAAGAAACCAAAATCAGCATCCATATTGAGCCGAGTGTCCGGGAAGAATTGATCAAAACCCTCATGGAATTCAAAGATGCTTTTGCATGGTCATATGACGATATGCCGGGATTAAGCACCAATTTAGTGATTCACAAATTGCCCACTGACCCGGCATACCCTCCGGTCAAGCAAAAGCTAAGGAAGTTTAAAACAGAAATGAGTGTAAAAATCAAAGAAGAAGTGATTAAACAGTTGCAGGCGAAGGTCATTCGGGTCACTCGATATCCCGAGTGGTTGGCCAATGTGGTACCAGTCCCAAAGAAGGATGGGAAAATCAGGGTGTGCGTCGACTACCGCAACCTCAGCAAAGCAAGTCCCAAGGACAATTTTCCATTGCCCAACATCCATATCTTGATCGATAATTGCGCTGGGCGCGAGATCGGATCCTTTGTGGATTGCTACGCGGGTTATCATCAGATCTTAATGGACGAGGAAGATGCGGAAAAGACAGCATTTATCACGCCATGGGGAACCTACTGCTATCGGGTAATGCCGTTCGGATTAAAGAACGTCGGGGCAACGTACATGCGAGCAATGACTGCTGTGTTTCATGACATGATACACAAAGAAATCGAGGTGTACGTCGATGATGTGATCATAAAGTCTTGGCGTTAGGTCTATGTAGCAGACCTAAAGAGATTTTTCCAAAGACTCCGAAGGTATGATATCAAGCTCAACCCGGCCAAATGCGCATTCGGGGTTCCATCAGGAAAGCTGCTAGGATTCATCGTCAGTCGACGGGGGATTGAGTTAGACCCATCCAAAATTGAATCCATCCGAGATTTGCCACTGCCAAGGAACAAAACAGAGGTAATGAGTTTGCTGGGTAGACTCAATTACATCAGCAGGTTCATCGCTCAACTCACAGCATTGTGAGCCCATATTTCGGCTGCTGAGAAAGGATGCTGCAGTAGGTTGGACGGCAGAGTGTCAAGAGGCCTTCGACCAAATCAAAGGGTATCTGTCTAATCCACCCGTATTGGTCCCGCCTAAGCCCGGGAAGCCCTTAATTCTTTACCTGACGGTCCTGGAAAATTCATTTGGTTGTGTATTGGGGCAACATGATGACACAGGAAGGAAGGAGCAGGCCATCTACTATCTTAGCAAGAAATTCACAGTACATGAGGTCAAGTACACCCAACTCGAGAAAACATGTTACGCCCTAACTTGGGTAGCTCAGAAGTTGAAACACTACCTGTCTTCATATACTACTTATCTCATATCCCGTTTGGACCCATTGAAGTATATCTTTCAGAAACCCATGCCCACGGGAAGGTTGGCAAAATGGCAAATTCTGCTCACAGAGTTTGATATCGTCTATGTAACGAGGACAACCATGAAAGCCCAGGCGCTGGCCGACCATTTGGCAGAGAATCCCGTTGATGAAAAGTACGAGCCCTTAAGAACGTATTTTCCCGACGATGAGGTAATGCATACAAATGAGATGGAATTAACTGAGGAACCGGGTTGGAAGCTTTTCTTCGATGGAGCTGCAAACGCGAAAGGGGTTGGAATAGGAGCAGTACTCATTTCCGAAACGGGACGCCATTATCCTGTTACGGCCCAACTACGCTTCTATTGCACCAATAATATGGCCGAGTATGAAGCTTGCATTCTGGGTCTGCGCTTGGCTGCTGACATGGATGTCCAAGACGTCTTGGTCTTGGGAGACTCGGACCTCTTGGTACATCAAATTCAGGGCGAATGGGAAACACGAGATTTAAAGCTCATACCATACCGACAATGCTTGCATGATCTGAGCAAGCGATTTCGATCGGTGAAGTTCAAACATATCCCGAGAGTTCACAATGAGGTTGCGGATGCCTTGGCCACCTTAGCATCAATGCTGCACCACCCTGACAAAATGTATGTTGATCCTCTGCACATCCAGGTCCGTGATCAGCACGCTTATTGCAACGCCGTAGAAGAGGAACCAGATGGCGAACCCTGGTTTCATGATATCAAGGAATACCTCAGAATGGGGATATATCCAGAACATGCCTCTGGAGACCAAAAAGAGCCCTTCGGCGTTTGTCGAATGGTTTCTTCCTCAGCGGAGGAGTATTGTACAAAAGAACCCCGGATTTGGGATTGTTGAGATGCATAGATGCCAGTCAAGCAACGACGGTTATGGCAGAGGTACATGCTGGAGTTTGTGGGCCACACATGAGCGGATATGTATTGGCAAGAAAGATCCTTCGAACAGGGTGTTATTGGCTCACCATGGAACACGACTGTATCACTTTCGTGAGGAAATGCCATCAGTGCCAGATACATGGAGATTTGATTCATTCTCCGCCAACAGAGTTACATACGATGTCAGCACCCTGGCCGTTTGTGGCATGGGGCATGGATGTCATTGGGCCCATCGAGCCGGCAGCATCCAACGGTCATAGGTTCATTCTAGTGACCATTGATTACTTCACCAAATGGGTTGAGGCTAAAACCTTCAAGTCGGTAACTAAAAAGGCAGTGGTGGATTTTGTGCACTCCCATATCATCTGCAGATTTGGGATCCCAAAAGTAATCATCACGGATAACGGTGCGAATCTTAATAGCAGCCTGATGAGAGAGGTATGCCAACAATTCAAGATTACACACCGCAATTCCACCCCATATCGTCCCAAGGCGAATGGAGCGGTCGAAGCAGCCAATAAGAACATCAAGAAGATACTGCGAAAGATGGTGGAAGGGTCCAGACAATGGCACAAGAAATTACCCTTTGCTCTGTTAGGTTACCGCACTACTGTCCGGACTTCCATAGGTACAACTCCTTATTTGTTGGTGTACGGAACTGAAGCCGTAATACCAGTGGAGGTCGAAATTCCGTCCCTCCGGATTGTCGCTGAAGCCGGGATTGATGATGATGAATGGGTCAAAGCTCGATTGGAACAGTTGAGCTTGATAGATGAGAAAAGATTGGCAGCAGTGTGCCATGGTCAGCTCTACCAGAAGAGAATGGCGAGAACATATAATAAGAAGGTGCGCCCCAGGAAGTTTGAAGTAGGGCAGCAGGTATTGAAGAAGATCCTCCCACATCAGGTCGAGGCAAAAGGCAAATTCGCCCCAAATTGGCAAGGGCCTTATATCGTGACCAGAGTATTGTCCAATGGTGCTTTGTGTTTGACAGATATCGAGGGAAGATGCGTCGACATGGCTATCAATTCTGATGCAGTCAAGATATATTATGCGTAATTTCTTTAATTATGGCAATTATTGCTTCGTTTGTTTGTATTTGGCATTTATTGGATAATGAGATGACGAAGACAATTCTTTCTTCTATCCAAACACTGTTAACCCTTGCTTCCCCTTTTGAGCTTTATGTTATTCTTTCATACCCCTCTTTTGGAATCACTAAGACATGAAAAAAAAATCTTTAAAGGAAAGAAGGAGAAAGAGAAAAAAAAGAGAAGATAAAATCATAAGAAATACAAAATTGTGGGAACTACGTTTGACCTGATTCCTCAAAGAGGATACGTAGGCGCCTCACGACTCGGTCATAGTGTGCATCATAGTGAATATAGGATGCATAATGTACATAGTGTGCATAATAGGCACAGTGTGCGTAACGCACGTAGCTCAACATAAGCATAAAAAAATAAAATTCCCCAAGCAAGAAAACTGGGGCAGAGGTTATGTTTTAAGTTCCAACAACGGTTTGATTCTAAAAGTTGTAGCAGATCACCCATCAAAACTATTTTCATTTTTTGATAGCCTTTCTTTAACCCCACACCAAAACCAACATCGATGTCCAAAAGACCTCCCGATCAATATCCAAGAAATGCCAGGCCAGGCAAATGAGGCCAAGAATAATGCACCGATCCCCAGCAAAGAAGAGGATCGTAAGACTGGGAATGAATTGATGGTCAAAGGAATCTCCAGAAGAGAGGGTCGTATCGACAACACCCCGATTCCTCGATAAAAAATAAAATGAGAGAGTCTTATCGGTGAAAACCCTCACAGGCACCGAAAGGCGACGTAAGATGAGAAAAATAAAATGAGAGAGTCTTATCGGTGAAAACCCTCACAGGCACCGAAAGGCGACGTAAGATGAAGAATAAAATGAGAGAGTCTTATCGGTGAAAACCTTCACAGGCACCGAAAGGCGACGTAAGATGAGAGATATGAAATGAGAGAGTCTTATTGGTGAAAACCTTCACAGGCACCATAAGGCGCCGGGAGATGAGAGAAAAGAGAGAGTCTCATTAGTGAAAACCCCTCGAAGGGCACTATGAGGCGACGAGACAGATCAGCGAAGCTACCACATTAGAAACGAAGTGAACACTCCTTTATCATCCCCAGCAAGTCAAACCATCGGGCAAATCAATTGATACAAATAGACTGGGTCGGAATCTATGGTGCACGCCATGATCACGGGGACCAGTTGTGTCCTCCAGATAAGTTCTTTTGATTGTCTCCTCCCACAAAATATTGGTTCAGAAAGATTTTCTCCTTTCCATATCTTTATTTCTTTTCCTAAAATGTGTCTTTAAAGGATTTTTCAAAGCTTACTACCAGAAACCGAAGGGGAATTCATCCAATGCAGGATAATACAAACAGTCTTAAAGGCCGGCCCCAGGCAATGCAGGGATTGTGCTCGGAAATGTTGGAAGAAGTAAGCTCCAAAAGGGAGTGGTTTCGGGAGTAGAAGCAGGCTCCCACAACATGTACTTAAAGAGAAAGCAGAAAGGGGGATAAATTGAAAACCTTCCCCCAGCAGGCCTGAAACCCCCAACAAGCAACTTTGTCCAACTAACCAGTTATGGGGACACAGAGCATGAAAAGGGAAAGAGGAGGAAAATCATCCACCGGAAAGACACCTTTTCCCACCACGATTAAAACTAACTAAATCCTTTTGTCTGCTACAGGAAAACAAAGGATTGATAATGGCAGCAAGACGCAACGCCAGGGAAATCACCAAAAGCCGGGACAGAAAATTTTCTGCCGATTGTCAAAAATTTTCTCGGAAGAACGGGGAAACAATTGGGAATACATTTAAGTTCTAGGTTGCCCACCAGTATAATGCGGGAATACTTTTAAGTTCTAGGTCGCCCACCAGTATAATGCGGAAATACATTTAAGTTCTAGGTTTCCCACCAGTATAATGCGGGAATACTTTTAAGTTCTAGGTCGCCCACCAGTATAATGCGGGAATACATTTAAGTTCTAGGTCGCCCACCAGTATAATGCGGGAATACATTTAAGTTCTAGGTCACCCACCAGTATAATGCGGGAATACTTTTAAGTTCTAGGTCGCCCACCAGTATAATGCGGGAATACATTTAAGTTCTAGGTCGCCCACCAGTATAATGCGGGAATACTTTTAAGTTCTAGGTCGCCCACCAGTATAATGCGGGAATACTTTTAAGTTCTAGGTCGCCCACCAGTATAATGCGGGAATACTTTTAAGTTCTAGGTCGCCCACCAATATAATGCGGGAATACTTTTAAGTTCTAGGTCGCCCACCAGTATAATGCGGGAATACATTTAAGTTCTAGGTCGCCCACCAGTAAAATGCGGGAATACATTTAAGTTCTAGGTCGCCCACCAGTAAAATGCGGGAATACATTTAAGTTCTAGGTCGCCCACCAGTAAAATGCGGGAATACTTTTAAGTTCTAGGTCGCCCACCAGTAAAATGCGGGAATACATTTAAGTTCTAGGTCGCCCACCAGTAAAATGCGGGAATACTTTTCAGCTCTAGGTCGTCCACCAGTAAAATGCGGGAATACTTTTCAGCTCTAGATTTTGGAATCAGTAACCCCACCTGAAGGCGGAAGGTCACAACAGAGATCCCCAAGCAGGAAACGATAAAATCCCCAGCACCAAGAAGCAGAAGCCTGCAAAGGCAAGCGCTCGATTCAAAAGGAAGAAGGAACGCGTCTCGAAGGAAGCAGTTTGGGGAAACTTGATGGCATGCCCAACATAACAATTTTGATGAAGAAAGCCATACCACTGAAGAAACCATTGAAAGGCTTAAAGAAGAGGGCCATGTTCAAAGCAGATCAAGCGAAGTGATGAAAACTGGCATTCAGAAAAGGCGAAGGACCAGTATCATCCCCCAAGTTCACAAAATAAAGGCATCGGAGGAAAGCGCTAGCCGACAAGGAAGCAAGGCAACAAGAACAAGTCGAGGATAGATGAGATCTCATGATCCATAGTCTAGCTTAGCTTCTTGTTTTTCCTTTCAGAACAATGTAACAAGGAGATCGGTGAGCGGTAGCATCCTGCAGCAGCATGCGACAACACACAACAACAGCGAACACTACAGTCACACGGTAGTCCCAGCTACCAAAAATTTCCCGAACTATATTGACCTGATTCCTGTTCAGCCCAGGATATGTAGGAAACCTCTGAAGCAAAGGTTCGGTCAAATCTTTTTCAAAAAATGCTTCATACGGAGTATTCGGACAGGCAAAAATCGTTCGCTTTATCTTTGCTCGAAAACCCTTTGTGTCCTCGTGCAAAGAGGGGCAGCTGTAAGCACGTGATTTTTGCTTCACGGACAATCGCTCCAAAAGAAAACAAAAATAGTGACAAATGACTCCGCTGTACAATTTTTCAATTTTTTCGTGGCATGTGCTGTTAGTCATTTGTGGTTCGGTCCATGTTGCATTTGATCTTATCAATCAAAATAGAACTTATGTCTGTCATGGTAATCAAACCGTAATTCGGTCGTTGAAAGAAAATTCAAAATATATATATATGCATCGTTCGTTCTAGGTTGTGATTTAACTTACTTAAATATTTTTGTGATAATTGTGTTAAAATGTTACATTGTTGTTTGTTTTAATTTCATTGTTTTTTTATTTTATTATTATTATTTCATTTTTGTTTAAAAATAGAAAACAAAAGAAAAGAGTGAATGAAAATCAGTTTGGGCCCAAGAAATAAAACAAAAATAGGCCCAAACCAGCACACGAGTCCAGTCCAGACTAGGCCTGCCCTGACCACCTCCCGAAACGACGCCGCATCATACGTCTGATATGAGCCGTTCCAAACACACCCATCCAACGGTCCACATCCGCACCCGTAACCCGACCTGTTTAGCCGGTCCAACCCAACCCCTCACTTAAATCCAAACGACCACGTTTAATGCCAAACGACCTCGTCTCACCCCTCACCATCAGATCCAAAACGTTGAGATCATCTGATCTAACGGCCCAGATCCATTCCTATACTCCGTATATAAGCCTTCCCTCACACCCCACGCCCCCTATCCGAACCCCACCTTTCCTCATCTTCTTCACCAAGCCCTGAAACCCCCCGAAACCCTAGCAGCCGCCCTAGTTTCCCTTTCACCAGAACCCGGCGGCATGAACGCCGGTGACCACCTCCTAAACACCCTAGGACCCCCTCACTCTCCTGAACATGGATCTATTACCCCCTAGCCTCGAATCCCCTTCCTTCATCTCGAATCTTCATTTGAAGATTCGAGTCAAACCCGGACCTATACCAAACCTCACCATCTTCGTACCAGACACTCCCCTAACCTCCTCGTGACCAAACCAAGCTTGGTTTGGTCCGAATCTACCCACAACTCCTAAAAAACCAGATCTGAAGATCCAAAACCTAGAACACAAGTAGCCTTGGAATCCGGCTGGTCTTAACAGGGGTTTGAGGTCTAATAGACCTTAATCAAGGTGTTCTCGTGTGAGAACACCCTGATTAAAGTTTGTTCGGCCTCAAATGGTCGAAGCTAAGTCGGATTTGGGTCAGTTTGGTTTAAACTTTTTCAGTAAGTTTTCCCTTCTCTTTGTTTTAATTTTGATTGAGTTGTTAGCATGCTTTGTTGTGACTGTGTGTTATTGTCTGATAATTTTCTTAATTTCTTCCATCTCTGTCAAAGACCTTTTTATTTGGTCGATTGTTTTCTGTGTATGTTCTGAATATATTCTGTGATATACATGTTCGATTAGGATAGTCGTCGCATAAATAATTCATATAGGTTCCCAGTAATTGAACAAAAGTTGTCCGATGCCCTTTGGGTCCCTGTACGTATTGTTTATGTGAACGATTGATTATTACCTGTTGTATTTAGTATAGTCGACTCGATAAACATCGTCGATTAGTTTTCTATAACTAATTGATCAAATGAACTAATAATGTCACATGACTGATTGAACCATGTCCCTAACTGAAGGCCCGACACTGTTTGAAATGGGTTTGTTTGCATTGCAAAACGACTGAAAGATTCAGTCCATGGGCAGTTCTAAATTTGAACTTTCAGAAGTTCAAAATGCCCTGATGCTGCAATGGGTTTAGGGCAGTAATAATCAGGGTTTAACAGGGGTAGTCTGGGGTTTGAAAAGAACAGAAAAGCTTAGTTTAAATGAGCTGACAAGTAGGGTACTAAATTAGGATTAAACTAATGCAAATGGGGAACAAGACACAAGAGTATGGGGGTTAAAATGAATACTTAAATGAACCCATAACTCTTGATTAAAGAATAAGGCCAAGCGTGGGGAACAAAGGGCTGGCATCAAAAAGATGCTTAGGCATGAGATTTAATAGGGATGGGCAGTCTGCAATTTGGAGAATCCAGGCAGCTTGACTGCACTGGTTGTTTGGCTTATAAATAGGTGGTTTCAGAACTTAGAAAGGGGCTGGAAATTTGAGTCTTGAGGAGAGGTCTTGTGAGTTGAAGAAAACTGAAAAAAAAACAGAAGAAAATTTCCAGAAATACTGTAATTGAACCCTGTCCAAAAACTGCACAAAGAAACCAAGTTGGTTATCCTAACTGGGATTGTTATTTGTTCCATTAAGAGAAGTCTGTGTTCTTCTGCTGTGATTGTTACTACACTGAGCTTTCTGTGTACTGTTGGTTTGAGTTTTTGACTATCAGAACTGTAGTGGTGAGCTTTTGGGGTTATTGGGATCACTGGATTGCTGTTACATTCAACATTCTGGGTTGTTGTTTCCTACTCTGTTTTTCTGGGATTGTCTGTCCATTGCTCGATCACTTGTTGAGCTTCTCCATTGTGGTTGTTTTGGTTGTTGCTGTGTTGTGTTGTTTACCTGCTGCTGTGCTTGCTGTGTACCACTCAGCTGATCATCTTTCTTCTTCTTTTGCTCCTCTATACCAGGTACACAAATATACTCCCACTGTAACTTGAAAGGTTTGAGCATGAATGTAAAAGAGAAGATCTGCAGATGCTTATATATGCATAGACTATTATGTTAGGCCTCATATAATGTATAATAGTTTACATTCTTGTTTTGGATACTGGAGATAGTCCTCATGCCTAATAAATGTCAATGTATGGTAGTTGAATGTTAGACTGTGTATATAGGTTGGTGATAAAAGTATGCCCAATGCATTAGGTTGTATCTTAGATTTAGTTTACTGGTGTAGTATAATTCTGTAATGTATGCCAAGCATTAAAATCGTACACTACTAGTTAAGTTCTCTCCCTTCTGATAAACTGCTTCATATAACTGGTAAACCATGTTTTGAGATAAAGAACACAGAGCTTGCAATCTCAACCTCACAAAGGTCGAACCCAGGTCGAAGCAGACCAAGCAGGCCCGCATCGAACAAACAATGGCCCAGGTCTGGTCTATCACGCATGGGCTGGATTTGGGCCCTTAATTTTTGCTCGGCTGACTGTGTACGTGGCCGTGCTTCTGATTTTGCATAAGCACTCGTAATTCTGTTATAGATAACTTGCAAGCATATAATTAACTAGGGCTATCTACTGTTTTCAATTAGTAGAGACAAACGCGACAAGAAACGTAGTTGCTATAGGATATCCCTTTAAAAACAAGAATGAGACGAGCCTCGACGAACAAAATGTACAAAAGTTGCGGGGCCCTCTATTGTATGTATATATCAGAGTATTTAGAATTCGGGACGTGCCGTTTAGCGAATTTCACGGCCCTCCCAAAATAATAACACGATAGTTTCTTTAGGTGCGTATTTAATAATCTATTTTCTTAAACTTGGGTGTGCATTTCATGCGACCCAAATCCAAATCCCAAAACGTCAAATAAAATATGTTCCGGATTGTGGGTGCATTTCATGTGACGCAGTCCAAAGACATGTTTTTTTAGCGATGTTCACATTCCTAAAAAAATAATGATAATAAAGCGGTAAAATATAAAATTTGCACATGGTTCATAATTGTATTTAAAATCAGATAAATAAGCCGAATATAACAGTCGAGCGACCGTGCTAGAACCACGGAACTCGGGAATGCCTAACACCTTCTCCCGGGTTAACAGAATTCCTTGTCCGGATTTCTGGTACGCAGACTGTAATATGGAGTCATTCTTTTCCTCGGTTCGGGATTAAAATTGGTGACTTGGGACGCCCTAAAACTCCCAAGTGGCGACTCTGAAATAAATAAACCAATCCCGTTTCGATTGTCCTTTAATTGGAAAAAACTCCCTTGTGCCCTCGCGGGTATGAAAAAGGAGGTGTGACATTAATGCTTAAATTAACGATTGTTTATGTTGAACAAGACTTATAACATTCTTTTGGTAATTGACCATTGTTGAGTATTGACTCAAGTTGAGATCTATATTGCGAAGCTAACTGTTGAAACAAGATTGCTTATTGTTGATTCCCTTGCCTGGAGGTTATTGTTTCTAATGTTGATTCCCTTGCCGGGATGTTATTGTTTCTATTGTTGATTGCCTTGCCGGGATGTTATTATTTTAATTGTTGATTCCCTTGCCGGAATGTTACTGTTTCTATTGTTTGGGTGAGGAAGAGTGTAAAACACGAAGGGTGATGTCGTGCATGATATTGTGAGCAAGTGTTAATGCACGAAGGATGATGTCGTGCCAATATTGTGAGTGTAAAAGCACGAAGGGTGATGTCGTGCCACCTTATTGAGAGTAAAAGCATGAAGGGTGATGTTGTGCCATATTATTGTGAGTAAAAGCACAAAAGGTGATGTCGTGACATGATTATGAGAGATTTAAAGCATGAAGAATGATGTCGTGCACATTTATATTTATGCATATAGTGAGGAAGAGTGATAAAGCACGAAGGGTGATGTCGTGCACTTTCTGTTTGTTGTGTTTAATTGTGGTTATCAATTCAAGTGTTTTAACTGTTCAGATTCCTTTACTGCTGTGATCCTTTGTGATGGAACCCCATAGTGTTTTCAATACTTCCCTGTATTTATATATATATTTCAATACTTCAAGTTTCAATTATTGTTTCATTTAATTCAATTAGTTACTCAGTTAAATTTCCTTAAATCGTCCGAGGTTGTATTTTACTTAAAAAGGAATTTCTACTAAGTTAATTTATTAAATCGCATGTTAAAGGTAATAATTCATTCGATGTTGTATTTTTAATTGAAAATGGTACTTTCTTTATTCAAATATTTTCTAAAAATAACTTCATCTTTTCTTGATGAGTTCCTAATTGTCTTAGAAGTTGTACTCTACTTTATGTTATGTAAATGAGACTCCTTGAACATCTTAATTGCATTGGTTATGGACCTTATGTACTGAGTAACATAAGAACATTATTGTGCAAAGAGAGATAGTAATATGTGGGCACAAGGTGCCGGGTGTGCTAAAGGTTTGGTAATTAAGGTTATGATATGAGACATCGAATTTGAGATGTGTGGAATTGTGCATCAGAAATGATATGATTTATTGAGCTGACGTTGCCTTTCTTGTTTGAGTACATTTTTGCTTGTCTGTGTTCCAGCTATGTTGGTGTTAATTTATTTGTTTATTAATTATTTCCATCCGCGTTTCCCTTTATTGTTTCTACTGATTGTAGATTGTTCTTTCTCTGTTATTGATATTACTTTGTCATCTTTAGGTTGATAGTTTATTATCATATCATGTTCAATTTATTTGACCAGTAGGTGTTTGGACTGTTCCTCGTCACTACCCACCGAGGTTAGTCTTGATACTTACTGGGCACCGCTGTGGTGTGCTCATACTACACTTCTGTACATTTTTGTGTACAGATCCAGGTATTCGATCGCTAGTAGCTGTGCAGGTCGTTGCGATGGAAACTCAAAGTAAACCTAATGCAACATTCGCAGGCCTTGGAGTCACCTTCATTTGTACTTATTTCCATTTGTTCCTTTTGTTTCGGAACAATGATGTATTTATTTTGTATAACTACTCTTAGCAAGGCTTATGACTTGTACCACCGGTTTTGGGAGTTGTAATTTGTTAAGAGTTATTTAAATTAATGTTAGTAAATGTCAAGGTTACTTCAGTTAAACGTTAGGCTTACCTAGTTTAGAGATTAGGTGCCATCACGACTCCTTTGAGGGGATTTTGGATCGTGACAAGTTGGTATCAAAGCTCTAGATTCATTGGTGCTACGAGTCATAAGCAGGTTTAATAGAGTCTTACGGATCGGTACAGAGACAGCTATACTTATCTTCGAGAGGCTACAGAACTGTTAGGAATTTCCACTTCTTTCATTCTTTATCATGCGATATTGATTTAGCTCAAAGTGTATAACTTATGTTCCTTTACATCCACTCATGTGTAATATTACGCTCTCAGTGTCCGTTATGCGCCAGTGGTTCGTGATGCTATAGTCGGACTACGAGGGAATCAGGGATGCTCAGACATTGTCTCAACGTGTTGTATAGACTGAAGATACAGAGGTATTGAGAGACTATTCAGTTGTTCATATGGAGGCTCAGCGGATTTTGGCATCTAGTTGACGAGTGCGAGCTTGGAAAGGTTTAATTGGTTGACTAGTCGTCGCAATTATGGCAAAGTCACGAGGTGGGTGTTGATTGGGAATAGTTGGTAGTATTGGAGTACCTTGTGATTTGTGTTGTACGAGCTGTGAAGGTTAGCTTTGCGGATCATCAGACGTTGTTTTCTATGGCTTTGGGTTAAGTGGAGGAGTCCAATAGCGGCATTCAGATTACGAAGTCAGATTTATATCAATTTTAGCCTGAGGTATGTATATCTGTGGTATTGGTAGGTTCCCGAATTTAGGGTATGACCAAGTTCTGAGATTTTACACAAGATGATGTTGGGGCTTACGGTGTTTCTGTGTTGTTAATGGATCTATATTTCAGCATCAAGGGGTGTCGGAGGAACAACTTCAAATTTACAGAAGGTCTATTCAGCGTAGGTATCGTGATTGTAGAAGAACGGGGTGCTTCAGAGGAAATGCGGTGGTTTATGAGCTTCTAGCTACGTGGTTCATATTAGGATCATCTGTATTTGGGACTTTGATTGGGATTATTGTATATTGACTATCCGAAGAAATGATTCAGTTCAGTAGTATTGGTTCAGCATAGCAATGAAAGTAAATGGTCCTTTTGAATGGGAATTCTCTACTGGCAATTGTGACAACACACTTGTATTGGATAGTTTGTGTGACTCGATTGAGTTGGGAAGGTGCCGTTTTGATGACTTAGTTGCGTGCGGGCGGATCTCGGGGAGTTCCCGATGGTTTGGGAAACGACTCAAGTCAACTGGCTACTATGAGCATAAGGAATATATTGTACATTGTGGATTTCTCTTGGATAAGTATCAGCAATTAATAGAGTGTTGGCATTGTTGGCTATCACATGTGAGGAGCGGGCAATTTGGGAAAGACCTTTGAGTTTTGGTTTGCAGGTGCGTGGCTAGTGGCATGATGATTACTGGGCTTTGAGGCTTTCGAGGTTCATGTTTTGTTACACGGCCAGAAATTCTATCTGAGTGCTTCAGCAGAATGATAGGGTGTGAGTGATATATCAGCCATTTGATTTGTGTGGTTGAGTTTGGGTATGAAATTTTTTGGTATTCCTGAGGTTTTGGGGCTAGATGCCCTCATATGTGGACTATTTCCTATTTGCGGATTGTGAAAAAATGTTGAGGATCAGGTAATTAATAGCATACATTATTGATAGGTCGCTGTGGATTTTTGGAAAGGATATTTACCTATTTGGAAATAATCACGATTTGGGTTGGGGGCCATTTGAAGGCTCAAGGAGAATATGTGTTTCGTGTCAGGTCAAGTTTGTGTGCTCCTGTGAGATTGTCATTATGGTTATGCTACAAGGTAGAGTGGATATTATTTGTGCCCCTAGCCTATGATATGTGCTACTCTTTTATGCTGTGTTAGGTGGTGAGGTTGTATGATTATTCCCCATGCATGTTGTAATTTTGTTCAGGCCTTATGGCGATGCGGGTGAGATAGCCCTCGTGATGTTGATTTTCTCATTGCACCTTAGTTGTGCCTGTTTCTTTCATGTTCTAGCACTTTCATTCATTTTTCCACAGTTTTATTTATGCACTTTGTTGTACTTGATATCAATATTCATATGTTCAGCTCGAGTATTTTGGCTTGATGAGTATTTGGGAGTGGGCTGCATGCCGCAGTGTATGTTATGTGGGATACCCTTTCCTTGTGTTTATTTGGTGTTGTGTTTTCCCTCTGTGGAACGATTTGATGAAAAAAACTACACTTTTGTTGTTACACATGTTGTACTTGTTAGATAATTCCTATACTTTGCTTTTCTTTATTTGTGCTGCACAATTGAGTTATTGTTGGTTTGGTGTACGAAATGGGTAGTGTGGGAATCTGTGTGGTTCCGTGATGAGCTGTTATTTGGGCTATTTGTATTGGCTGAGATGAGGTTCTTAGACTTGAGATTAGTACTCTGGTATTGGGGTGAGGATTGTTTGGAAGTATGAGGGTGTTTTTACTAAGATTTGGGTAATGGACCTTGGCGGGCAAGAGAGCTCCATGACTTGTTGTCTTCATGGGCAGCTATGAGTTCCCGCATGTTTCTTTATCATGAGCAGTGATGTGGAGGTCCGGAACAAGGTTATATTCAATGTGAAGTGTATTGCCGGCATCCAGGATGTTATTTGAGCAACTATGGTGGTCAGAGGTTATTGCTTCGGGCATTTCAGTTAGGTGGAGCAGCATGTGATTGTATTCTGGATTGACAATTTGGCTCGATTCATCTTGTTAAGGTTCATGCAGTGTGATGACATGGAATTCAGATCCTATGATGAATTTCAGATGTTGAGGTTTGGGTTATGTTTTAAGGCGATGGGCTAAGGAGGAGATGAGACCTTCAGTTAAGTTGCATTGTCAGTTCTGCTTAGGTTGGGTGATGGGGAATCACCCCCGGGTGTATGTATGGTGAGCTAATGTAGTGGTTCGATACCTTTGAAACGACTACAGGCACGTTCGAGGACGAACGTATGTTTAAGTGGAGGAGGATGTAACGACCCAATTGGTCGTTTTGAGCAATTTCACCTGGTTCGGCAGTTTGAGGTCACGAGCAACTTCATATTATGTGTATCGACTTGCGTGCATGGTTGGATCCTGTTTACGGATGAATCGGAGTCGAATTGGAAGAAGGAATATAGTTTTGAAAGCTTAAGCGGTGAGAATTTGATCGGAATTTGACTTTTGGAGTAAACGACTCCGGAATGAGTTTTGGGTGATGTCAGTAGTTTCGTATGTTGATTTTGGACTTAGGCGTGCTTTCAGATTTGGATTTGGAGGCCCGTAGGGTAATTTGAGGCATTTCAGCAAAAGTTAGAAAAGTTGAAGTTTGGAAAATGGAAAAATTTGACCCATAGTTGACTTTTGTGATATTGGGGTCGGAATGCGATTCCGAGAGTTAGAATAGCTCTGTTATGTCATTTGGACTTGTCTGCAAAATTTGGCATCATTCCGGGTTGATTTGATAGGTTTCGGCACGAGTTTTGGAAGTTGGAAAGTTTGAAAGTTCCTAAGTTCGATTCATGGTGTGATTCATTATTTCGGCATTGTTTGATGTGATTCGAGACCTCGAGCGAGTCCATGTTAGGTTATATGACTTGTTTGTGTATTTAGACGGGGTCGGGGCCCTCAGGTATGTTCCGGGTAGGCCACAGGTCATTTTTCCCTATTCTTGGACTGTTGATATCTATCAACTGGTTTCTTTCTTCGCGTTCGCGAAGAGTAATCTTGGAGGAGGAATCTATTGTTCTTTGCATTTGCGTTTAACCTCTTGCATTCGCGAAGGTTTGCCTTTCTCCTTCTTCGCGTTCGCATAGTAGAATTAGGAGCTGCAGGCTATTTCTTCTTTGTGTTCGTGTCACATTCTCCGCGTTCGCGTAAGCCTCTATTTTTTACTCTCTGTGTTCGCTTCCCTTAGCTCGCATTCGCGATGGCCTTTCTTGGTAGCTTCAGTTTCCCTTCATCGCGAACGCGATTGTCCTTCCGCGTTCGCGATGCACAAAATCTAGGCGGACAGAATATAATTCTAAATCGAGGGTTACACCATTTTCATCATATCTTGACTTATAAAGCTCAGTTTTGGGAGCTTCTTTGTGGGTTTTTCAAGCAATTCGATTGGGTAAGTGTTCTCCGCCTAGAATCTAACATATTCCATGATTTTATCTTCTTTTTCATCATTTAATTTGTATTTTGGGTTGGGAGAAATGTTAGTTTTTGAAGAAAATTTCTAAAATGAAAAATCATGATTTGAGGGACCAAATAGTATCGAAATTTGATAAATTTTGTATGGTTGAACTCGTATAGGAATGGTTATTCGGTTTTTATAAAGTTTGTCGGGTTCCGAGGTACGGGCCCGGAGGTTGACTTTTGGACCAATTTTTGGGTTTTGTTAAAAATTGAGACTTTATGATCCGTAATAGTTTCTTATGTGTTTTATTTGTGCTTTGAAGTTAATTTGGTTAGATTTGAGCCGTCGAAAGGTCTTTTCACCCGAGAAGTGCATTTTAGAGTATCACTTTGTCGTCTTTGATGTAAGTATCTTGCCTAACCTTGTGTGGGGGACTTCCCCTTAGGATTTGAGTCTTCTATGCTAATTGTAGTCCGTGCACGCGAGGTGACGAGTGTGTGCTTAGACCTATTTGTGGAAAATTTGCCTCTAGGGTTCTTAGGTCCTTATGTTCATTATGTGAAAAGTATTCCGTTATGATTGAGTTTCCTAATTGCTTAAATTACCTCTATATGCTCCATATGATGTTGTTAGCTTTTCTCTAATTCTTACTTGTTACTTGACCCTTAACTTCCTTAATTGAAGTGATTGCCTTCCTTATTATTTTGATACTTCTTGATTGTGAGTTCCTCTATGACTTCGTACAAATATGTTATATGTCCAATTGTTGTGGTTACCGGTGTAGCTATCCCGTGCTTATTATGCCTTGTTATTTTGTTAAGGTTATTGTGCTTCTTGGTTTTTCCGTGATCCTTATTTTGTACTATTCATGCTTAAATTGACGATTATTCATGTTGAACAAGACTTATGACATTCTCTTGGTAATTGACCATTGTTGAGTATTGACTCAAGTAATGATCTGTATTGCGAAGCTAACTGTTGAAACAAGATTGGTTATTGTTGATTCCCGTGCCGGGAGGTTATTGTTTCTATTGTTGATTCCCTTGTCGGGATGTTATTGTTTCTATTGTTGATTCCCTTGCCGGGATGTTATTGTTTCCATTGTTGATTCCCTTGCCAGAATGTTATTGTTTCTATTATTTGGGCAAGGAAGAGTGTAAAGCACGAAGGGTGATGTCGTGCATGATATTGTGAGAGAGTGTTAATGCACGAAGGGCGATGCCGTGCTGATATTGTGAGTATACAAGCACGAAGGGTGATGTTGTGCCACATTATTGAGAGTAAAAGCACGAAGTGTGATGCCGTGCACATTTCTATTTATGCATATGGTGAGGAAGAGTGATAAAGCACGAAGGGTGATGCCGTGCACTTTCTGTTTGTTGTGTTTAATTGTGGTTATCAATTCAAGTGTTTTAACTGTTTAGATTCCTTTAATATTGTGATCCTTTGTGATGGAATCCCATAGTGTTTTCAATACTTCGCCGTATTTATATATATATTTCAATACTTCAAGTTTCAATAATTGTTTCATTTTTAATTCAATTAGTTACTCAATGAAATTCCCTTAAATCATCTGAGGTTGTATTTTACTTAAAAAGGAATTTCTTCTAAGTTAATTTATTAAATCCCATGTTAAAGGTAATAATTCATCCAATGTTATATTTTTAACTGAAAATGTTACTTTCTTTATTCAAATATTTTCTAAAAATAACTTCATCTTTTCTTGCTAAGTTCCTAAGTGGCTTAGAAGTTGTACTCTACTTTATGTTATGTAAATGAGACTCCTTGAACATCTTAATTGCATTGGTTATGGACCTTATGTACTGAGTAACATGAGAGCATTGTTGTGCAAAGAGAGATAGTAATATGTGGGCATAAGGTGCCGGGTGTGCTAAAGGTTTGATAATTGAGGTTATGATATGAGACATCGAGTTTGAGATGACTAGAATTGTGTATCAGAAATGATATGATTTATCGAGCTGACATCGCCTTCTTTGTTTGAGTACATTTTTGATTGTTTGTGTTCCAGTTATGTTGGTGTTAATTTATTTGGTTATCTTTCGTTTCCATCCGTGTTTCCCTTTATTGTTTCTCCTAATTGTAGATTTTTCCCTGCTATTGATATTACTTTGTCATCTTTAGGTTGATAGTTTATTATCATATCTTGTTCAATTTATTTGACGAGTAGGTGTTTGGACTGTTCCTCGTCACTACCCCACCGAGGTTAGTCTTGATACTTACTAGGTACCGCTGTGGTGTGGTCATACTATACTTCTGTACAGATCCAGGTATTCGATTAGTAGTAGATGTGCGGGTCATTGCGGTGGAGACTCAAGGTAAACTTGCTACAGCGTTCGCAGGCCTCGGAGTCACCTTCATTTGTACTTATTTCCATTTGTTCCTTTTGTTTCGGTATAGTGATGTATTTATTTTGTATAACTACTCTTACAAAGGCTTATGACTTGTACCACCAGTTTTGGAAGTTGTAATTTGTTAAGAGTTATTTAAATTAATGTTAGTAAATGTCAAGGTTACTTCAGTTAAATGTTAGGCTTACCTTGTTTAGAGACTAAGTGCCACAACGACTCCTTCGGAGGGATTTTGGGTCTTGACACTAACACTTCTCCAATACGCGATCATCCCACAAAGAGTACTTCTATAACTCATCCGTGCCACAGAGCAAAATTCTGAATATCAGCAATCGAACAACCAAGTGAGTACTGCAATACCAATGAAACATCCATAAATCAAAACACATTGCCCATTATGAAACTTACACTCTCATCAAGCCATAACTAATAGTAATATCATTTACCTAGACATCTTAAGCTGTCCATGATGCCTAAGAATTTATGTCCTTCCCTTCAAAACCGAATTGTGACCTTGCACATGCCAATCTTGATCCCACACAACACACCACATATATCATGCCATCATATGAAAAAAAATACGAGAACTTCATAATCCACTCCGAGTCACAACCAACTACATACTCAATTAGCAAAGAACTTTCTATTTGATTTCATCCGGAGAAAATCACTATACATCACATTCTTTTCACGCCAATAGGAAATATGCTCCTCGAACTGTGGTAGAAACTATTGAGATCTCTTCGAAACCCATTTGCACATAATTAAGCCATCAAAACTAAATCTCTCTAACTCAACCAAGCCATGCATGTCACTAAAAACCCAATAGCATTGCCATGAAACACATGTAGAAACCCACCACATCATAAGCACCCAAAGAACCGATCATATCCATTACCATGCCGATCCAACCTACTACTAAGCTGTCCTATTCCTCCGAGTTCCTTCTGAATTACCTTCAAATTAATACTTCTACTCGCTATAATGCCACAATCCTCAACCAAGACTCATCATACAAGACCCAAGCATAAAACAACATCGTCCTAAGGCTCATAAGCGGCTGAATGCTCTCTTAAGCACCCCACAATTATCATAACCCAGATACCCACTCTGAAGAGACCTCCTGTGAGTTTAAAGTTGTTCATTTTACCTTCCTAATACTGAAATGTAGAATCCACAATGATATAGAAATACTGCGAGTCTTGACACCATCCAATGTAACCCTCCGATTCTAGCCATATACAAATCCGCAAAATTCTCAATTACCACATTTAGATCTTGCATCTATTAGAACCATTGTTGAGAGTCTTCCACTCTACTCAGATCTCAATTAAACTGATCAAACGAGCCGAATGACATGTGCCCCATTAGCACAATAACACCCAAGGAAGTAATCCACTCTTTTAAGCAACTGAGTGAATCCCTACTCCATGCACGCTACATCTTTTACATATAACAACTCAATCATCCAATGTTTCTCATATACCCATAAAGCATAATACAATCCTTAATCAAAATTTCCTTTACTCGAGTCACACCCGATCTCGACCTCTACATGCAGTTACTGATTCCCCAATATACCTCAAACTGAAACCAATACAATACATAACCGTGCAATCAACCCGTCGATAGCAGACTCTCCCACTTGGCTCAATGCCAAGGAATAAAGCATCTGATAACTTACAATAGCCACCCACATACTGGCATAACACTGCAATAGGATTCCACTAAATCCTTCCTAAGCTCATGTAACACAAACCATATAATCCCTCAAATCATTTGCAAATCTCGTATTCATCCTCGTAATAGTCAAGCCAACTTTCATAAGCAATCCAAACTCAAATTGCACTATATATAATTCACTAGTAAAAGAGAACTCTCAACAAAACAACATAGGGATCACACAACCTCAGGACATCCCGTAGGAGATAACCCACCTGCTTAGCCTCAAACTGACATCTTTCTATACCCTTCCACAGTCATAACTATTATGCACGCAACCAATTAATCTTCCCGAGTGTGAACTTATATCACGACATGAAAATCGACTCCACTCCTCAACTAAACAACATGAAAAGGATTCTTCAACACACCCATAACTCGAGATTATACGTCAAATCAAGATGGAAATCAAGCACCAAATAGTTCTTTATACACCTCAAGCAAATCCTTCTCGTCACATTCAAATCATATGAACACATCTCCCAGTCACATCATACTCATCACGTAGCCATCCAGCCACAAATTTCACTAATAGGGACACTTCCAAACATATAAATCCAAAAGCACATGCTCACACGATCAATACCTCAGTGCTAAAGCTACAGTCAAAACCCAGCCTCATGTCCTCCAAACTGGCCCATCATCAACACATAGAAATCATATCTCGCACCTCATCCAGGGAATCACAAGCCATCGATGCATAGCTGATACCGCGCTCAAGTGCGCATACGAATGCATGAAAGGAATTCAAAGGATTACGCTTCAAGCTGAATCAATGCCGCACAATAAGGAAAGAAAGATGGGAAGTATATCCTAAATGCCCTTTAGCCTCTCAAAGATAGGTATGGACGTCGACATATCGATCCGCAAGACTCTACTAGACACTTGCTCATGACTTGTAGAACCTATGAACCTAGAGCTCTGATACCAATCTATCACGGCCCAAAAATCACTAGTCGTGATGACACCTAACCCCAACCTGCTAGGTAAACCAACTGATAACTATCCAATTTCAATATTTCTAATAAGTCAATTAAACAATATGAATTATCTGGATCTATTATATTTCCCAAGGACTGGTAGTAAAAATCATGAGCTTCTAAGAATAGAATTTACTAGTTAATATGAAGAAAATACGTCATCTGTTTGAAAAGTACATAAACAGAATTTTTATAATCGAAGGCTATCGTGAACAAGAGGCAGCTACAACAGGAATGCAGGTACGCCTTCGAACGCAGCAATATCGGCATCCGGGATCTGCACGCAATGTGCAAGAAGTGCAATATAAGTACAACCGACCCCATGTACTCAAAAAATAACAAACCTAACCTCAGGTTAAAAGCAGTGACGAGCTGAAACATTGGTCGGGTCCAACACCAATAACCAACAACAGTTCATACAACGTAGAGCATATAAATAAGGAAATAATCATCAGAGATAAAAAATGTTCAGCTTTTGCATAGTTTTCCGAAAATAGTTCTGCTTTCAAGGATATCAGTGAAAACCCAAATCCTTTATCGAAATCATCAAAAAAAATTGAGATAATTTGAAAACTATAATTTTCCTGAAAAATCCTTTCCAAGGTAAAAATGTTTCATTTCCTTTCCAAGTAATAAGGGTGAAATACCATTGTATGCACACATATCAATGTGTGTAAAAAGTCATGAATGATGTGATACCGTACAACATGATGAAAATGCGTCTCTATGCATGTATGCCATATATGTATGTCAATGCCATGTACCTCAGAGATAATCATGTACAAACACTCTCAAAGTACTCAGTTTCACTGTATCACACCTTCTACTCATCATAATCAACTACTCGGTACTGTATATGGCCCATATGGCCCAAGAAAGATCCCTCCCGGAATATATATACATCACTGATTATAAGTCACCCAGTACCAAGAAAACAGACCAATCCTGCCTCATGGAGAAGATCCATCTTCATACCAAGGGAAGATCCATCCCTGAATATAATCAACCACGCTCACTGAAGGTGGCAAACTCCGGAGGGGCTCCTTCAGCCCAAACGCTATAAATAGCCAATCATGGCATAAATCAATCAGACTCTCGGCCTTACTCAATAATCAATAAAACATGCTGCGGTGTGCAGCCTGATCCCATAATTGTCTCTCATAATCAGGCTCTCGGCCTCACTCAGTTATCAATCTCTCCAATCTCACCCACAGGCTCACAATGTCATGAAAACTGACCTGGAACAATGATATGATGTAATAAGAAACAACAGAGACTGAGATATGATATGAATGCATGAATGTGACTGAGTATGAAATATCAATGAATTCAATGAGATGACAGCAAGAAACGACCACCAGGGGTCCCAACAATATCAACATAAAACCTAAGTATGATATCTAGCATGATGTACAGCTCAATTACTTTATCACATAAAAAAAAACACAAATATCAACAAACTAGGCCACTAAATAGTGCTTTGGAAACAACAGAGTCACAACTCACAGGATGCACGCTCACACGCCCGTCACCTAGCATGTGCATCACCTTAATATCAATCACATAACACATAATTCGGGATTTCATACCCTCAACACTAAGTTTAGAAGAGTTACTTATCTTAAACAAGCCAATTCTGACACCGAGCAAGCCAAGTGATGTTCCAAGAATGCCATCACGCGCGTTCCGGCTTTCGAACGGCTCGAAACTAATCAAAATCAACTCAAATACATCAAACAATGCTAAAGAAACCAATCCCAATCGAAAAAGGTCGAATCTTTAATCAAAAGCCCAAAATCGGCCAAAAAGCCCAACTCGGGCCCGCACCTCGGAACCCGACAAAACTCATAAAATACGTCAACCCATTCAATTACGAGTTCAACCATACTAGTTTCACTCAAATCCGACTCTGAATTGGTGTTCAAAACTCAAAAATTCATATTATGAAATTTTAGGCCAAAACCTCCAATTTCTTATTTAAAAATTTATCAACCAAAAACTAAAATCGAAGATAGATTCACGAAATATAACCAAAATCGAGTAGCGAACACTTACCCCAATTCATATGCTGAAAATCGCCTCGAAAATTGCCTAATTTCGAGCTCCCCAACTCAAAATATGTTAATGCACAAAACCCTCGTTTTAGCAGTGTTCTGCCTCATTTCTTGGGCCAAAAGATCTTAAAACTCACTTTTTATGCCTCCAATGGATTCCTTGTGACATTCTAGTCAAGTTAGGCTCTTGAATCACTCCATTTGACCTTACAGTGAAGGAAATATGTTGGTTTCAATATTTGAAAATGGTGCAGCTTTTTAAATACGCAGCAGTGACAATTCCGTAATTAATCTGAAAAAAATCTGGCAACCCAATTCTTAGTAAAATGACCATAAAAATCTCATACGATGTCCAAATTTGACGATTCTTTTTGCTATAACTCCGTAATTACGATACAGATCTAATGTTTCAATCAAAACAGAAATCAAAGCTTATTTGTTCAACATGGTATCATTTATGCTTGAAGAAACGACGTCGAAACATAAGAAAAACGAGCGTAACACAATCCAAACCTATCCAAAACACACCTGAGCCCCTCGGGACCCCGTCGAAACATACCAACAAGTTTCATATCATAATACGGACCTACTCGAGGCCTCAAAATACGCATAACGACATTGAAACGACGAATCACACCTCAATTCGAAATCATTGAACTTTGAAACTTCAACTTCCATAACTGATACCGAAATCTATCAAATCACGCCCGATTAACCTCAAGTTTTGCACACAAGTCACATTTGACATTACGGACCTGCTCCAGCTTCCGGAATCGGAATCCGACCCCGATATCAAAAAGTCCATTCCCGGTCAAACTTTCCAAAAATTCCAACTTTCGTCATTTCAAGCCAAATTCCACTACGGACCTCCAAATCACAATCCGGACGCAATTTCAAGTCCAAAATCACTCAGCAGAGCTAACAGAACCATTAGAAATTCAATCTGTCAAATTCTAAAAAGTCAAACTTTTCAAATTTAAAGTTTCAAGTTGAGAATCATTCTTCCAAATCAATTCTTCCAAATCAATTATGAATAACCTGAAAAATCAAAACCGATGATTCACATAAGTCATAATATATTATACGGAGCTACTCATGCCCTCAAACAACCGAGCGAAGTGCAAATGCTCAAAACGACCGCTCGGGTCGTTACAATATTGTAAATTACTTTAACGTTAAGAAAATATGTCTTATTATGTTGGCGCAATAAATTTAAGTTGAATCAACATCTATGAAAAAGACGATATTCAACTAAATTTGAAAGTCCTGCTACATGATACTTGCAAGAAAAAATTTATTTCGTTACTTTTTTTTTTTTTAAAGCAAAACCACCTGTCATCAGGTGGGACATTTTATTTCCTGACTTTTTGGAGACGTCTAAGCTGTAAATCATCCCAAATTAGAAATTAGGGACCTTGCATAATCGCATTTCTATGACTTCAATCTTTTCAGTCAAATATTTCAACTACGTCTAGAAACTTTAAATTCTCAATTCTCACTTTACCCTAACAAAAAATAGAAAAACAAATTAAAGTCAAGCCTATTTCTTTGAATGGGATAAAAATTCTAAATACTTATTAAATACTAGTGAAATTCCCATTGCCCCTTTTTTTTTAATAGTCAAAGGACCTTTGTAAATATCTCCAATTATTTTTCCCGGTGTGCAGTTTTCTCAATAATTTCCATCTTACCAGTTGCCCTTAGAAAGTCCTATGGATCTTGCTGAGTCTTTTTAGTACTTATATACCTATTCTAGATAGTCATGAGTCATGTCATAATTGAGATCTTCCTATTGTCTCTCCAGCCAAAGGAAAGAAAATAGAAGAGTTTTAGTCAAACAACAAATTTCTTGATATATAAAATTAAAGTTGTTGAAAAAACTAAAAAAGTGAAGTATCTGTCTGTATCTCTCTAGTCTTGTCGACTTATCATCTTAGGTATTTTTTCGTCAAATATTGCTGGCGTTTGGCCAAGATATGGTTGAACTTGAAATATGAGTTTGCTAATCAATATTTGTCTTACAATTTCATTTTTTTTTTAATTTCAAACAAATTGCTTGGCCAATATGAGTTTGCTTCCTTGCTTTGTCCAAGAAAGAAAGAGTCAAATATAGATATTTAGCGAGGTGACGAGAAACTTATATCGATTGATCATTTGATCTCTCATTTAACCATCTCACAACGAATCAATCTTCCACGTACGATTTTAGCAGATTACTTAACATTTATTCTAGGAAATTAAAGAGGCTTGTTTATTAATGTTTTTCTTTTTTATGTATATGTGGTGTGGATACTATTTTGTGAACCAGAAAACGACACAAGCTTTATTAAAAATTGTGGATAATCTGAAAGGACAAACCAATCTACAATTTGAAAGTACAAGGTCACTGACCGGTTATAGACCTATAGACAACCTTATGTCATGTATGCTAATGGGCTTGTAGCCCATACGGCGTTGCTAATTAAGGGGTATTTGCATCTATATCTGTTTTTTGTGTCACATTTCAACTTGTGTTCGCTTTATAAAAAAAATTGCAAGCGTATCTGCTTTTTCGCATAACTTCAGCATACGGGGCTGAAGTAGCAAAGACAATCACGCAAAACTTCAGCATTCTAGTAGTCGGTCCTGAAGTTCAGCTCTAGAGCTGAAATTTTTGTTTTGTAACTAGCGAACTTCAGCTCTAGAGCTGAAGTTTTTGTGGTGTAACTGGAAACTTCAGCTCTAGAGCTGAAGTTTTTGTGTTGTAACTAGAAACTTCAGCTCTCTCTAGAGCTGAAGTTTTTGTATTGTAACTGGAAACTTCAGCTCTCTCTAGAGCTGAAGTTTTTGTATTGTAACTGAGAAACTTCAGCTCTAAGCTAGCTTCAAATTGATATTTCGTTAGATAGCTGCTATAACTTTGGTGATTCTCGTTGAGATTTTTAGTCATAAAGTATTTGTTCATGCTTATGAGTAATTTATCTGGTAGTAGTAGCATGTTGCAGTTTGCTGGAAGCCATCCAACTCGTTGTTTCTCATTATCATATATCACCATTTTGTCCAGTAGAGAAATATCTGTAGATGAAAAAAACCATCAGAAAGAGAAAGATTAAATGCACAAAGAACTTGGATACCAACTCTCATCAATATCTAGTTCCCCTTTAGTATTTATGCAGATAAAGAACTGTATTTTCTCTTCACTTTGTTGATACTACTATTCCATCGTTATTTATAAATGTTAAAACACAACCTTGCTTTCTTCTGGTGAGGTACTGAAGGGGAGGAGAAAGGGAGCTGAAGTTGTTTAAAAAGTGGGTACAAGTTACAAATTTTTTAAAAAATAGGTATAAGTTAAATGGGGGCGCCCGTACAATTTTTATCTAGTTAAAGCTACAATCATGGGCTTTCTTAAATAATGGCTGAATGCATAAGGAGACCCTTAAACTTGTCCAAAATTTTCACATAGATACTTGAACTACACCTTATTCCTATTGAGCACTTAATCCAAGCTCAAGTGTACCAATTACACCCAATTCAGTAACATGGAACTGTGCGTGTAAGACACATTCTTTAAGAGCGTGAGATGCCATATTTTCTTTTTAATTTATATACCACCACCCTCCGGCTTACTTATTTCTTGCCGCGATATACCACCCCTTCTCCTTGCCCTTTTGTTTTCCATCACTTCTACCACACATTCATTCTTTTCTTTTCCTCTTTTCTATGTTTATATCGTCACTTAGTGGCGGACCCAGAATTTTATGTAAACGGGTTTAATCTTAGAAATACATAACTTTAATCGTAAAATAGTAGTTGTCAAGTGGGTTCAAATAAAATATTTATACAAAATTTACGCAGCTTTAATCGTAATTTATACATATACACAGTATTATTTTTTGATGAAGCGGGTTCAGTTGAGCCCGCTTGCCACCAGGTGCGTCCGCCACTGCCGTCACTGTCACTGTCGCTGCCACCAACTACACTTTAATTTAGAGAAATGCTGAAGGTTGGAAGTTTTTTAGACATAATACTAATGACGCACTGAATGTATTTAAATGCAGTACGTTAAAAATGAATTCCAAACATACCGTGAAATGTTTAGCTGTGAACATTAAAGGGATGTCATTTCAATAATCCTAAAAGCAAAATCCAAACATAATTTGAATATAAGCTCCTTCTTCTACCTCCAGTTTGGCTCCTCCAACAATCACTATCCCTGCTGCTTCACCACCACCAGTTAGCTCTCCACCACCGACTCCGTTGCCGGCCGCTGCCATGTAACCCCCAGAAATTTACAACCTTCCACCATCGTATTGTCTTTAATATGTTTCTCGACGTAAAGAGGAAGAAGGAAGAAGACATGCTAAAGTGTTTCCACCGCCGGCCACCATCGGTCAATGTTATTTCCTTTTTAATTTTAACACATTGACCGTTTTATTTTCTTTGTTGACGTGTCAATTTTTCATTGGTTTGACCTCCCATGTTATTGGCAAGTGATATTCACACACACTAGTTTATTTAGAGTTGTCAAAATTTGTGTTCAATTGGTACATTTTTCATAGAGATTAAGTGTTTAATAGGAATAAGGCTTAGTTTGAGTGTCCAAACGAAAAATTTGGACAAGTTTAAGGGCCATGTATGTATTCAGCCTTAAATAAATCATTTGTTGAAGAGGAACCACTGTTGTTTAGTGACTATTAATTTTCTATAGCTACCATATACATAATTACTTCCTATATCTACTATTCAGTTGTTACAATAGTGTATTCGCTGTATTCGCATTGTTGTATTCATGAATACAGCAACAAAAAGCGCCTAAAAATCAAGGTAGTCCAGCTGTACGCGCATGTATTCACATGTATTCAGCAGCAAAAAGTGTCTAAAATCAGGGCAGTCAACTGTACGCGCATATATTCGCGCTGTTGTATTCATGAATACAGCAATAAAAAGCGCCTAAAATCAGGGCAGTCCAGCTTTACACGCATGTATTCACATGTATTCCTGCCATGTATTCATGAATATAACAGCAAAAAGCGCCTAAAATCAGGGCAGTCCAGTTGTACGCGCATGTATTCGCCCTGCTGTATTCATGAATACAACAGTAAAAACGCTTAAATTCAGGGCAGTCCAGCTGTATACGCATGTATTCACTTGTATTAGCGCCATGCATTCATGAATACAGTAACGACAATCACATTAAAATTAGGTATGTCTAGCTGTCTAAGAGAGAGGAAAAACATAAATAGTGTATTTCATGCCCCAATGGTAGCATATACCATAAATACTTATTTTGCTATAAAATATAAAATGTAGCTATAGAAAATAATATTTTAAGATGATTTTGATTTATAATAAATAGGGTATATACCTTTGCTATAGGAGGTAAAATTTTCTTTGTTAAAATAGTAAATGTTGTTAAATTTTCAATTGTTACAATAAATGTGAAAATATAGTTCAAAATTTAATAAATCAAAGTAAATATAAGGAAGGAGTTGGAGTAATTGAAACACTTGCCAAAATCGGATCCTCTCTCAGTTTCTCCCTGTTACAAAATACCTAACCATGTTATCTAGCCGACACACAAGTATTTTTAGGCACTGGACAGCTAATCCTTAGTACCAAAAACTACTATGCACCTCCTTTATAAAATAAGGCGATATCTACTGTTAGAATTAATAAAATTTTGTTTGTTAATTTATCATAAAGAAAAGGAGAAAAAAATGCAAAAGTAGCTGTATATATAGGTATAATAGGAGAGTGCGGAATCAAAATGTGGTTTTTTTTTTACTCAAAATACGCAAATAAGTGTAAAAAGAAAAGTTACCAAACTATATATAACGCCACAAATAGTGGCGCTATACAGTAACGTTAACTGCACCGTTACTGTATAGCGCCACTATTTGTGGCGTTATACTGACACACCTTACATAGCGCCATTAATAATGGCGCTATACCCCTTATTACCTGACCCCACCAATAATTTCTGGGTTCAATAATTTAAATGCGTATAAAGCCACTTTTTGTGGCGCTATTGATACAAAAAAAAAATCCCGGCTAGCCATTTCCTATATAAACATCGTAGAATCGCCACAACTTCATTCAAAAAATTTTTTTAACTCTTGTTGGTTTCTATTGTTGTTAAATTCTCCAGCATTTTTTCATTATGTCTGAAGAACGTAGAATAAGAGTATCATTATATTGGGGGGGGTGAGGTTGTGATGGAGAATAACTCTGTGGGCTACAGTTTACCTGCTAAGTGTAATGTTAAATTGCCACTTTCAATGGAGTACGAAACATTGATATCGTTGTTATGCAAAAAAATGAGTGTGAGAAAACGTTCAGTGATACTCAAAGTAACCGGAAGATATCCGTATTCCGTTACGCCGCAAGGGGTTGCTTTTTACTCAGAGTTTAACATCGACGATGATGACACTTTGAGTGATTTCTTGAGGACTCCGGACGAATGCCGGGAATTTCTTGTAATCACAATGTTGGAGATGTACGTGAAGGTCGAAGACGTTCCAAAAAATGAGGTTGTGCGTAGTAGAGATAACCCCCAGTCATCGGGTGGTTATTCTGGATCAGTTTTTGCCGGACATGTTCCGGATGAAAGATTTTTTCTTGATTTAAATTTATCACCGTCGGCGAATGAGCAGCGAGAAAATAATTTATACCCTGCTTTCCATAATTCACAAGAAGAGTGGTAAACTTCAATTTTCATTTGTGTTAATTATGTATATTTTTGCGTATTGAATTAATTTTAACGCTCATTTATTTAATAGGGGGTACCGGCCGGATATGAATTTTACAAGTGGCCCATCCGGTAGTCATCACCTAACTGAAAACGTCCATCATGGAATGTCATCACATTACGACTTGTAAGTGAAAAGCTACAGCCATATATAAAGCATTTATTAATTTAGTAGCTTATATTTTTGTTGAAATGTGCAGTGAAAACGATCAAGTTGAACTACCCGTACTCACTCAATTGCCCGAAAACGACGTATTACATCAGGATCTGGCAGATGAACAGAGTGAGGAAGAGAACATCGATTACGATAACAATGCCGATGAATCGGGAGACGAGACACCATTTGCTCGTGAGCATGGTGATGAAGAGGACGAGGAGGAAGGACCCGATTTGAAGAGAGCCCCCCATAGACGAAAAGTGAACGAGTCTGAAGTGTCGTTTCATTCAAGGGAGATTCCTTATATTGATAACTTGCCAGCCGTGCCGGATGTGGAAGCTCTCGCAAGGGATTTTGATGAAATCCGGACAGCAATGTGGGATGAGTCTAGACCAACGGTGCTTGCAAAGGGGATGCTTTTTCCTGATAAAGCACGCGTAAGCAGGGCTTGTAAAATGCACAATGTTAAAGAGTGTCGTGAGATGCAGGTATCGGAGTCAAGTCCGACGGTATACAAGGCTATTTGCCGCAGGTGGTTTTGGCCATGTAATTGGATGTTGCGTGCGTCGAAGAAGAAAACAGGTATGTGGAAAGTGGGTAAATACATTCCCACCCACACATGCGAAATGGACACTTTCAACGGGAATCACTTCAACTTGGATATTGACTTGATATCTCTTGTACTTATTCCGCACATCGAAGCGTCCATAAGGTATAAAATCAAAGAGTGCATTACAGCAGTCCACCAGGAATATGGCCACACAATTACTAAAAGAAAGGCATATCTTGGGCGCAAAAGAGCGTTTGAAATAGTCTATGGTAACTGGGATAAGTCATTTGTAGATCTGCCTAGGTACATGGCTGCACTGCAACACTTTAACCCCGGAACAGTTATTGAATGGAAGCTTGAGCGGAGTCCGGGTAAACCAGAATATATATTCAATTACGTGTTCTGGGCGTTTAAGCCAGCAATTGATGGTTTTCCGTATTGCCGGCCCGTAATATCCATAGACGGAACTCATGTCTATGGAAAGTACGATATCAAGCTATTGATAGCCGTGGCAGTGGATGCTAATGGACAGATATTTCCTCTAGCCTTTGCTATTTGTGCAAATGAAAGCACATAGACGTGGACAATGTTTTTGAACCACTTGAAAGAGCACGTTATCAAACATCGTTCAGGTATTTGTCTAATATCTGATCGGCACGGGGGTATATTAAGTTCTGTGGAGAACCTTCCTGCCTGGCAAGAACCTTATGCATACCACTGTTACTGTGTGAGGCACTTTAAGGCCAATTTCAAGAAGGCACATCCCAAAAAAATCTACATGATTTGATGTGGATGGCAGCAACAGACCACCAACAACATAAATTCCGGAGGCATATGGATTCTATCAGGCAAGAAGACGATGCAGCATATCGTTGGTTAATGCGACATGATCCTGAAAAGTGGACGTTGCATGCAGATGGTGGCAGACGCTGGGGAATTCTTACTACAAACGTGTCAGAATCCTTCAACGGGTTATTAAAGTCGGCAAGAGGATTGCCCGTCACAGCCATGGTGCGTATGTCGTTCAAGCAGATGGCGGAGAGGTTTGTACAACGGTCTGCAGCTGCAACGGAATTGATGGAAAGGGGTGTTGAATTTATGCCAAGTGCCTATGAAGAGATTAGAGAAATACAGACGGCGAGCACATTGGCATTCCTTTTTGCAATATGATAACGAACGAGGTATTTTTGAAGTTCGCACCGCTATCCATAATAATCGGGGTAATAATGTACATACTGTAAATGAATCCACAAGGTTATGCTCATGTGGGAAATGGTCAATCTACCACATGCCTTGTTCACATGCCATCAAGTGTTTTCAACGTGTTGGTTATGCGGAGACCAACTATATTGATCAACAATATAGTGTTTCCAAATACCTAAACACATATAGTGGTCAGTTGCAACCAGTGGGTTCTGAGCATTACTGGCCCCCAGAACCATTTAAAATGGTGTGTAACAAGTCCTATTTGCGTAAAAGACAGGTGCAGAAGAGAACGCGTATACGGAACCAAATGGATGTTAGTGATATCGTATATGCACGCAAATGTGGTATATGCTCGCAAACAGGCCACGACCGTAGAAAATGTCCTTTGGGTGGCAACAATAATCAAGCTCAGGGCGGGTGTTCTTCTATTGTACCTAACTACCCATGAGTTCATGTTGTAATAATTAGTTGTTATGTATACGATTTAAGTATTTATGAAATAATATTTTCTTGTTTGTTAATTATGATTTGTACTTTCCCTTTTTACCTATTTAAATAATAATTTAATATAATTATCGGTATATTTATTATGTGTGTTGTCTTGTCGCTATCACGACATTTAATACACAAAATATACATATGGCGCTATGTGTGTCTTGTCTTGTCGAACTGAAAAAGCTGAAAACATCATGATATGACGCCATTAGATATGTGTGACCGGCTGACATAAAATCGTCTTGTCAACATCATGATATGACGCCATTAGATATGGCGCTATATGTGTGTTGTTTAGCCTATAAATAATGGGGTCATTGTAGTTATTTTGTGTGCTAAAATTTCCCCTGAGAAATATTTCATTAAAAGTAAGTAAGGTTTTTATTATAAGCAAATATTTCACAAATGGCTCAACCTGGTCGTCCACCAATTTGCTTATGTGGAAAACCATGCATGATGGATTGTGGGTGGGAAGGTGCTAACGTTGGACGCCGCTATTGGTGTTGTATGAACAAGTTGTACAAGCAACCCGACGAACCTACTTGTGAATTTGATGAATGGGCTGAGGAACCATGTTATCAGGAAAGCTACAGGGATAGATTACAGGAATTTCATAATATGTTGTTATACCAGCATAGAATACAAAAGGAGGGAGATAGAATTATTACAGAAATGAGGGAGAAACTGAAGGAGGTGGAAGATAAAAAATGGAGAGCAGAATGGAATTGTGAAGCACACAAGGAACGCAACGAAAAATATAAACGGGAACTTGCGGAGGTGAAGGCGAGAGTGAAAGAGTTAGAAGAAGAAAAAGAACAAATGGAAGAACGATTTAAGTGGTTGGAGCGAAGAATAAATGACAACTGAGGATGGAGCATTGGCGTGTATGTGTTTAGTGTCATTTTCATATGTCATGTATTTTTATTATGTTGGCCTGTTATGTTTGTGTTTGTGTTGTAGTAATGTTTTCCTTGTTTGTTGTACTAAATTTTATTTTAATTTAAGTGGAAGTTAAGTTTAAGTTGTTGTGTTACTATACCAAATACTATAAAACGAAATGAGAACTAAAAAAAAGTAACTGTCATATTCGACTAAATATTGTTGTTAATGTATACAAAAATATTATTTACACCAAAAAACATAAAAATGGAAGACCGAATCAATGTGTCCCGCATCCGGTGTGTCTCAAAGTAGCCGTTGGCCTGAGGCGCATCCCCTGCCGCCCGGGTACGCTATCAGGATCATCATCATCAAGTCGTCTCCTTATGGCCGGATGCGGCACAGGATGACATGTATCGGTGGTGCTGTCAGGTCCAGTAGAAGGCTACATAATAATATCAAACTTAGTATAGAAAACTACATAACAATTCACAAAAATTTATATTGTCTTACCATAATCGTGTCTGGATCCTGAATGTAGTCATCTGTCGCAGCATCGCATGAAGCCTAAAAAAGTAAATTAATAAAGTTAAAGAAAATAAATAAGTTATAGTAAAAACAGTAATAAAATTAATACTAATAAACTCATACCTGCGCATGTGATGAGCTGTCATAACTCAGTCGGTGCCCACTATCAAAATCTCGGATCGGTCGAGACTCATCAGTGGTAGACGGGCCAGGGAAATATTTACCCAACTCCACTCCTTGAAAATCCGAGCCCGTGATCAAGAATTGACCCGATGGGGTCACCTGCGACGTCCTTGGAGTGTCATAAATGCCAAGGCTGTAAGACGGCATGTCGGTCTCATGCATGCCACCTCCCATATCAGCAGCAACATCATCAGCAGGAGCCTCAAAGCCCCCTTGCTGGGGACCTCCTCTCCGCCCACGACCACATCGTCCAACATCAGCAGGTCGTCGTGGAGCAGCAGCAGCTCGTCGGCCACCACCCCTTGGCATACCACGACCTCGCTGGTACGTGGCTGGGTCAGCATAATCTGGCTGGTGTGCCAAACGCTGATCCGATCGGCCTCGCTGCAGTGTCTGGGCAGCCACATCCATTAAGCGACGACTATAGTCCTGCATGATCACAGGATCGTGGACATAACTCTGCATCTCCTGCCCCATACGATATACGGTATGCAATCCAATCGCCTGCACAAAAGTTTTTAATATATACTACGTATTTGACTAGAAATTACTATTAATGTAATTGATAATAACAGAAAACATACCAGAGCCTCATGTCTCCCGGCGTATGAGACGTACCGACCATCTACCTGATGAACTGGGTTCCCGATAAAAAGTCGGGAAACAGTGCGGTACCATTCCATATAAACTTCGATAGGAAAGTGTTGCGGAGCTGGGGTCAAGTCCCCTCGGCTGTCCCAAATACCCAACTGCGCTATCAGCCAATCAATAAATGTGTCGTCCACTCTCATCCGATCATCCCTCTCATAATGTAAAGGATCCCATGCAGGCCGAGTCGGTATAGACTGCGGAAATCCAAACTGACGAAATACTCGCTCTGAGGCATGATGCTCAACAATATCGAGGCACGTGAGAGGGACGAAAGCCCTCCAAATATGGCGGCCGTGCGTGCAATAAGCTGGCAGGGTACCTATCAGCTCTTCGCTGTACGACGTCCAGATGAACTATCAAATAATAACACAAACCGTTAGTATGCGCAACACCTAGTTAAACAATAATTGGTAAGTTTAGTTAGATATTCACCTGTGCATCCTCCAGAAAATCCAACACATCCCTACAGAAGGGGAGATTATGATGGCCATGATACTCTCGTGCAAGTCTACGACGCAATACCCACCTACAAGCTAGAGGGAGATCAGGAATATGTACATTAGCCGGTAGCTGTGGTAGAGGTGGCCGAAGTTGCAGAAATCGCTCCCACACCCAAACCTAAAACAGAAAGTTGACGTAAAGATTAACTATAACAAGGTAGAATTGTAACTAAACGACAAATTATTTGAATAAGTTGTCACCTGTAGAAGTGGCAGAAAGCCAGAAACGTCTCTCTGTGTGCCCATGGATGCCCGGCACATCTGCCTGTACAAAAAAGATAGGACAACACCACCCCAGCTGTAGCTGACTGTATCATCGAAGTCCGCAATATGATGCAGAAAACAGAGGCTCACTAGGTTCCCCGAAGTGTTCGGGAACAAGACCCCCCAAATAGAAGGAGCAACAACAGCCTCGTATATTGCTCCACATCCACCTCCGCTGAGTCGTCGGTGATAGTATCGTGGATCTGCACCAAGTGGTCTCTAATGGGGACCAACTGCATAAGATTGCTCCCAATTGCTACATCTGGGTCCTCGGACCTGAAGCCCGTGAGCCTGTGCAGCATATCCATATATGAAGCCCGGTTAAAATATCTCATATTCCCAGGCAGTAAAACTGGCAAGCCATCGGTGGACAGGCCATATAAAATCTCGACGTCCTGGAGTGTGATGGTGGCTTCGCCGATGGGCAGATGGAAAGTGTGCGTCTCCGGTCGCCACCGCTCAATCAACGCCGTGATCAAATCATAGTCGAGCTGTATCCGGCCAATGCTAATGATTCTATATAATCCCATCTCCTCCAGGTGATGGACCACATGGGGATGTAGAACGCGGGGAGGAGTCAAAAACTCCCACAATAAATCCACTCTCCTGCCCCGAAAAGTCTGCGTAAGCAACTCTCCCCCATATATGCTCGGATCTATGCTGGGGCTGTAGGGGTAGTAGCTCCGACGTCCGAGGGCCGGGATGTATAGGTGCATCCATGTCGTCAACTGCAAATTCATAATTTTTAATAACTATCATTAAAATTTATGTGTGTTTTTTATAATTTAAATTCATATTTTTTAACAACTTAATTGTAAAAATTATATATATACTTATGGGTTTCGTGCTAGATTTTCTGAGGCCCAGTGGTACCAAACTATCATTAATAATTTTATGTTTTTTTAATAATTTTTATTCATATTTTTTAATAACTTAATTGTAAAAATTATATATATATATATATAATTTTTATAATTATGGGTTTCGTGCTAGATTTTCTGAAGCTCAGTGGTACCAAACTATCATTAATAATTTTATGTTTTTTTAATAATTTTTATTCATATTTATTTAATAACTTAATTGTAAAAATAATATATATATATATATATATATATATATATATATATATATAATTTTTATAATTATGGGTTTCGTGCTAGATTTTCTGAGGCCCAGTAGTACCAAACTATCATTAATAATTTTATGTTTTTTTAATAATTTTTATTCATATTTTTTAATAAATTAATTGTAAGAATTATATATATATATATAAGTATGGGTTTCGTGCTAGAATATAAGATAATTAAACAATTACTACACAATACTACGCTACAAGGCTCTACATTTTACTACGCTAAAAGGGTCTACGTTTTACTACGCTAAAAAGGTCTACGTTTTACTACGCTAAAAAGGTCTACATTTTACTACGCTAAAAAATAATCTAAACTAAACGGCATAAAAACACATAAATATACATGAGGATATTAACAAACACATTTTTTTAGACTAATTTATATATTTTTATACAACACTAAAATTAAATTCGGATAAAATTTAACATGCTAGTTTCGGAAAAAATAAACACAAACCGAAATAGAACACATACAAATCAAGTAATATGCATTGTTATAAAAGTGTCAACTTAAAATAAATCGAAATACCTCGATTTAGAATTTTCGGAATGTAAATAGATCGAAATTTTGACTCCGGAAGAGTGAATCCACAATAACACGAAGCTCTACTCGACAGTGGGACCACCAATATTCAACTTTTATGTGACGGGGGGACCCAATTTTTTTTTAAAAGAATTGGGGCAGAATCGGTGGTGGTGGTGGTGGTGGACCAGAAATGAGAAATGAGGGAGATGGAACGAAGAAGAAGAAGACGGAGGATTTTTATTAAGGGGTATAGCGCCACTATTAATGGCGCTATGTGTTCAGGTAATAAGGGGTATAGCGCCATTATTAATGGCGCTATGTAAGGTGTGTCAGTATAACGCCACAAATAGTGGCGCTATATAGTAACAGTGCAGTTAACGTTACTGTATAGCGCCACTATTTGTGGCGTTATATATAGTTTGGTAACTTTTTTTTTTTACACTTATTTACGTATTTTGAGTAAAAAAAAATCACATTTTGGTTCCGCACTCTATAATAGGACGCGAATTGCCAAATTTGGATGCCTCCCTCAATTGTCCTACCTATTACATTGTTACATTAACATCTTCGTAGTTCGTACCCCTGGTGTCTAGCCAACACACACTATATGCACGCTTTGGTAACATAAAGCTATATTTGTTGTTAGAAACTATAACCCTCCATTAAAAGGAAAAGATATTATTTCTTTATTGGTTCGTTAAAGAAAATGATATTTTTTTAAATTTAGAAATAATTTGACTTGAACTTTTCATTTTACTCTTAATATCCTTTTTTATAGCAGCACAAATTTTATGTCATGATTAAGATTACAAATTTCAAAAAACTTATTGGAATAACATATGTAGAAAATTATAAATTTTAAAACTCTTTCTTTATTTTTTAAACTTCATATCCAATTAAACTATATCATGTAAATGTAATTTGCATGTGTAGCGGCAGCTATATAGGGAGAGAATAGGAATAATAAGGAGCATAGTTACCAAAATTGGATGCCTCCCATACTTGTCCTAACTCCAAAATTAAAGTACTTATTTGCCAAAATTTGGATGCCTGTCACTTTGTCCTCCCTATAACATAGATTGTGTATCTAGCCGATACCCAATTATGTTAGCTACCAGACAGTCAGCCTACACATAATCCCAAACCTTACTATGGCCACAACACTATATTTCCTATTTCCTACGAGTCTACGACACAAGACCATATATCACATATTATTTCGTGGTTTCAAATTTTAATAATTCTCCAAGAAGATATCATTTGTTATATTTTTTACTTCTCACTCCTATAAACTAAAACTAAATCATTGAGACAGGAAAGGGCCAACATACTCGTGCATGCCAAACTTGGTCTGGGACATAAACATCAGTTTTGAGGAGCAAAATAGTAGCCACAAGTTGCACAATCCAAGTTAACCATTTATTCTGAAAAGAAATTGGATGAGGATATAATTGATTTAATTCTTTTGGACTTATCTTTCCCTGTCCTCTAACTATTTATATATATATAAAAGAGGGAAAATACACTACTAAAAATATCTGTTTACCGACGCAACAGGATCGCCGGACTTTTTTCCGTCGATATTCCGAAGGACTTTCCGATGGAGTCTCTCGGTACTTTTGAGCTTTTTAATTTCTAATTTTTTTAAAAAAGAACCGACGGACTTCTGTCGGTAAATAATGATATTTTGACCGGTCAAAATTTAAATGGCGTATCGACAAACTCCGTTGGTAATTTACCGACGGACTCCCTCGGAACATTTTGTATTTATATTTTTGAATTATTTTTTTTAGGTACCGACGGTGTTTCTCGGTACTTTTAAAAAAAAATGAAAAAGAAAATAAAGTTATTGACGTAGTCAATCCTACTGCATTTACATAATAATTTGAATTTTGTTCTTACAATACCGATGGACTTCCGTCGGTAATTTAAATATATAATCTTATAGATCATTATTTTGTATTTTTTATTACACAATACCGAAGGAGACTGTCGGTAAGTCCCTCGATAAGTATTTACTTAATTATCTTAGTGGTTGATTAGCCAATTTATTGAAATTTACACTAAGTAGAGGTAATACACTACTTAAAAATATATTGGTGGAAATTAGCTTAGTAATTTATAATCACACAAAGTAAAAGTAAATTTGTAGTATCCTTAACTATATAGATTAACCTATACATTAATAATTACACACTAAGAAGAAGTGTATCAGTTGTTTCCGTAAGAAATATTAGTGATAGTTTATCTTATAAATTGATAATTACCATAAGTAGAAGTGTATTAATGCATGGTCTCCTTAAGTAACGTTAGCTTAGTAATTTATATACACACAAAGTAAAAGTAAATTTGTAGTATCCTTAACTACATAGATTAACCTATACGTTAATATTTACACACTAAGAAGAAGTGTATTAGTTGTTTCCGCAAGAAATATTAGTGATGATTTATCTTATAAATTGATAATTACTGTAAGTAGAAGTGTATTAATGCATGGTGTCCTTAAGTAACGTTAACAATTAGTGAACTAGTGGTATCCTTATATAAGTAACGTTAGTGATTGATTAGCCAATATATTGATAATTATACACTAAATAGAAGTTTATTAATGATATTTGTGAGAAATGTTTGTGATTGTTTATCTTTAGTTTGATAATTAAAGTAAGTGGATGTTTATTAGTGGTATCGTTAATTAATATTAGTCGTATTCTAAAGTAACGCTAGTGATTCATTAGCCTATACATTGATAATTATACTAATTAAGTATGTATTAATATAGTCTTAAAAACTATTACTGATTCATTATCTTATGCATTAAGAATTACACTAAGTAGGAGTGTATTAGTAATATCAGTAAGAAATATTAGCGATTGATTAACTTATAAATTGATAATTACATAAAGCAGATGCATATCAGTGGTATGCTTAAGTAATGTTAATGATTGATTAGCCTATCTATTAGTAATTACACTGATTAAGTAAAAGTTTATCAGTAGTAGTCTTAAGAACTATTACTAATTGATTAGGTTATACGTGAGAAATGTTAGCGATTAATTTGGTTATAAATTGATAACTACAAAAAGTAGCTACGTATTAGTGGTATCCTTAAAGTACATATATATTAGAAGTATATTGGAAGTATTCTTAGTTCTCACAGTCAGCAAAAGTGTATTAGAAATATATCAATAAGAAATGTTAGTGATTGGTTAGCTTATAAATGGATAATTACAGAAAGTAGATGCGTATTAGTGGTATCCTTAAGTAATATTGATGATTGATTAGCCCATGTATTAATAATTAGACTAATTAAGTAGAAGTGTATTAATAGTATTCTTAAGAACTATTACTGATTGATTAGCTTATACATTGAGAATTACACTAGGTAAAAGTGTATTAGTAATACCAGTAAGAAAAATTAGTGATGGATTAGCCTATACACTGAAAATTCTACTAAGTAGAAGTGTATTAGCAATGTCTTAAGAAATATTACTCATTGTTTAGTTTATAAAATGATAACTACACTAAGTAGAAGTGCATTAGTGGTATCCTTAAATAATATTAGTGATTGATTAGACTATTAATTAATTACGTGAAAGTGGTTTAGTAGTAATTAGCTTGTAAATTAATAATAACATTAGCTTACGATTTATTTTAAATTATTAATATTAATTTTATTGTTAATTAATGCTAAAAGATGAATTCCCTTGAAAATATTACAATATATATATATATTATTTATTACATAAATATAGTTGTAAAATTTTACTTCCCTTTATTCTTAGTTATTTTTTTAATATCTCCCACCTTTTATTTTCACTATACGTTCCTTTCCCCCCATTTTTTTGGTTACCCGCTTACACCCAGTTGTTTCCCTTTTTAGTTTTAGGTTTAGAAATCTAAAATCCACCATTTTCAAACCTTACTTCAACTAAGACAAACCATAGACAAATCTCTCCAGCTCTCTCGCTGTGAGTTGCGTCTGATTTCTAGCTTTTGCTTTCTCTCGCGGTTCGCAACAGGTACGATCTCGATCTCCCCCCTCTCTCTCTAGCTATCTATATTCTGCTCCTCTTTTCTATTTCATCTCTCTCTCTCTCAATCTTCTGCTCCTTTTCTTTGTGTGTTCATCTCTTGCTCTTTAAATGTTTGGTAAGTTATTATTGAAAGAAGATGTGCACAAATGGGTTAGGATTTTTGATACAATCAAAATTACTGAAAGAAGACAAAGGAGATTGCAATATTGAAGACAAAGTTGTTGGCTCCCTGCAGATTGCGGGAAGTAGCGCAGTCGGCCATAGTTGTTCCATCTTTGTCTTTTACTTCTTAGCTTAATCAATTTACTTTTTTTTTTTTGAGTTTTGCAAGCCTTTTGGTAGTTATCTATCACACGCTTTCTTTTCCATCCCATCCAAAAGAATTAACAGTGTTCATACTTACTTTCACGTAACTTAAATATCTACTCTACTGGTTAGTCATACAGGTTTTTTACCGATTTGCTTTGGTGGGAAAGTTTACTCTAGCTTATGTTTTTCGGGTTAATCTGACATGTAAAAGATTCAATTGCAGCGAATCCATTTGTCCCCAACAAACCATCAAAGAACAACAATCTGGAGCTCCATTTATATGTACTACCCCCTTAAAGGTATGTCTAACAATTTGGAGTTCCATGTTGATGGACTTTCTTTTGAGTCTGGATACATTTTTATTCCCTGGTCTCAAAGTAATGTAGATTTTTTTGTTTTCTGAAAATTATCTTAGAGTGAATAGACAGTTAAAATAATATATATATATATATATATATATATATATATATATATATATATATATATATATATATATTTGACTCTGTAAACACAGTTGGATTCATTTTTTATTCTTCTACCTTAGTATCTTATAAAAGGCTAGAGTAAGAGATGATTCTAATATGACAAAGTAATATAGAGCAAGAAAATATTATCTAGAAAATAATAAATTTGTTGTTTGTATATGTAGATGGAACATCGTATGTGGATGTACGATAGGAATATTCCTAATCGGCGGGGTTTAAGAGATGAATTTGTACAAGGTGTTGATGATTCTTTTATAATGATTGTCTATATACCAAATTTTACTTTTAATGTAGAATCGATATAGAGAAGCAGTGGAAAAGTTCGCTAGGAGTCAGCTGACCGATGAGCAAAGCCAGCCAATCATGCCATCGGAGGAAGGAACTCTCCCATTGTGGTTGAACGTGGTTGGAGGCGTGTATAAGGGTAGAGCATACAACCTTTCCTCCGAGCGCAATTTTCATTGCCTCGCGTGTGGACTACAAGGTATATACCTTTTGGTTAATAAGCTCTTCTTTTTGAAAGCTGTGTTTCGGAATCAGTTAAAAGAATAACATATTATGGAAATACAACCTTTTGGTTTCATGTGTTTACATGTATGGTTCAGTTCGGTTGTCAAAAAATATATGGCTTAGATAACTGTAATGTCTGTTACTTCAATCAGGTTTTTTGTAAAGCAAATATTGTGAATTAAACCATAATGGAGAAGGTGTCGCATATTAGGTTCTAGCATAGCGCAGTATATGTTTTCTTGCATGTTAGTTTACCCTTGAGAAGTCAGAGATCGATCTTATTCGCTGCCGAGAGATCTGATTACTTTACTTGTTTTGTTCTTTTAGGTACTCAATGTTTTTCGATATTTGCTTTTAATCCATGAATTTGGATTTCCCTTTCTTGATGTCTTTTCCAACGCTTAATATTTTACGAATTTTCGATGCGGAATAAGATTGACTAACTACGAATTATTTTTGTGATGCAAGTCGTTAAATTGTTTCTTGGATAATGTTATACTATAGAGGTTATGGTGAGGCAGTGATTCTTCTTGAATATGTGGAGATCTCTTTACAGATTTTCAATCTACACTTAACCACATGACTATTATGACTCATCTAAATGCCTTGTTCTGCACTCTTTGAATTGTAATAGTTCTGTGATATGCATTGCTGTAAAAATTTTGTACTAACTTGAGTCTTTATGCTTGTCTGATAGTATGTTCCTTGGTTGAAAATGCCCATGTTTTCTGTTTTTGATGCTTCCTTGTAGTGTAGGAATCAGGAATGTTTAGTCCAAAGTCATTGCATTGCCTTAAAATAGTGTTATTCAATTCTAACTCTTTGTGTATTTTTTCACTTCTCTTTTGTGGATTACAAGGTATTGGTACATCCGCCACCGTGCAAAATGAGGACCTTAGGAGATGTGTCGAACGATTCAACAACTTTCTAGGAACGGTGCAGATGAACGAGAAAAAAAAAACATGAAGAGAAGATTAGAGACGCACTTAGGAATGACATTGACTCCCTCAAGGCTCAAGTGAATCACTTAATTGGCCTGCCCCGCTCTCAGCTAAAAAGCCACATTTATGAAGAGGATGAAAGTGACGGAAATAATACAAATGATGAATAAGATGAGGGGGAATCCGAAGATGAGTGATTTTATGTTTGGTTGGATTGTTGTTTAGTTGGATGTTAACTTTGAATGTTACATTTTGATGCTTGGTTGGATAGTTTTGATGTTTGATGGGATAGTTTGGATATTTGGATGTTTGATGGGATAATTTGGATGTTTGGATATAGTTTATAAAGTTTTGTTGTTGTTAAGTTGAGTTTTATTGTGGTTGCATTTTAGTTTGTATTGTAATATTCTGCTGACATGTGGTGCAACAAAAAACTAGGCACTGCCTGCCAAAAATGTATCAAATTTATAGAGGGACCTACCGACAGAGTCCGTCGGAACAATTATTCATTTTCAATCCAGAATTCTTAATTAGCGAGGGAGTCCGTCGATAGACTTGAACCAAATTTTCAGATTTGGTTGAAAATACCGACGGATTCATATTTTAAATTTTTATATTACTAAATTAAAATTCTAAACTTACTGATGGTGTCCGTCGGCATTATTAAATTATTATTTTTAATTTACCGACGGATATCCGTCGGTATTGATATTATTAATATTATATTATTTTATAACATACCGACGGATATTCGCCGGTAAGTAAAATTATTTGACCAAATGTTGTCAGAAATGTACCGATGACTTTCCGATGGGGTCCATCCGTAAGTTACCGACGGATTCTGTCGGTACATTTTACCGAGGAAGGATTTACCTACCAACCACTTACCGACAAACTTCTACCGGTAAAGCCTTGTTACCGACGGACATCTGTCGATAACTTGCGTCGGTAAACAGGTGATTTTTAGTAGTGATAGGAGATGAGTTGGCACCTCTCTTTAGCCAAGGATCCTATTTATTTATTTTCTCCTTTTTTTTGGTTTTTCCTTCTTCTTTACCTGTTTCATGCTTTTTTTATGCTTTCAAGATGGAATTAGAGGAGACTTAAGTGCCTAAATAATTAGTAAAGTAAATGGGATGGAAATAAATGATGAAAGAACGTTACTTTACAAGGCTTTTTTTTCATCTTGCTATTCTTTATTGCATTTTATGAATCCATAAATATTGTTAAAAGTTACGTTTCATCCTCAAATATAGTGAACTAATTAGTTGAGAAAGTGGAAACTATTCTTAACCAATGTATTTGTTGGCACAAAATTCTTAAGAAAGCAGAAGCAAGAGTTTTGTGAATCCTCCATCATTGAGACGCCGATAGGAGCGGTGAATGAAGAGGCAGCTGCGGGACTCCTTTCGGTGGAAGTAGTAGAGAAGTTGCGGATAAAATAGCAATACCAAGAACAACGGTATCTAGGGCATTTTATATTTAGACAAAGAGTCATTCATCCATGCATTTCACATGAGAGTTGCGACTTGTGAGCACAAGACAGGCCATGGAAACATTTCTTCTTCTTTATCCTCATGTATAACACGCAACATGATTGTCGAGTAATAATAATGATTACCAGAAAATTGAATTTAATTGATTGATGTGTGTTTGATGGTGAAATGAATATTCTTATGTTTTTTCTTTTTTAGTTTTGTTTTCAACCGACACCATCTTATTTAGTAGTAGTAATTCTGTTCACTTGAATTGACACTTAATTGTCGGATGCTGAGATAGGAAGAAGTTTTGTTATCAGTTGTGATATTTCAGTGGGAGCTCTTTGGGGTTGATTGATTAGCTGTTGAAAAGGTTCAAACTAAATGTAGCATACTCTATCTATAGTAGAAAGAATTAAGTATTATCTTTGTGCATATATGTTGATACTATATAGATCGACAAAGAGAACCTTCTGTGATTGAGTCGCATAACTTTTGGTTTCCCATTTGAGATGTTAAAACATACGGTTAAACGAGTTATATTTTCCTTACTTTTTCTTTCTCTTGGGACTTCATTTTTCATGGGAGGGGAGAAAGTTGATTTTAAGGCATAAGCTTATATTTGCAATTCTGTGTTTCGAGTATTAATTCAAAGGCACACGGAAAGATTTATTGTTTTTATTTGCTTTAAGGATGAGATATATAATGGGAAAACAAAGGCCAACTAAGAAGGATATTATAGAGTTAAATTGCAAACTGATTTTCAAGGAAGAGCTTCCGGAAATTTCAATTAGGAATAGTCATAAGCTTATGCTGAGAGAATTAAAGGCCAAAAATATGGGGAAAAGCAACTTGCATGAAGATGAGCCAGAATGTAAGAATGCGTTAACCGGCCTGGTTGAGTCAATGACTAGGTTCAACTCATTTGGATTACCAATTGCTTATCCAACAAAACTGTGCATCCTTTTCTTTTCTCTTTTCGTTGTTCCCTCTCTCCGTATTTGTTAGTCCTTAATTCTGTTTTGTTGTTCCTTCTCTTTTTCTATTACTTTCCTTTTTAGTTAATCTTCTCAAACAAATGTCCATAGTCCAATTGGTGCAAAGGCTTTTGGCATCTTCTTGAATGTTGAGGGATTTCTCAAGGAATGTTAAAAGTTTCTTTAAGGCTCGGATATTGTACATATATTTATGAATGACTCCTTGATTTGAAGTTAAAATATTTGAAGTTGAAATAATTGTACACTCAGGGGTCGTTTGGTTTGAATATGGCTTATGCCGGGATAAGTTAAGTTATATTGGTATATAAGTTATACTGGGATTAGTTATGCTTGAATTGTTTTTTATCCATTGTTTGATATGTTGTATTAAATATGACAATTGCATAATTTGTAAGAAGAATGTATAAGTTATACTGGTGCTAATTACCCCATCCTCTATAAGGTATAAGCTATCCTGGTATTAATTTTAATCCTGGGATAACATATACCTGGTTTGCTAACCAAACGAAGTAGTAAGATGGTATTAAATTTTTATACCAGCATTATACCTTCTTATACCTCATGCCAAACGATCCCTTAGTAGTAAGTGGATATGTACTTCACTAGGCAAAAATAATAGTTTGTGAATTTTTAAGACACATGAGGGAATATAACCAACAATAAATTGGTCGTTTGGTTTTCTTTATGTTTTTAGTTTCTTTAGTTTTTATTCTTTGTTGAATAGTAAAAGGAATCTCACATACACACATATTTAAAAGTGAAATATTTTTCATATAAACTCTAATTTTCATAAAAATATTTTATTTGTGATTTAATCTGTTAATAAAGTTAAACAAATGCATAACCAAAAAGTTTCTAATCTATTCTATCACGACTAAACTTATAAAAAATACTATTTTTAAATTTACTGATATCTTTTACAATCATGCGAAGCGCGAACAAATTCACTAGTTCAATGAATATAGTTTTTGGATCATAAATCATATTGGCGGATCTAGAGTGTTGGGATGCGATCAACTCGACTCATCATTTTCGGCATATACAACTTATGTGTCCGTGCTTGCAAAATTAAGTAAAAATATTATTTTTTATAGATTCATAATTTCAAATAACTTTAAATTCATTAAGTTTAAATCTTAAATTTTTAATGAATTAATAAAAGTAGAGTTTGGTGGACCTTCAATGACGAATACAGAATGATACCTATAATCCATAAAAACACACTTAAGTACTGAATTTGCTATAAATTTAAGAGATCCGTCATGAAAAAATTAAATATTAACATTAATTTAATATGAGCATTACTCAATGGAAACACAAACAAACACTATAGGTTGGTCTGCCCCTGCCCCACATTTTGTAAAATCTTCCACTTCCGTTTCATACAATATATTTATGCAAATTTTTCCTTTTTAAGTACAAACAGAACATCTATATGCGTGTAAGAGCAAATGGTTTCACAATCTTTGGGGAGAAATTAAAAAATAGCCAGATTTGCAATTGGTCGTTTAAAAATAGTCCAGCTTCAAAAGTAATCGAAATTTAGTCACTTTTCATGTAAAGATAAATTTGAACGAAAACACTGTTCAAAATCCGGAAAATACACCAGTATATTATACTGGAGTTCCAGTATAAGTATGCTTGAACTCCAGCATATTATACTGGAGTTCCAGGATAAGTATGTTGGAACTCCAGCATAATATGATGGAGTTCCAGCATAAGTACACTAGAACTCCAGCATAATATACTGGAGTTCCAGCAAGTATAATTGTCCAGTATAATATACTGGAGTCAACAAAGTATACCGGTCTAGCATAACATGCTGGAGTTCATACACAGGTGCACCGAACTCCAGTATACTATATTGGACCGGTCTCTGTTGCAGCAAAATAGTGACTATTTTTCATTGACTTCGTGAATACTAACTATTTTTAAATGACCAGTTCAAAAACTGGCTATACCGTGCTATTTTTACCAATCTTTGGGATGTGGCCTAGACAAAATTCCCACTCTTCTGGCCCAATTTGATGTTGTTGACGCACTTCCAACTTAAGAATGTTGCAAAACATAACATGGCTGAGACATGCAAACTGTTTAGCCCAATATGAAACAGATAAGTTTTTCCAAACATAGCTCAGATACTCCACAACCTCAAATATATTCTAGTTCTATTAATTGAGGGAAAAATAAGTAGAAGGATCTCTACACAATAATTATGTATACGGGTAAAATCAGCGGTAATGTCTACCCCGATTCCCTGATGAGAGCACGAAGAAGGAGCACGGGTCCGGGAGACTGCAATTGAAGTCAGAGACCCTTCGTAACGAGACCCTGGAAGAGTGAACGATGTATCCGACATCGAACATGGTAAAGCAACGCGCCCCGGGCCGAATGTAAGTTCTAGACCTCGGACGTCACAGTGAATTGTTACGCATGAGGGATAGAGGGCCGTGATACTCGCCCTCAACCGGATATCACGGCGCGAATCTCGTTCGATGTCGATTATGGGTCAACAATTACAGGAAAAAGAAGTTTTTATCTTTTTTAGACTTATACTAAGATTGAAACTCTCTTACTATATAAAAGGGAAGTTTTTCTTTTGTAACACACATTGTAACACGCAATTCAAGGCAATAAAAATTTATCTTTACCTTCTAGCTACTGTCAAGAACTTTATACTTGTTCTATTCTTCATTCAGGACTGGGTACGAACCGAGGGTCCAATCGAGGACGAGGCCATTGTTCAATACAAGATCAAGCTTGGTCATAACACCGCGATTTGTTTGATCATTTATTTCGTCTTTAATTCGTTTATCTGCTATGCTTAATTATTCGAGTTGAATTAAACCACGTATCCTTAAAACTGCGTACAAATTTAATTGTTACCTAATTTTGGAGTAGACAGTTTGGCGCCCATCGTGGGCCTAAGGATAATAGTGGTGATTTGATATGAATCTCCATAACACACCCTATTTTACGCATGTTCTTTGAAATGTTGATTTTAGGTCAGCCTAAAAATGTTAAACTCTCAGTCTGCTCACATAAACGTCGATGTTGAGTCTGGCCTTCACAACGAAAATAATAATTTGATGCCCAACAACGATGTGCTTCCTGCCGATCCCAACGATATCCTAGTTGCCGATCGGTCGATGCCAACTCGAAGGTGTCCATCAACGTCAATTTGTCAACTGATCCCGAAACAGTATTCGCGGGGGACCCCGACCAACAGCTCGCGAAGCACCCGAAGGTTAAGGTGATGGGGACGCCCCCAACAGGGTTGAGCCCGAACAATCCCCGAAAAGCACCCAAAGAGATGAACAAATTGTCGAGAGACTGGGTGAAGTCGAGCCTGGGGTAAATCCCGAGATAATAAAAATGCTCGAAGCGTTGACGAAATGGGTGGAGTCACGTGAGAAAAAGATTGAGGCTAATGACAAGAAGGTGAAAACATACAACTCCAGGGTCGATCAGATCCCAGGGGCACCACCGATATTGAAGGGACTTGACTCCAAGAATTTTATCCAGAAGCTCTTTCCTCCGAGCGCGGCACCAAAGCCAATCCCAAAGAGGTTTTGTATGCCCGACATCCTTAAATAAAGTAGAACCACGGAACTAAACTAGCATGTAACCTCCTATACATGTGCAATCAAGGGGAACGATTTAGAAGATGATGAGATCTAGTCGGTGCTACTGAAGAAGTTCGGGGAGACTTTGTCCAAGGGAATAATTGTATCACAACTTGCCCCCAAATTTCATTGATTCCTTTGCTATACTTGTAGATGCTTTTGTAAAGGCCAATGCCTGGGCCATTAAGGTTGAGACCAGAATGTCAGATCTCTTCAAATAACTTTGAATTCATTAAGTTTAAATCTTAAATTTTTAATGAATTAATAAAAGTAGAGTTTGGTGGACCTTCAATGACGAATACAGAATGATACCTATAATCCATAAAAACACACTTAAGTACTGAATTTGCTATAAATTTAAGAGATCCGTCATGAAAAAATTAAATATTAACATTAATTTAATATGAGCATTACTCAATGGAAACACAAACAAACACTATAGGTTGGTCTGCCCCTGCCCCACATTTTGTAAAATCTTCCACTTCCGTTTCATACAATATATTTATGCAAATTTTTCCTTTTTAAGTACAAACAGAACATCTATATGCGTGTAAGAGCAAATGGTTTCACAATCTTTGGGGAGAAATTAAAAAATAGCCAGATTTGGAATTGGTCGTTTAAAAATAGTCCAGCTTCAAAAGTAATCGAAATTTAGTCACTTTTCATGTAAAAATAAATTTGAACGAAAACACTGTTCAAAATCCGGAAAATACGCCAGTATATTATACTGGAGTTCCAGCATAAGTATACTTGAACTCCAGCATATTATACTAGAGTTCCAGGATAAGTATGTTGGAACTCCAGCATAATATGATGGAGTTACAGCATAAGTACACTAGAACTCCAGCATAATATACTGGAGTTCCAGCAAGTATAATTGTCCAGTATAATATACTGGAGTCAACAAAGTATACCGGTCTAGCATAATATGCTGGAGTTCATACACAGGTGCACCGAACTCCAGTATACTATGTTGGACCGGTCTCTGTTGCAGCAAAATAGTGGCTATTTTTCATTGACTTCGTGAATACTGGCTATTTTTGAATGACCAGTTCAAAAACTGGCTATACCATGTTATTTTTACCAATCTTTGGGATGTGGCCTAGACAAAATTCCCACTCTTCTTGCCCAATTCGATGTTGTTGACGCACTTCCAACTTAAGAATGTTGCAAAACATAACATGGCTGAGACATGCAAACTGTTTAGCCCAATATGAAACAGATAAGTTTTTCCAAACATAGCTCAGATACTCCTTCACAACCTCAAATATATTCTAGTTCTATTAATTGAGGGAAAAATAAGTAGAAGGATCTCTACGCAATAATTATGTATACGGGTAAAATCAGCGGTAATGTCTACCCCGATTCCCTGATGAGAGCACGAAGAAGGAGCACGAGTCCGGGAGACTGCAATCGAAGTCAGAGACCCTTCGTAACGAGACCCTGGAAGAGTGAACGATGTATCCGACATCGAACATGGTAAAGCAACGCGCCCCGGGCCGAATGTAAGTTCTAGACCTCGGACGTCACAGTGAATTGTTACGCATGAGGGATAGAGGGCCGTGATACTTGCCCTCAACCGGATATCACGGCGCGAATCTCGTTCGATGTCGATTATGGGTCAACAATTACAGGAAAAAGAAGTTTTTATCTTTTTTAGACTTATACTAAGATTGAAACTCTCTTACTATATAAAAGGAAAGTTTTTCTTTTGTAACACACATTGTAACACGCAATTCAAGGCAATAAAAATTTATCTTTACCTTCTAGCTACTGTCAAGAACTTTATACTTGTTCTATTCTTCATTCAGGACTGGGTACGAACCGAGGGTCCAATCGAGGACGAGGCCATTGTTCAATACAAGATCAAGCTTGGTCATAACACCACGATTTGTTTGATCATTTATTTCTTCTTTAATTCGTTTATCTGCTATGCTTAATTATTCGAGTTGAATTAAACCACGTATCCTTAAAACTGCGTACAAATTTAATTGTTACCTAATTTTGGAGTAGACAGTTTGGCGCCCACCGTGGGCCTAAGGATAATAGTGGTGATTTGATATGAATCTCTATAACACACCCTATTTTACGCTTGTTCTTTGAAATCTTGATTTTAGGTCAGCCTAAAAATGTTAAACTCTCAGTCTGCTCACATAAACGTTGATGTTGAGTCTGGCCATCACAGCGAAAATAATAATTTGATGCCCAACAACGATGTGCTTCCTGCCGATCCCAACGATATCCTAGTTGCCGATCGGTCGATGCCAACTCGCAGGTGGCCATCAACGTCAATTTGCCAACTGATCCCGAAACAGTATTCACGGGGTACCCCAACCAACCGCTCGCGAAGCACCCGAAGGTTAAGGTGATCGGGACGCCCCCAACAGGGTTGAGCCCGAACAATCCCCGAAAAGCACCCAAAGAGATGAACAAATTGTCGAGAGACTGGGTGAAGTCGAGCCCAGGGTAAATCTCGAGATAATAAAAATGCTCGAAGCGTTGACGAAATGGGTGGAGTCACGTGAGAAAAAGATTGAGGCTAATGACAAGAAGGTGGAAACATACAACTCCAGGGTCGATCAGATCCCAGGGGCACCCCCGATATTGAAGGGACTGGACTCCAAGAATTTTATCCAGAAGCTCTTTCCTCCGAGCGCGGCACCAAAGCCAATCCCAAAGAGGTTTTGTATGCCCGACATCCTTAAATATAGTAGAACCACGGAACCAAACGAGCATGTAATCTCCTATACATGTGCAACCAAGGGGAACGATTTGGAAGATGATGAGATCTAGTCGGTGCTACTGAAGAAGTTCGGGGAGACTTTGTCCAAGGGAATAATTGTATCACAACTTGCCCCCAAATTCCATTGACTCATTTGCTATACTTGTAGATGCTTTTGTAAAGGCCAATGCCTGGGCCATTAAGGTCGAGACCAGAATGTCAGATCTCTTCAAGGTCAAACAAAGGGATAATGAGATGCTCAAAGAGTTTGTGCCAAGATTCCAGATTTAACGGATGGACCTACCACCGATTGTAGATGATTGGGCCATTTAGGCATTCACTCAGGGACTTAACCCCCGAAGTTCCTTGGCCTCACAACAGTTAAAACAAAACTTAGTGGAGTACCCGGCGGTAACCAGGGCCGACGTCCACAATAGGTATCAATCGATGATCAGGGTCGAGGACGACCAACTCAGGGTCTCTTTTAGATTTTTTTACCCCATTAGGTTCGATGATAGATCTAAGATAGACATTGATCAAGATCCAAGACCGATCTGAGATCAGTATCAACCATATAGCGCAGACTGAAGGGGAAATGGATCCGGGTGTCGCCCTACAAGGAATGAGAAGAGAAGAGATCGAGGACCCGGTAGCCGAGGTCTGATGAGCAAAAATGTGTTCAACAGACCGCTCGAGAGTAGGGAAGCATCGAGATTATTGGAGTACAACTTTAACGTGGACGCTGCCAGCATCGTGCCAGCTATAGGGCACATCAAAGAAACAAAGTGGCCCCGACCATTGCAGTCCGACCCTACCCAGAGAGATCCTAATTTGATGTATAAGTATCATGGCACCCATGGTCACAGGACCGAAAATTGCTGACAGTTGAGAGAAGAAGTTTCCCGGTTATTCAACAATGGGAACCTCTGAGAATTCATCAGTGAAAGAGCCAAAAATCACTTTAGGGATACCAACAAATAAGTCGAATGAGAGGAGCCTCAACAATTGATCAACATGATTATCGGAGGGGTCGATGTTCCCCAAGGACCAATGATAAAACACACTAAAGTATCTATCACGAGGGAAAAGTGCATCCGGGGTTATAGTACGGAGGGAGCCATTTTGTTCAGCGTCGAAGACGCTGAGGGCATCGTACAGCCTCATAATGATGCAATGGTAATATCCATAATTATCAATAAATCTCGTGTTAAACATATGCTGATTGATCCAGGTAGCCCGACCAACATCATCAGATCAATGGTCTTAGAGCAATTGGGGTTATAGGACAAAATTGTACCAGCAGTCCAGGTATTGAACGGATTTAACATGGTGTGTGAGACCACGAAAGGAGGGATAACCTTGCTAGTGAACACCACCGGGACAATCCAAGAAATGAAGTATTGAAGGGGACATGAGGTACAATACTCTATTCAGAAGGCCATGGGTCTACAACATGAGGGAAAAACCCTCAACCCTACACCATAGCGTTGAAGTTTCACACACGTGGGGAGTCAAAATGGTCTACGGAGAGTAGCAAGCCACACGGGAGATATTTGTCGTCGACGAGGTAATCCCGATGCTCGCAGTTTTGACATCAAGGAGCACGGAATCGACTAAAAAGGAAGAGATTAAATAGCAATCATTGATACCGGCCTCGGTCAAACCGAATAAACAGGAAGAACGAGGAGCAGACGAAGAGGACAATTATGTTGTCGAGATCATTCATAGCTCCTGATGACATCGTTGCCTCCAAATCAACGGTTAAAGAATTGGAACAAGTCATATTAATCGAGCATCTGCCGGATCAAAAGGTATACCTGGGCATGAGATTAACCCCCAAGCTTAGGAAAAAACTTATTGATTTTCTTAAAGCTAACGTCGATTGTTTTGCTTGGTCCTATCTTGACATGACAGGGATTCCACCGGAGGTAACCACTCACAAGCTGAGTTTGGACCCGGAGTTCCATTCGGTCAAGCAGAAGAGGAGACCACATCTCGAGATTAAACACACATTTATCAATAATGAGGTATCCAAAATTCTAAAAATAGGATCCATCCGGGAAGTTAAATACCCGGATTGGCTAGCTAACATAATGGTAGTACCTAAAAAAGGAAATAAACTTAGGATGTGTGTGGATTATAAAGACCTAAATAAAGCATGCCCTAAGGATTCTTTCCCTTTGCCTAACATCGATCGAATGATCGACGCGACAGCCGGGCACGAGATACTCAGTTTTCTCGGTGACTACTCCGGGTACAACCAAATTCAGATGGACCCGGACGATGAAGTAAAGACCTCTTTCATAACCAAATTCAGCACCTACTACTTTAACGTCATGTCATTTGGATTAAAGAATGCAGGTGCCACCTACCAACGCCTAGTAGTCAGATGTTTGAAGAACAAATAGGAAAAGCAATGGAAGTTTATATCGACAATATGTTGGTCAAGTCCTTACTAGCAGAAGACCATTTGAAACATTTGCAGGAAACCTTCGACATACTAAGGAAACACAATATGAAGCTAAACCTGGATAAATGTGCATTAAGGAATGGTTCAGGTAAATTCCTCGGGTTCATGGTATCAAATCGGGGGATAGAGATCAACCCCGACAAAATAAAGGCCATAGAGGAAATCACCATAGTGGACAATGTCAAGGCAGTTCAAAGGTTGACCGGACTTATAGCCGCATTGGGCTGGTTCATCTCGAAGTCTTCAGACAAGAGCCATCGATTCTTCTTGCTATTGAAGAAGAAGAAAAATAACTTTTCCTGGGCTCTGGAATGCCAGCAAGCTTTGGAAGAACTCAAACGGTACCTGTCGAGCCCACCTCTGCTGCACACTTCGAAGGCAGACGAATAGCTGTACCTATACTTGGCAGTGTCCGAGGTGGAGGTTGTCATACCTCCTTTTTACTACACCCGCAAAGGGTATAAAGGAGAGTTTTTTCCAACTTAAAGTGACAATCGAAACGGGATTATTTATTTATTAAATTCAGAGTCGCCACTTGGGATAATTTATAGTGTCCCAAGTCACCGGTTCAAATCCCGAATCGAGGAAAAGATTGACTCTGTATTACAGTCTGCGAGCAGAAATTCGGGTAAGGAATTCTGTTAACCCGGGAGAAGGTGTTAGGCATTCTCGAGTTCCGTAGTCCTAGCACGGTCGCTCAATTGCTATAATTGGCCTAATTATCTGATTTTTAAACACTTTTAAACCTATGTGCATTTTAACTTTTTAACCACTTTTATTTGATTAATTAAAGGAAGAATGTAACGTCATTTAAAATATGTTTCAAACCACGTCACATAAATGCACCCGCAGTCCGCAACACATTTTATCTAATATTGAGATTTGGATTTGGGACACATAAATGTGCACCCGAGTTTAGGAAGGTAAATTATTAAAACAACGCGCCTAAAGTAACTACGCGTTTGCAACTTTGCGAGGGCCATGGAAATTCACCTAGGTGGCACGCCTCGAATTCTAACGAGTTAAAATTGATTATCCGAGGGCCATGGGCTATGTGATTCAATTGTGCGAATAGCGCGCCTCAATTTCTTTAAAGAAGAGATATGGATTCAACTATAACCATCGAACACTGGCGAATTCCACAAATATTAAAGATTTATACATATCTTCACAATTATCACCAACACTCAGTATTACCATGTTTTGCTGTTCCACAAATTAAAGCAGTCCAAGTAACCCCATTTCAATCTTTCAACATATCGCAAACCAGAGAAACAAAATTCAAGAATCCACAACTATACCCATTTGAATACAGCTCATTGCAACTACTATAGAAATGGGTGAATTAGCGAAATGAAATGTGAGCCAAGATTGAATGAAATCAAATCGTAACTCTCTATCCAGCTTAGTGTTCTTTTCTTTTTGGCATAAAGTCTAATCATTAGACATTAGAATAAATCCAAAGTAGAAGATATATATACAAAACATAAAATTAGTATACACAAAAAAAAAAAAAGCTTACAGGGACATTTCATTTACAGAACCCAAATCCCAAACTTAAAAAAAATGCAATCGAGCTTAAATCGTCAAGCAACCAATAACAACATTCTACTCAAAGTCAAGAATTAAAATTGACCCATGTAAGTATCATTTTTTCATCTACTTCACTATTTCAAATACTTTTTCAAATTGAAACACAATACGCATTGCTGGATATTAGATTCCTAGCGAAAATTTGAGCAAAACTTAGAAAAATAACATAAGGATTTAACAATTTAGTGAATCAACACAAACATAATACAATAAGGACTCGAAACTTACCTAAATCAAACAAAGGAGGGCACTAAAGTGAGCCAAATGATGGCAGAAAACAGCAGCTATAGTTGGACCTTGGTTCAGTTCCGAGCAACAAAAGAAACAAAGTAATTTTCGACCCAGCTGAGCTTCTTCGAGCCTCAAATTTGCCTTTCAAAAACCCTTGTATATGTTTATGAGTTTTTCATTTTTGCTCCTGATTATTGTTGCTAGGGATTAAACCATTAGGGTAGGGAGTCTGTTCTTTGTGTGTTTTTGGAGAAAATCCAAGAAGAAAAAAAAGCTCCAGTGTTTCGCCGTTTGGTCTTAGATGGAGAGGTCTATATTTGTGTATTTTCAGCTATATAGAAAAGTTTTAGGTTAAGGGGTATGAGTTTGGTGTTATTGGGCCTTAAAATTGGGCCAAAGACTAAAAACAAAGAGCTACAAAATTCATAAAGACGGGATAAACTAGCCTGACATTAATTCCTCCTTCTAAAATTATATACAATTATAATATAAAAATATAAAACTAATTTTATGATTAAACTAAACTATATTAAGACATGAAACTATTTTTGTGTTTTCAAGATTATATAAAAATAAAAATAAGGTACTATTTTTGTATATGTTTTATGAAAGATATATAAACTAAAAGCGACTAAAAAGAAGAAATATTTTTGTAATTTTTATTTTGTGATGAAATAAAGTAAAAGAGTCAAAATTAGCTGAAATAGCTATATTAGGCCTAAATTAACTATTTACGTGCTAAAATATAAAAACTCTTGGGGAGAGTAAAAATCACATGTCTACAGTTGCCCCTCTTTGACTGGAAATATGAAGTATTTTCAGACAAAAAAGGACTAGACAGGTTTTTTGATCCGACTCTTATTTGGAGAGACTAAAACTGAGAAAAGGGGAATGTGACCGAGCCCTGGTATCCGAGCTGCCTACATATCCTTGGCTATAAAGGAATCAGGCCACATGTAGTTCAAAAAGTTTCGGTAGCTGGGACTACCATGAAGCTGTGATTTCACTGTTGCTGCTTTGCTGCTACTGCTTACTGACCTCTTTATTACACCATGACAAAGTAAAAGAAGCTAGACTAAACTATGATCTAGGAATTACGAAAGTCCTATCTATATCTTCAAACTTGATCTTGTGATCCTTGTTGCCTTGTTGACTTGTATTCTCCCGGTGAAGTCCTTTTATTGCCAACTTGAATTGTAATCTGAGATGCTTTCCCTTTTCTTCAGGTGGACGCCTGATTGCCGAACTTGAACTATATTCCCGTGCTCTCCAGGTGGGCGTCTGACTGCTGAACTTGAACTGTATTCTGGTGCTCTCCAGGTGGGCGTCTGACTGCCAAGACTTGAACTGTATTCCCTTGTTCTCTAGTGGGCGCCTGATTGCTGAAACTTGAATGTATTCCTTTGTTCTCCAGGTGGGCGCCTGATTGCTGAACTTGAGATGTATTCCCTTGTTCTTTAGGTGGGCGACTGATTGCTGAATTTGAAATGTATTCCCTTGTTCTCCAGGTGAGCGCCTGATTGCTGAACTTGAAATGTATTCCCTTGTTCTTCAGGTGGGCGCCTGATTGCTGAATTTGAAATGTATTCCCTTATTCTCCAGGTGGGCGCCTGATTGCTGAATTTGAAATGTATTCCCTTGTTCTCCAGGTGGGCGCCTGATTACCAAAAAATAGACAAAACAAAGAAAACTTCTACGCTAGTTTGGTGTTGGGTGCATCTGTGAGTGTTAAATTGAATCATGTTACAAGAAAATCTCAAAGAATTTTAAAGTTAGATCCCATTATCCAGGAGGGTCCTGAAAACTCCTAGTTATATGACAGTTTTAAATCTAAGTTATATTTCCTAAAGGTACGACTTCCGCTAAATCTTATTATCTATGAAGACCTTAAAACAAAATCCCATTATCCAAGAGGGTCCTGAGAATTTAAAAATTAAATCCCATTATCCAGAAGGGTCCTGAAAACTTAAAAACTAAATTCCATTATCCAGGAGGGTCCTGAGAATTTTAAATTAAATCTCATTATCCAGGAGGGTCCTGAAAACGTAAAAACTAAATCCCATTATCCAGGAGGGTCCTGAGAACTTTTAAAAATTAAATCTCATTATCCATGAGGGTCTTGAAAATTTAAAATTAAATCTCATTGTCCAGGAGGGTCCTTAAATTTTAAAATTAAATCCCATTATCCGGGAGGGTCCTAAAAATTTAAAACTAAATCCCATTATCCAGGAGGGTCCTGAAAACTTAAAAACTAAATCCCATTATCCAGGAGGGTCTTGAGAACTTTTAAAATTTAATCCCATTATCCAGGAGGGTCCTGATAATTTTAAATTAAATCCCATTATCTAGGAGGGTCCTGTGAATTTTAAAACTAAATCCCATTATTCATGAGGGTCCTGAAAACTTAAAAACTAAATCCCATTATCCAGGTGGGTCCTGAGAACTTTTAAAATTAAATCCCATTATCTAGGAGGGTCCTAAAATTTTTAAATTAAATCCCATTATCCAGGAGGGTCCTAAGAATTTAAAAACTAAATCCCATTATCCAGGAGGGTCCTGAAAACTTAAAAACTAAATCCCATTATCCAGGAGGGTCCTGAGAATTTTAAACTAAATTCCATTATCCAGGAGGGTCCTGAGAACTTTTAAAAATTTAATCTCATTATCCAGGAGAGTCTTGAAAATTTAAAATTAAATCTCATTATCCAGGAGGCCCCTGAAAATTTAAAATTAAATCTCATTATCCAGTAGGGTCCTGAGAACTTTTAAAATTAAATCCCACTATTCGGGAGGGTCCTAAAAATTTAAAATTAAACCCCATTATCCATGAGTGTCCTGAAATTTTAAAATTAAATCCCATTATCCAGGAGGATCCTGAAAATTTAAAACTAAATCTCATTATCTAGGAGGGTCCTGAAAACTTAAAAACTAAATCTCATTATCTAGGAGGGTCCTGAGAACTTTTAAAACTAAATCCCATTATCCAGGAGGGTCCTGAAAATTTTAAATTAAATCCCATTATCCAGGAGGGTCCTGAGAATTTAAAAACTAAATCCCATTATCCAGGAGGGTCCTAAAAACTTAAAAACTAAATCTCATTATCCTGGAGGGTCCTGAGAATCACAAGTCAAACCTGTCTGGTACTTGCTTTTCCCCCTTACGGAGGGTTTCTCTAAAACAAACGAAATTTTCTACCCCTGTTTCAATCAAAGAAAAATCTTGTCAGTCTAAAATGCGGTAGTTGGTTTGTGGCCTTGACTTTGAGGACGATTGCTCCTCCACTTCCCATGATAACTTTGACTTCCACTCGAAGACCTTGCTAACCACTTTCTCTGTCATCCTTATCACAGAAAATACCTCTTCTCCATTCAGACCCAATATCCTCTATCTGTTGCATTGCTCATGAACTGACATTTACCAAACCTTTGTGTCTCACATGAATCCCAAAGCACGTCAATTGCCACCCATTTAGTGTGTATGTTGTTCTTTCTCGACTTAAACCACTGGCCTTGGCCTTGAGGTCTATTGCTCCTTCACTTGCCATGATAACTTTGATTTCTGCTTGGAAGACCTTGTTTGTCACTGGTTAACCACTTTCTTTGTCAATCTTATCACAGAAAATACCTTTGATCCGTTACCCTACACCCTCCATCTGTTGCATTGTTCATGAATTGATATATACAAAACCTTTGTGTTTCACCGAAAATACCTTTGATTCATTCACCTAACACCCTCCATCTTGTTGCATTGTTCACGAATTGATATGTACCAAACCTTTGTATTTCACAAGGATCCCAAAACATGTTGATTATTACCAGCTCAATGCGCTTGTTGTTCTTTTCTAACTTATGACATTTTGATGTGTTAGCCAGACCCCGTTTTGTGCAATTGGACAACTGGTGGCAAATTTTGAAGTCATTTCTCACTTGTTCTAACCGCACAGACTCAGGAAGAGGAAGTGAACAAGACAAAAAGAACAGAGTAAAGGACAATGAAAAAAAATGATTCCTAACGAGAAAACTACATAGTAGAAACCTATCAGTTGTGGATACCAACTCTAATGACCATGACATGCACTTGTGGCCTATTCTGTCAAGTAAGCATGATGTTCAACTCTTGTTGTACCTTTAAACCGTGAAACTGAGCTTCAATGCTCCGATTATCTAATCTGATTCACAATCCTTATTCGACTTGTAGTGACCGGAGAGTTTTCACCATCAAACCTCTCTCATTTGTTCTTTCTCTCAACTTACCGTCGCCTCAAGGTGCTCATGAAGGTTTTTACCAATAAGACTCTCTTATTTTTATTTCTCTCAGCTCTCATCGCCTTACGATGCCCGTGAAGGTTTTCACCAATAAGACTCTCTCATTTTTCATTTTTCCTTGCTTGGACCGGAGTGCTGCCCCTGATATGATTCACCTCTACTCGCTTGACTTGGCATCTCTCGAAAACTGATCGGAAGGTCTTTCTTTGGACCGTAATGTGGGCTTTTAGATAGGGTTAGAAAGAAAGGGTATCAAAGGCTCGAAACAATTCAAATGGGTTCGAAATTACAACTTTCAGAATCAGATTTCCTACAACAACCACAACTTCTGCCCCAGTTTCTTTGCTTGGGGACTTTTGGATTTTTATTTTGATGGGACCGAACCGTGAGGCTGCCTATGTATCCTTAGAAGGAATCAAGTCGAACGTAGTTCATGGAAACCTTTGTTTTTGTTTTTCCTTTTTGTTTTGTTTTCTCTTCCTTTTCCTCTCTTTTCTTCATTTTCTTTTCTTTTCTTTACTCTTTTTCCATTTTTGCTTCTCTTTTTCTCTTTTTTTTTCTTTTCTCTCCCCTTTTCTGTATCGCATTTCTAAACTCTGCTTCTGATTCCAAAAGAGGGATATGAAAGAAAATAAATAAGGCTCAAAGGGGTGACAAAGGATAAAGTGTTTAGATAGCAGAATAAAATGCCTTCGTCATTCCAATCTTCAAAGCATGCCAAACACAAACAACACAATTAAACAAACCAAAGAAATCATACGTAATATCTTTTGACTTCATCAGAATTGATAGTCATATCTACACATTTGCCTTCTATATCTGTTAAATACGAAGCACCATTGGACAACACTCTCATTACGATGAACGGCTCCTGCCAATTTGGGGCAAACTTGCCTTTAGCTTCAACCTGATGCGGCAGGATGCGTTTCAATAGTATTTCTTTTGTTCTATCTGCCCCAGTTTCACAATTCGGGTTTGAAGTGATCTCAAAATGCCTTTACTTTTTCCCTCAAATGTCGCTATCATCTTCAAAATTATTTCATTGCTTCATGACTAAACTAACTTTTTAAGACCAGGCTGAGAATTACGAGTGCATGTCATGTCACTAGAGTCAACAGGAAAAGTACTATAAAAGGAAAAGAGAACTAAACAAAAATGACTAAAAATAACAAAAAACAGAAAATTGCATTAGACAGATGGTGAAAGGGTTTGAACAACAAAACAAGCACACTAAATTGGGTTACAACCCTGGAACAAACCTAGACAACACTAAACGAGTTACTACGAAAAATAAACTAGGCAAAATAAAAGGATAGAAGGGTTTGAATCACAAGACAATATCCGGATTACAACCCTGAAAATAACCCGGACAATAGAAATGACAACAAAATAAACCACCAAGACTCCCCTCTAGCTAGCCAAGAGATGAAGTGTCTTTCCAATTACCAAGCACGACATCTTAGCCACTGGGTTCCACATCAATATTGCCAAAACCATTAACAACTTCAATATCATTAACTTCAGTCCGCAAGTTCCCAAGAGGATTCGCATGCTCCCTGTCACTGTTATTGATCACAATTACCCCTTCTTGAATCATTCTTTCTATTTCTCTTTACAAAGAACGACAATCTTCAATGCTATGCCCTTGAACATTAGGGTGGTACATGCATCGTATAGTAGGATCAAAGCCTTTTGCATATGGGTCTGGAGTATAGCCAAGGAACGACTCAATCAGGTCAGAATGCTTTAACTTTTCAAACAAGCTTGTGTAGGACTCCCCAATTGGCATGAAACTATTTCTTTGACTTTGTTCCCTTCCCTGACCCTGTTTTCTATGGTTGTTGGGTGCTCGAAAATGTTGTGAAGGCAAGAATGCATTATGCGGTGCTGGCGCTCGCCATAGGGAGTAACCTGGTGGTTGGACATATGACCAGACATTGTTCGGAGGATAATACTGAGGTGAATTATGTGGAGCTCGGGGACATGTTTGCGGTTGGAATTGATGTTGGTTATATTGGTGAGGCGGACCTTTTGGTCCACGTCGTGACTCTGAAATAACCATGGCAAAATCATCATGTTCCTTCTGACCCAGCAAGCTTCCTGTTTCGTTCTGAATTGCTTGTGTTGTGGCTTTTAAAGCAGAATAACTCATGATCTTGCTAGACTTCAACCCATCTTCTACCATTTCTCCCATTTTTACCACATCATTAAAAGACCTACCCACAACCGTGATCAAATGCCCAAAGTAAGTTGGTTCTTGAGCTTGAAGAAAGTACTCGACCATCTCTTTTTCTTCCATGAGAGGATGGACTCTGGCAGCTTGCTCTCTCCATCTGAGCCCGTATTCCCTAAAGCTTTAATTAGGCTTCCTTTCCATCTTGCCGAGGGACATACAATTTGGGACAATTTCTATATTGTACTGAAAGTGCCTGGCAAAGGCCTGAGCCATATCATCTCACGTGTACCACCTGCTAGCATCTTGGCAGGTGTACCACTCCAGGGCTGCCCCACTCAGACTTTGACTGAAATACGCCATCAATAATTTGTCTTTCCCACCGATGCCTCTTATCTTACTGCAGTAGCCTCTCAAATGGGCCACGTGATCTCCATGTCCGTCATATAAATCGAACTTTGGCATCTTAAACCCATTAGGCAGTTGGACGTCAGGAAACAAGCACAAGTCTTTGTAAGCCACGCTCATCTGGCTCCCTATCCCTTGCATGTTTCTTAAAGACAGATCTAAGATTTTCACCTTCCTGGATATCTCATCTTGCTCCACTATCTTAGCAGGCTTTTCAGTTTCACCAGGCGGCTCAGAATGAGGAATGTGAGAATATGAATCCGAGACTTTGAAAGTTGGTTCTGGAGCACAGTGTTGGGCATTGGGGACTTACACAGTCTCATTAGAGGATCGAGAAAAAAATAGTTGGAGGAGGATCTACTAGAGCATGAGTGGCCAAATGAACGGGATATGATGTGCTTTTGAGGGGTGGAGTGTGAAAAGGTTATGGGGAGATATCAACAGTAGTAGGAACCTGGACTTGTGATAGTGATGGGATAGTTGCAGGGTTTTCAGTGTATTTAGTGGGGAATGAAGGTGGAGGATGCCCCCTGATCCAAGACTGATACATTTCTGCCATCTGATGTTTCACCCTTTGGACCTCCTCTTTCAATTCAGACTCCGACTCCACAAACTTCCTCGATGGGTCAACAACTCTTGTGCCCAAGTTTTTGTTAGTCATGGCTACCTTGCCCTTTGGCCTTGTGTTGAATGGATGAGTTACCTTAAGAACCACAAACCAACCAACCTTCTGCTATAATGAGGAGAACAAAAAGGAACAAAATGAAGTCATCATGTTAGCGTTAGAGCATTTAACAGCTAAAAATACCACATTTCGTGTCATGCACCTAGCAATAATTAATGGTCCAAGAACGACTTCGAGGGTCACAAGGTCACTTGGCATCATCCTAATTTGTCCATTTGAATCTTCTCTTGTCTTTTCTTTTCTCGCATTTCTTAGCTCGCTCATTTTCCTTCTTTTTTTCTTTCTGATTATCGCTCTTTTCTTCCCTCTCATTTTTCACATCCCATGATTTCATTTCCTTTTTAATTGTTTTTTTTTTTGTTGTTTTTTTCCATCATTTTTTCTCTTTTTTCTTTTAATAAATAAAAAAAATGATTCGATCGAACCCTATGTAGGTTGCCTACGTATCATGACGCCGCATAAATCAGATCTTTGCGTAGTTCGGGAAGATCGAGAATAAAGTAAACAAAATAACATTTTCATTTTTTTTCTTTTTTTTTAAAACAGATACTCTATGAGAAATTATCAAGGAAAGCCCCTAAAAGGGAAAAATATTTTTGATTCTTTTTTTTATGAAGGAAATCTAAGGAATAAACCACAAAAAAATATTTTGAATCTTCATTTGATATCCTGACGTAAGATTTCGAAGCAAGCAATGAAAAAGATAAAACATAATATTTTTGGATTTCAATTTTGATTGCCTAAAGGAAAATTTCTAATGATAAACAAAAGATAAAGTATGTTTTTTTTCTATGTACAATATCCTAAAGTTCTAATGAAAATAAAAAGAATTTTTTTCCATCTTTCATTAATTTTCCAAAGAAACACCTCACAAGAAAAATCTTTTTGGATTTTGGAATTAATGCCTTAAAGAAAACTTTTAAAGAGGTAATAAAAGAAAATTCTTTTTTTTTCTTTTTTTTTAATTTTGGTCCTAATATACTAAAGGAAGTATAAAAGTAATTTTTTTTTAAAAACAATTTCTAGATACTAATTTCCTAAAATAAAACCACATCAAATCTTTTTTCTTCTTCTTGATTTCTAGGAGTAGTATTTCTAAAGAAAATTCTAACAGAAATATAAAAACACAAAATATCTTTTTATTTTTATTTTTGAGTTACACCACACCTTTTCAAATACAAAATAATAAGTACAATAACAAAAAAAACTCGACATTGTTGTACAAAACTAGAAAGTAAAAGACGACATAAAAAAACATACTCAAAACATAAAAATAAAATAAAAATAACAAATATAAAAAATCTCCTTAAGCAACTCCTGAATGCGGTGGTCTTGGGATATCTGTCATGCTCAAGCTCCGGTAAGTGGATCCACACCTGTATGAGAAAACTTAAACCAACACTATGTGAGACAATAACATTCCCTACTAGACACGTGCAAGACATGATTGAGGCTATTTTTGCAAAATGACTTATTTGGCCAAAAGGTGGTTAGAAGTGCAAAATTTGGCTAAGACCCCGCAAAGCCAAGAACCTAAAATTTACTAGGAAGACCGAACCCTATGTGGGTGCCTACGTATCACGCCCTGAAAGACGAGAATCAAGTATGCGTAGTTCGGAAAGATTGGATACGGGCGAAAAATAAAAATAACAATTAATTTAGAGAAAATATGTTTTTTTTTGTCTTTTCTTTCTCTTTTTTTTTTTGAAAAATGATGAAACATGTAAACTCTCTCTTTTTTAATTTCTTTTTCCCCTTTTTTTTTGATTTTTGAAAAATGATGAAAAAGTACAATTTTTTTTTGAATTTTTCAAGCTCTTTTTTTTTCCTTAACAAAATGTAACAGAAAACATAATTAGGCCCCACTCATTTTATCTCCACACTTCACCCTCTCTTTTTTCTTTTTTTTCTTTCTTCTTTTTTTTTCATTGTTTTTTTTTTTTCATTTCTTCATTTACCCTCAGCTATCATTGGTCCGCCAAATAACCCTTTTACCCTTGAATAAATGCAACATGTAGCACATAAGATGCATCAGGATGATCTTTTATTATTTGGGGTATACCTGTCCTAGACGGACCCAACCCCTATGTTGAGTCCCCTAAGTCAAGTGCACATGATGCAAACAAGTGTTCCTACTATGGATCCGGCATGAAGCTGAGTTATTTTAGGTTCAAAACCTGGGCATTTGTCCTAGACTTGTGTACCCGAGCGGACAACTCGAGCCGAGGAGGGGGCTACGTACCGGGAACCAAAAGGCCATCCGGCTTAGTAACTTGTCTGAGCCTCTTTCTTATTTCAAGGTATGACACTAACAGAATAGGGAGTCTCGACCAGCGAGCACATCCCCGAAGATGAGAAGAGAAGGGTTTCGTAACAGTTTATATACAGTTCAGATAATATCAAAGCGGTAAAAGCAACATTTAGCACATTAGGCCCAAACATGTAATAAAATCAGATAGTAGATAAAGTCAAATATAAAAATTCATCTAAGCTCGAATTCTGAACCCTGAACCAGAAGTTCTGGGTTTTTATCCCCAGCAGAGTCGCCAGAGCTGTCACACCTCCTTTTTACTACACCCGCAAAGGATATAAAGGGGAGTTTTTTCCAACTTAAAGTGACAATCGAAATGAGATTATTTATTTATTAAATTCAGAGTCGTCACTTGGGATAATTTATGGTGTCCCAAGTCACCGGTTCAAATCCCGAATTGAGGAAAAGATTGACTCTGTATTACAGTCCGCGAATGCAGAAATCCGGGTAAGGAATTCTGTTAACCCGGGAGAAGGTGTTAGGCATTCCCAAGTTCAGTGGTCCTAGCACGGTCGCTCAATTGCTATAATTGGCCTAATTATCTGATTTTTAAACACTTTTAAACCTTTGTGCATTTTAACTTTTTAACCGCTTTTATTTGATTAATTAAAGGAAGATTGTAACGTCATTTAAAATATGTTTCAAACCACGTCACATAAATGCACCCGCAGTCCGCAACACATTTTATCTAACGTTGAGATTTGGATTTGGGTCACATAAATGCGCACCCGAGTTTAGGAAGGTAAATTATTAAAACAACGCGCCTAAAGCAACTACGCGTTTACAACTTTGCGAGGGCCATGGAAATTCAACTAGGTGGCACGCCTCGAATTCTAAAGAGTTAAAATTGATTATCCTAGGGCCATGGGCTATGTGATTCAACTGTGCGAATAGCGCGCCTCAATTTCTTTAAAGAAGAGATATGGATTCAACTATAACCATCGAACACTGGCGAATTCCACAAATATTAAAGTGTTATACATATTTTCACAATTATCACCAACAATCAGTACTACCATGTTTTGTTGTTCCACCAATTAAAGCAGTCCAAGTAACCCCATTTCCATCTTTCATCATATCGCAAACCAGAGAAACAAAATTCAAGATCCACAACTATACCCATTTGAATACAGCTCATTGCAACTACTATAGAAATGGGTGAATTAGAGAAATGAAACGTGAGCCAAGATTGAATGAAATCAAATTGTAAACTCTCTATCCAGTTTAGTGTTCTTTTCTTTTTGGCACAAAGTCTAATCATTAGACATTAGAATAAATTCAAAGTAGAAGATATATATAAAAAACATAAAATTCGTATAAACACAAACAAAAAAAGCTTCCAGGGACATTTCATTTACAGAACCCAAATCCCAAACTTAAAAAAAATGCAATCGAGCTTAAATCGTCAAGCAACCAATAACAACATTCTACTCAAAGTCAAGAATTAAAATTGACCCATGTAAGTATCATTTTTTTAATCTAATTCACTATTTCAAATACTTTTTCAAATTGAAACACAATACACATTGCTGGATATTAGATTCCTAGCGAAAATTTGAGCAAAACTTAGAAAAATAACATAAGGATTTAACAATTTAGTGAATCAACACAAACATAATACAGTAAGGACTCGAAACTTACCTAAATCGAACAAAGGAGGGCACTAAAATGAGCAAAATGATGGCAGAAAACAGCAGCTACAGTTGGACCTTGGTTCAATTCCGAGCAACAAAAGAAACAAAGTAATTTTCGACCCAGCTGAGCTTCTTCGAGCCTCAAATTTGCCTTTCAAAAACCCTTGTATATGTTTCTGAGTTTTCCAATTTTGCTCCTGATTATTGTCGCTAGGGATTAAACCATTAGGGTAGGAAGTCCGTTCTTTGTGTGTTTTTGGAGAAAAATCCAAGAAGAAAAAAAGCTCCAGTGTTTCACCGTTTGGTCTTAGATGGAGAGGTCTATATTTGTGTATTTTCAGCTATATAGAAAGGTTTTATCTTAAAGGGGTATGAGTTTGGTGTTATTGGGCCTTAAAATTGGGCCAAAGACTAAAAAAAAGAGCTACAAAATTTATAAAAACGGGATAAACTAACCTAACACTAATTCCTCCTTCTAAAATTATATACAATTATAATATAAAAATATAAAACTAATTTTATGATTAAACTAAACTATATTAAAACATGAAACTATTTGTGTGTTTTCAAGATTATATAAAAATAAAAATAAGGTACTATTTTTGTATATTTTTTATGAAAGATATATAAACTAAAAGCGACTAAAAAGAAGAAATATTTTTGTAATTTTCATTTTGTGATGAAATAAAGTAAAAGAGTCAAAATTAGCTAAAATAGCTATATTAGGCCTAAATTAACTATTTACGTGCTAAAATATAAAAATCTTGGGGAGGATAAAAGATCACATGTCTACAGAGGTAAGTGATGTCTTAGTTCAGGAAGAAGAAGGTACGCAATTTCCTATTTACTATGTTAGTAGAACTCTAGGCGATGCTGAGCCGAGGTATCCCCAACTGGAAAAGTTAGCACTCGCTTTTCTAAGCGCTTCTAGGAAGCTAAAACCGTACTTTCGATGCCACCCTATATGTGTCGTAACCTCTTACCCGCTGAGGAATATCATGCATAAGCTCAAGCTCTCGGGCCGGTTGGCCAAATGGGCCGTAGAAATTAGTGGGTACAACATCGAGTACCGACCCCAAACTACCATAAAATATCAGATATTTGCAGACTTCATGGCCGATTTTACGCCGGCCTTAATACTGAAGTCAAAAAGGAATTACTGCTACCTAGGGGAATAATTTAGGAATTTGGGCCCTATTCATAGACGGTGCCTCCAACGCGAAAGGGTCCAGTCTCGGTATCGTGTTAAAACCACTTGCAGGAAGCATAATCAACCAGTCTATTAGAACTATAAAATAGACTAACAATGAAGCCGAGTATGAGGCCATGGTTGTTGGTCCAGAACTGGCTAATAGCCTTGGGGCCGAAGTGATCGAAGCCAAATGCGACTCACTCCTTGTCGTAAATCAAGTCAATGGAACGTCGAAGTAAAAGAAGAACGAATGTGGAGGTACTTGGATAAATTGCAGGTGACTTCGCATCAATTCAAGTAATGGACTCTGCAGCATGTACTCCGAGATCAAAATAGTGAGGCCGATGCACTGACCAACTTGGGGTCGTCTGTTGAGTCCGATGAATTAAGCTGGGGTAGTGGTACAACTGATGAACTCAATAGTAGAAGAAGGTCATGTCGAAAGTAAACTCGACAAGTTTAACTTGGGATTGGAGAAACAAATATGTAGACTACTTGAAGACAGAAAAATTGCCTTTGGATCCCAAGGAATCGAGAGCCCTGCACACCAAGGCTGCTAGATTTTACTTGGTCGAAAGGGCATTGCTTAGGAGATCCTTCTTCTGTCCACTATCCAGATGCTTAGGGTCGGGAGAGACTGTATATGCCATGAGAGAAGTTCACGAGGACATTTATGGGAACCATTCGGGGGTAGAATCCTTAGTTCGGAAGCTAATCAGAGTGGGCTACTACTGAACTAAAATTGAGAAGGAAGTGAAAGACTTCGTACGTAAATGCGACGAGTGCTAGGCACATGTCCCGATGATCCATCAATCAGTATAAATGCTCTACTCGATCCTGTCTCCGTGGTCATTTATGAAGTGAGGGATGGACATCGTTGGTCCCCTGCCATGGGCACCCGGTAAAGATCAATCCATAATATTCATGACCGATTATTTTTCCAAATGGGTCGAGGCTCAGGCATTCGAGACGGCCGAGAGAAAAAAGTCATTGACTTCATCTGGGATCACATAATATGTCGATTTGGAATTATAACGACCCAGCCGGTAGTTTCATGAGTTACCGCTCCATTTCCCCCATTTCTGCTTCTTATTTCTTTGTTTATCGGTTCTATATGTGATCGGGTTGGTTGGCTCGGGTTCGGAGAGGTTTTCGTAAGGTTTGAGACACTTAGTCTCTTTTGAGGAAGCTAAAGTTGGAAAAGTCAACCGGATGTTGACTTATGTGCTAAAGGGCTCGGATGTGAGTTTTAGTGGTTCGGATAGCTTCGGGAGGTGATTTGGGACTTAGAAGTATGATTGGAATGTGTTTTGGAGGTCCGGAGTAGAATTAGGCTTGAATTGGCGAAATTAAAATTTTGACGTTTTCCGGTTGATATGTGAGATTTTGGTATAAGGGTCGAAATGGAATTTCGGGAGTTGCAATAGTTCCATTGTGTCATTTGGGATGTGTGTGCAAAATTTCAGGTCATTCGTACGTGGTTTGGTAGACTTTTTGATCGAAAGCGAAATTTAGAAGATTTTGGAATCCCTAGGCTTGAATCCGATGCTGATTTGGTGTTTTGATGTTGTTTTGAGCGTTCCGAAGGTTGGATCAAGTTTGAATGATGTTATGGGATATGTTGGCATATTTGGTTGAGGTCCCGGGGGCCTCGGGTGAGTTTCGGGTAGTTAATCGGACCATTTCATGTTTTGGAAAATTGCAGAAAATCTGCTGAAGTATTGCAGACATTTGGCCTTCGCGTTCGTGAGTGGGGCCTCGCGTTCGCGAAGGGTTGGTAGGTGAGGCTGAGGATTTAACCTTCACTTTCGCGAGGAAGGTTCCACGTTCGCTAAGGGCTGGGGTCGTTGTGCATCGCGTTCGCGAGGTTGTGCCGCGTTTGCATAGAGGAAGTTGAGCAGCTGGGGTTCAGGGTGATTTGTTCTTCGCGTTCGTAGTGAGTAAGGGAGCTAGGTATTCATGTTCGCAAGAGGTAGGACGCGTTCGCGAAGGAGGAAATTTGGTCAAAGTCAGTTTGTGCTTCGCGAACGCGAGGCGTTGACCGCGTTCACGAAGAATGATTGGATGCTTGGGCAGAATGTTTAAATAGCCATCTTGTCCGCGATTTTGGGATTAACTTCCACCATTTTTGAGAGATTTTGAAGATTTTTGAAGAGGATTGAAGAGAGATTCAAGGGGAAACACTTGGAGGTAAGATTATGGACTTAATACTCGATTCTTATGTGAATTCTAGCCAATTAATCATGGAATTTAAGCCTAATATTGAAGAACTAGGGCTTGTAATTGGAGACCTAGAATTTGGGATTTGAGAGGTCGTTTGTGGTTGGATTTTTATGCTTTTGGTATGAATGGATTAGGGGAGTGATAAGGAGTCTATTGATGTAATTTTTATCGGAATCCGAGACGTGGACCCGGGGGGTCGGATTTGGCCAATTTCGGGATTTGTGTTGTAATTTGATTTCTTTCGAGTAGGTTTTGTTCCCTTAGCATGTTTTGATGGTTTTGCACTGATTTTGGTTAAATTTGGAGCATCTGGAGGCCGATTCGAGAGGCAAAGACATTGCGAGCTAGAAATTTGGATCGGCTAGAGGTGATAATGATTGTAAATGTTATCTTGAGGGTATGAAAC